>NW_016810187.1:1823904-1879950 GCF_001698545.2 Rhinopithecus bieti | reverse complement strand
AGTATTTTCGACTACTTATCATGAAAAATTTACTGGGTCTCCTACTTCACAATCAGTTGCAGTTACAATGTAGATAATAAATGTAATTATGCTTTTTCAGTGATATATGTTGATATTTTATGTGATATACGTAATTATGATTTGTTATTATATTTTGATATAATGTATCCATATTATATATGATTATATATATAATATATGTTCAAATACTTTTTAGTCATTGCATTACAAAAAATAATTCCTAAATTTACACAAGTATTATTTAAAAGTAAAAAATGATTACTCTCTTTAATGCTCCTATGATGCTACCCACTGAGGTTAGTATTAGAGTGAGAGATATTGTATTGTAGTAGACAAAATTTCAAACTGTAAAATACTATTCAGGGTTTTGAAGTTCAATAAAGCTGTGATCATATCAGCAAAGTGGAAATAACACTACCTCCCCAATTTGGTAATTATAAGTATTGTAAAAGATGGTCCCAGTAGAATGATTGGCACATTATGAGAGTATAATTAATATTAGTTTTTGCTTTGATGATTATTTTGGTGGTGGTGGTGGTTTTTATCAATTACATCTATGTGTATCAATTACATCTATATTTATACACATACATGTATGTGTATCAATTATTTTTAGTCTATAGTTTAACTCTTATGCAAAAAAAAAATTAAAACTTCAGAGAAAAGATGTGACAAAATGCAAGGTACTTTTATCAGAATTAAATTGTGTGAACCAAACCCAAGTGTGTATGTTAACAGGCACACACAGAAATTCCTCATAGAGGTTTGCCTTCTAGCACTTGTGGGAACAAGATAAGCAGTCTCCATAATTCTGCTGTCCTGAGTCTTATGTTGGAGCTTGGCACCCAGTGGGCAGGCAGTTGTTAAGAGTAGATGAATGTAAAATAGCACAAGGACTATCTAGAACCTGCAAGTATGAGTTAGAACCTACGAGGATAGATTGAAACCTGTGTCATTACTCACTATCTCCGATACTGAAACATGTGAGTTTGAAAACAAAACAGAAATTCTGGCATCGTTCATTAGGCGGCAAAAGGCAAACCTTGTGCAGGAGTCAGGAAGGCTGAAGGGAAATTCAGTAGAGTATAGAATATGGAGCAGTTACAGCCTTGACCAATGCCCCATACAAAATGAAGTGACCAAGCAGATAAGCCACAAGTTGTGAGCCAAAAAATGGTTGCTGTCTTGCTTCTCCCTTTAAAATCTCACACAAAAATCTTCTGCAGTTCACTGTACTTAGACACATACATGGAAGGGAATTCAGTGAAAAGTAGTTCAACTCAGTCAAACTGACATATTACACAGCCACCACACTAGTAAATATTAAAGTAAAAAAGATAAGATCTTCCTTAGATTGTTAGAAAAAGCTAAATTTCCTTTTTCCAGAACTCAAAAGTGACATTTTGCCTTATACAAAGTAGATGGAGAGAGATCAGTTAATTCCACGAGCCACCAAACCTAGCTCATGTTTGTATGTTTGCTTTTTTTCCAAGAGAAGCGAGATAAAAGGGAGAAAGTAAAATATGGTCTTAATATTCCAGAATATAATTTTGAATTCTTTATGATTTCAGATTTTTAAGTTAGTATTAAAATAATTATATTACTATCAAATTCAAGAATAAGCAGCAGTTTGACAAAGTTCTTCATGAATACCAACTAAATATCCTATTGAACATACATAATCAAAATTAGCATATTAAATTTTGCTAAATTTAATAATTGAGATAAATTGAGCCAATAATATTCTTTATTTTAACCCAGATTTGTTTTGTATTCTCAGTAATATTCTTTTATTTTCACAAAATCTAAAGATGTATCACATATGGAATACTATTATTTTATACTGGAAATAAACTATTCTGGAGACTAAGCAATTTAAAAAAATCTCCCTTTTCTTCTAATTCAAAATAGACTCCAATTTAATCTTACTCAACAGATTGGCAGAAAGCATTAAGCAGACACATTCTTAAGAATATTCAGCCCAAGTCGTGTTTTTTTAATGCGATAATTACAACTGCGTATATCAATAGAATGGTTAGCTTGAGGCTTGAACAAATAAACTGACTCATATTCTACTCTCTTAGTAATAACATTGTTATTTGAGTCCCTTTTTTGCAGTGGCTTCACTAATAACAAGCTATACTATTTGTCTCATAATGTGTTTTATCTTCAAGACTAAATTTGCTATTAGAAAACATTTCCCAATTAAAAAATATTATTTCCATAAAACAGCCAAAGCTTAAAGTGAAACAGAGATTCTGTATCATACTCCCCAGAAATATTGAAACTTAATTATACTGAACATGAAATCACCTTGCATTTAAGAATATACTGAAGTTGGCTACTAGTAATGTGAATGAAAGCCCTGGATACACCTCAGTAAAGATGAGAGATACAACATGGCAAAATGATGAAGCAAAAGTCTCAAAGTAGAGATTAAATCACTAATCTGCTACTTAAAATATCGAGGGTTAATTTTTTCAGGATAATTAATGAGACAATGGTTTGGGCACTAGAGAACAAAATCTTTACTAGAATAAATAACTCCATGTAAATTTAAAAAATAGTCAAACTTTATTGCTTCTTTTTTTCTCTTCAAGCTCCAGTAGTAATTAAAGCTGACTATTACAAAAGGGACAACTCTAGCAATCAATGGTCTTGATGAATTTTTAAATATATGGGCAGAGCTTCTTAGTGTTATGAATTTTATTTCTATTACTTAACCAGGTTTCTTGGTATAATTCTGAAATTAAGAAATTTACTTTATTGCACATTTGTAGCCCAAGATGATATTGCTTCAAATCTATGATTTAGTCCAGTGCAAACTAGTTTCCTGCAATAAAACTCATTTATTTAACTAGGAAAAAATCTACTAAATTTAATCTATCATAATTGATACGAAAACTTGTTTTGTGTGCAATAAAGATTTTCATAGCTTTATGAGGAGGATGGATACCTTTTATACTTTTACTATTAAGATGCTTTAAAATGTTTCTGATATCCTCATTATACCTCAGTTTACATAAATGTTATAATCATGCTTATAAAAAGCAGCAACTTTTGATGAAGTAAGAATGATGTTTATATTGTTAAATCCAAAGAATTAAAAATATGAGATATTTAGGACTTGTTTCTTGGTTATTGCCTAGTTAATAACAAGGGAAGGAGAAGATGCCATATTGGTTTTAGGGAAAACAGGAAACTGGATAATTCTCAGAAGCAGAATTTTGAGTACAAAGCACAGTTCTAAAGAGAATAAATACAGTATGATATCTTTTTTTGAAACTTTGCTTTATGCAAGAGACCTTATATTGTTTAATTATGTCAACAATGTAGTGAACTGGAATTCTAAACATAAAATCGAAGTAGAAGTGAAATGAGGTTGGGAAAGGTAGAGGATTCAATATGACTTAATAGTAAATCAATTTTTACTATGTTATACATAATCTTTTTTTTAGATTTAATAAAATTTTTAATAGTTTTTTGTTTTTTTCCTCTATTTTCTAAATAGACATCTGCAAGAGTTTGCCAATTATATAATTAGAAATACACAACGCGACTCTCACTTCTGTCATCAACCACAACTTCAAGAGGTTTACAAAACCTCTTAGGCTCAATAATTCACCCTCCAAATTCACAGAACTCACTGAAAGCTGTTACGTTAAAATTAGTCAAGGCAAAAAGCATATAGGGCAGAACCCAAGAAAAATACCAATGCCATACTTTCATTATTCTTTCTCTGAAAAGTCATGACTGTGTTGCTTTCAAGCAGCAATGTATGACAATACCCATGGAAAGATAACAACCAGGGAAGCTCACATGAGTCTGTATATCCAGGCTACTTATTAGGGCTCCATCTCATTGGCCCAACTTACTGACCACCTGGCTAGTCTCAATTTCCGGCACCTCAAGAGAGCTAACTGGTGCCACAAGATCCAAATATCCCACCATAAATCAGACTGTTACCTCACTGATTGTCCCAAGGTTCCCAGGCAAAGACATTCCCATAGAGCATGAAATTACAAGGGCTTAGATACTGCTTCCCAGAAGCCTAGGGCAAAGGTTAGAACTTTCTTTGGGCAAGGTTAAATTCTTTACTATACATCTCAAGAAAACAACACAAAATGTATAAATTATCTGTAATGTGGATTATGGGTGAGTTTAACTTTCTGTGATGTTCTGATGTTTATAATTAACATTTACTTTTTTTCCTGTGGTACAGAAAAAAGACTCTTTTCAAAAAAGAGAGAAGCTTATGTAATTCTGAGATTGGCCATCAGTTGTCATCCTGGGAAAAACATGAGTCGAAAGGTTTTGGCCTTGGCTTTCACACCAGTATAAATACTCAAGCACTTTAGTATTCAATATATTATCTACATGAAATACCTCCAGAATTAACTCTTTTAACCAACATTTAGTGATTTTGGTACTGGCTTTATATAAATAGATGTATCTACTTGAGCAGGGGAAAATTTAACTTTGATTTGATAAGCTATGCATAACCATTAATTTTTAATTTTTTCATCAATCATATTTCTCCAAAAATTTTAATCAGATACTTCTAGAGGAAAGGTGCTATTTTTTACCTGCTTTTCCTCTCTTTTGTTTACTTATTTTCTAACTATTCCCTCTACCCCAGTCCCCACCACCTGGTGTGTATGTGAACATGTGGTCGTATGTCTAATTCAAATACATTCGTTTTTATAGTGTGAAAAGTAATGTCTCAAGGGCTGACTATCGCTTCACTCTTAGTAAATTCTGATCTTAGAGAATCCATTCATTGTCCTTCTGCTCCAAGAATACAATAAAAAAAATTAGAACAAATAAAAATAATGGGTAATGACTGATAAACCAGCATCATTTGTTTGGAATTGAGAAACTTACATAAATGGTTATGTTTCTTGAATCAAGTAAATTCATAAAAGCTAATATTTGTAGATGAATGAAAAATCAAAGATATTACATTTGAAGATACATTTTACTATCATTTGTTGTGTTGCTGCTTTATATTTGACTGAATCATGTCAAATAACTAATAGATTTTCATATCATAATGAAAAAAAAGTTTATTGCCATCCTCAATTCTTAACAGTTGCTCTTTGATTTTATTGTGTATCTTTGTATGTGAAGAAAAGGAGAGTAATCTCCTCTTTCCCTTTCTCAGACAGTAGAAAGAATAAATAAGAAAATTTCAATTGCAGCCTGAAAAATTACCTCAATAATATGTTTAAATATTGAACTGAAATGTTAGGACATCTTCTCTTGAGGTGCTTAAAAAACCATGATAAATTCTAAATACTTGAAATATTTGTAAGGTCTCTGTGAGTAAAGAAGGTTCTAAAGACTTCTCAAGGTATCTTCCTATAATCTTTTATCATTGTGAGAATCTGTGCATATTAGGAAGACGTGAAGTAAAAAGGACAAGACTGATGGACAACAAGAGCATCAGATTTAAAGCTAGTAGATTTCAACAGACAATTTAACATCATGCGAGTCTGATAATGCTTGTCAGCATTTGTCATTCATCGGGATTTTATAAGAAAAACAGCCCTGTGTGTTCTCTTGAGGGTTCTTGGTTTAACAAAAAGAAATCTTCTTTGGAGTGCAAGGAGTCCAGGTGAAAAGATTCAAGTGCATTGATGTTCATCCTGGATCTTCTTGAAGAGAAAAAAAATACTGGAGCAGATTGCCACTATCTCTTAAGAGTTACCCCAGTAAATGGTCTGTCAGTAGAATAAAATTGAATTGAATGATTATTTGTGAAATCATTTCTAATTGCAGCGTATTGAGAAATACAGTAAATTGCTCCTTCTTGCTTTTTTGAGCTATTTTCTCGACTGATTTCTACAAATTGTAGATAAACTATAATAGTTGATGCTAAGCATATAATATTTTTTTAGAAATAACATTATTGACATCAGTTAAGATATTAGGTATAAAAAGTACAATTAATATAAAATTAATAAGTGTACTTAAGGATATTTTTATTAAAACTGAAACAATGCCAAAATTAGACTTTGTCCAGCTAAACATTTTGTTCTTAGATATTTAATTAATGTAGATCCAACTGATAGATCCAACTTACAGAGAGATACTATGTTACTCTTGAATTGAGTTACTCAACTTATTAAAGTTCATCTCATGTTAGGAATAGGTTAACTGGAAAGAAAGGATAATAAACTTTATGGGTGAAGCTATTATATTTTCAACTGTTCTAATTTAATTTTAAAGAAGAAAATGTAAAATAGGAATGCATTGGGCAATTGGTTAAATGTTTCAGAACAATTTTATTTTGAAAACTTTTTTGAGTATTATGCCCATTTTATTTATTTTATTTTTTTCAAGTTTTATTTTAGAATTAGGGATACATGTGCAGGTTTGCTACAAAGATATATTCCATAATGCTGAGGTTTAGAATAAGATTAGTACTCAGTAGGTAGGTTTTCAGTCCTTGCCCCTTTCCTCCCTCCCTACTCTAATAGTCCCCAGTGTTTATTGTTCCCATCTTTATGTGCATATATACCCAATGTTTAGCTCCCACTTATAAGTGAGAACATGAAATATTTGGTCTTCTGTTTATGTGTTAATTCATTTAGGATAATGGCCTCTAACTATATCCATGTTGATAATCTTTATTTTATAAGTAAACTTTCTTCAAACTAAACAATTATATATTCAACCTACGCTTGCCAATTTGCTCTAGCATTTTTTAAGGCTCCTGGGCCTTCTGGGCTTAGTGAGTTTTATCTTTTATTCACACAATAATATAAGAATCAGTCCTTGGGATTACCAAGGGAAATGAGAAACATTTTTTCCCTTATCATGAAGCTTACATTTGAGAGCTGCAAATTCTGAGCACAAAAATATTCTGTCCAACTCCCTCATCCTTACTCTCCCACCACACACACACACACACACAAACACTAAGAGACCAATCTCTAGCATAGATATGTAGGTTGTGTCCCTAAAATAACCCCAGCTCTTCTCTTAAAATGCCTGTCTGAGAAAGCTCAATGTTGCCAAAATAATTTGTTTGTTCCAGCCAAAACTTGACTGCAGGCCACTGACCTCTCTTTCCTTAGAACATTTACTTTAAAAACTTGCAATTATAAAGCTTTTCTTTTCCCCTTTGAGATGTAAATCTTTTGCAGTCCAGAAACGTCTTTCTCAAGGACCTGGAAGTCACCCCTTTGAAATGTAATCATCAAGAAGGATAGGCCCCTCCTGTCTTCTAGTCTCTGTGAGACTCTAGAGGCCAACCATCAGTAAGGGACAATTAGGAAACACAGATGGCCTAATCAGACTGATCAATCTCCCTCCTCCCTTAGTGTCTTTCAATACCTTAACTTTTACAAACCTTAATGTTTGCAAAGCTTTCTGGCCTTTGTTTTTGTGGAGTTGAGCTTTATATGGGAGTTTATATGGAAGTCTCTCTCCTCTACTGAAGCAGTCAATAAAATCTGCCTTGCCATCTTTAATAAATGTCTGGCTTTGTTACTCTTTGTGGTATGGCAGCGGAATAAATAGGCATTAGTCAAATAAAGAGATATATCATGTCATAACTATAAGTGGTAAGTTATGCTAATCATGAAAATAGCAGGGTTCGATGGTGAAGAGTGAAAGCAGTTCTCTTCAGTGTTGAATTGATCAGAAAGGTGATGCATGAGTTGAAGCAATAAGAAAAGAGAAAATCAATAAGTAGGCAGATACATATTTTCCAGGTATAGAAACATAAAATGAAAATACAAAAAGTGAGAAAGAGGCTTGAGTATGCGAGGAATGACATATGATCTTGAGCCTTGAACACAGAAAGAAGGCATAGTATCGCTGGATCGTTAAGTGGGGTGCATACAATGAAGTACCATCTTGGTACTTCATTGAAAAGTACCAAGATGGCACTTCATTGAAAAAGTTTGTGTTTTATTATGAATGCTTTGGAAACCATTGAGGGAAAGAAGTGAAGAGATTTTTTTTTTTCCAAATTTTCAGAGTATGTCCTATATGTAGAATGAATGGGAAAAGAGTAAATGTGTAAGTAAGAAGAGCTGCTAGGTTAACTGGGTGTTCTAGGTGATTAGAATGGTGGTAGCTAATAACAGATAGCTTTGATATATGTTTTTTAGCCAAGAACCATCAATTGGATATTTGGAATAAAGGAAAGGTAACATCTAAGAGATTTCCGAAGTTTCTGGTTCTCATAACTAGAGAAATAATTATTCCAGTTCTTGAGATAGGGAGAAAAATTGGCTCTTAAGGGGGAAAAAAAACACAAAGCGTTCAGTTTTGGATGGGCTAAGTTTAGAAATCTATGAGCTATCCAAGTGGAAATATCAACAGCTCTGTGAAAATATTGTGACTGGAGCACTACATGTGAAAGTGTATGGACAGTATTTAAGTGAATAAGATCATTCTTCAGTTATAACGGAGGAAAAAATGTTCTAAGTATCTGAGTCATTCAGAGAAGAAAGATGCTAGAAAAGATGAAGAAGGGTGATCAGCGAAACAGTGATACCTGGAAAGGAAACCTCTGCAAATGGCAGGAACAAATGTCTAACAGTGAGGGTACTGCCAGTCCTGTCAAATGCCACTACTGAGTCAAATACAAGAACTTTAAAACATACATTAGGCTTGATTAAAGGAGAATTCATCACTGACCTTGATCAAAGCAGTTTCACTGGAGTTGTGAAACCTCCACAGATTGCAATGATTTGGAGAGTAATTGGAGAGGGTGTTGTAGCGATATATCATTCCAGGATGTTATAACATGAAAACCTCATACTACCAATATCTAGGAGTACTAGATAATTGCCACTTTCAAATAATTTATTGCTGTTGCAGCAAAAAGTAAAATGCATATATATCAGAAAACAAGAGAGAAGAGTCCATGAACTATTAACATGGTAAGGTCCAAAGTTAAGAAAGGAAAGATACTACATTAGTAACTTGGGTATTGCCTTTTAATGTCATATTGAAACACACCTGCCATTTATCTGCATGATTATAGAGAACATTCTTATCTTTTCTAATACCTTGTTATTTTACTTCCAGAAAGAGTTTGTGTGGGCTGGGTCTGCTGGTTTATGCCTGTAATCCCAGCACTTTGGGAGTCTGATGTAGGAGGATTGCTTAAAGTTAGGAGTTTCACACCAGCCTGGGCAACAAACTGAGACTCTGTGGCTACAAATAAAAATTATTTTCAAACACAGCCAGGCATGCTGGCATGCACCTGTATTTCCAGCTACTCAGGAAGCTCAGGTGGGAGATCCCTGGAGCCCAGAAGTTCAAGGCTGTAGTAAGCAATGACTGCAATTTGTGTGAATTATGAATAGTTTCCAGGGCTCTGTGTTATTGTCCTACTTAACAAAGTCAATAATTATTGCCAAACAATAGTGATAATCTCCTAACTACATATATCTCACTCTCATTACAAAATGTTCATCATTACACACTTTCTTTTTTTAATTTTAATTTTTGTGGGTATATAATAGGTGTATATATTTATGAGTTACATGAAATATTTTGATACATGTATGCAATACGTAATAATCATAGCAGGGTAAATGAGGTATTCATCACCTCAAGCATTTATCCTTTGTGTCACAAACAATCTAATTATACACTTTCAGTTATTTTAAAATATACAATTGAATTATTTCTGATTACAGTTACCCTACCATGCTGGCAAATACTAGGTCTTATTAATTCTTTCTAACTTTTTTGTACCCGTTAACCTTTTCCACTTCCCCTCACATCCCACTACCCTTCCTAGCCTCTGGTGACCTTTCTACTCTCTATGTCCATGACTTTAGTTGTTTTAATTTTTAGCTCCCACAAATCAGTGAGAATATGCGAAGTTTGTCTTTCTCTGCCTGGTTAATTAAACTTGACATAATGACCTCTGTTCCATTCATGTCATTGTAAATGCAAAATCTCATTGTTTTTTATGGCTGAAGAATACTCCATTGTGTATATGTGCCACATTTTCTTTATACATTCATCTGTTCATTGACACTTGTGTTATTTACAAATATTGGCTATTGTGAATAGTGATGCAATAAACATGGGAGTGCAGAAATATCTTCCATATACTGATTTCATTTACTTTGGCTATATACCTAAGAGTGGAATTGCTGAATTGTAATGTAACTTTAATTTTTTTTTTTTCTGAGGAATCTCCAAACTCTTTTCTAAAGTGGTTGTGCTAATTTACATTCCCATCAACAGCATATGAAGATTCCTTTTTCTCCATATACTCACCAGCATTCGTATTTTGCCTGTATTTTGGATACAAGCCATTTTAACTGGGGTGAGATGATATCTCATTGTAGTTTTGATTTGTATTTCTTTCATAATCTATAATGTTGAGGATCTTTTTATATACCTGTTTGCCATTTGTATGTCTTTTTTTGAGAAATGTCTACTCAGATCTTTTGCTCATTTTTAAAATTGGATTATTAGATTTTTATAGCATTATTTGAGATTCTTATATATTCTGGTTATTAATCCTTTATGAGATGAATAGTTTGCAAATATTTTCCCCCATTCTGTGGGTTGTCTCTTCACTTTTGTTGTTTTCTTTTGCTGTGCAAAAGCTTTTTAACTTGTGATCCAATTTGTCCGTTTTTGCTTTGGTTGCCTGTTCTTGTGAGATATTACTTAATAAATATGTGACCAGTTCAATGTTCTGGACAGTTTTTCCAATGTTTTGTTATAGTAGTAGTTTCATAGGTCCTAGATTTAAGACATTAATCCATTTTGATTTTATTTTTATATATGGTGAGAGATAGGCATATTGTTTCTTTCTTTTTTTTTTTTTGCATATAGATATCCAGCTTTTCCAACATCATCTATTAAAAAGTTGTTTTCCCAATGCATGTTCTTTGTACCTTTGTCAAAAATGAGTTAACTGCAGATGCATGGATTTATCTCTGCATGCTCTATTCTATTCCACTGATCTATGCATCTGATTTTACATCAGTACTATGCCAGTTTGGTTACTATAACTCTGTAGTATAATTTAAAGTCAGGTAATGTGATTCCTCCAGTTTTCTTCCTTTAGCTCAGGATATCTTTGGGTATTCTGGGTCTTTTGTGGTTCCATGTAAATTTTAGATTTTTAAAACATTTCTATGAAGAATGCCATTTGAATTTTGATATGGAATGCACTAAATCTGTAGATTGCTTTGGGTAGTATAAACACTTTAACAATGTTAATTCTTCCAATTCATGAAAATGAAATATCATTCCATTTATTGTGTGTGTCTTTAAATTTCTTGCATCAATGTTTTATAGTTTGAATTGTAGACATCTTTCACCATTTTCGTTAATTCCTAGGAATTTTATTTTATTTGTAGCTATTATAAATGCAATTGCTTTTTGGATTTTTTTGTTTTAGATTGTACAATGTTGGCATATAGAAATGCTACTGATTTTTCTATGTTGATTTTGTATCCTGCACCTTTATTGAATTTGTTTATCATTTCTAATAGTTTTTTGGTGGAGCCTTTAGCTTTTTTCAAATATAGGATTATATCTACAAACAAGGAAAATTCGGCTTCTTCTTCTCTTCCTATTTGGGTGCCCTTTACTTCTTTCTCTTTTCTGATTGCTCCAGATAAGACTTCCAGTAATATGTTGTGTAACAGCAGTGACAGTGAATATCCTTCAGGAGTTCCAGATATTAGAGGAAAGGCTTTCAGTTTTTCCCCATTCAGTATGATATACTGGCTATGAGTCTGTAATGTATGACTTTTATTTTGTTGACATATGTTCCTTTGATCCCAAGTTTTTTGAGTTATTATTATTAACAGATGTTGAACTTTATCAAATGCTTTTCTAGCATCAATTAAAATGATCATATAGTCTTTATCCTTTATTTTGTAAATATGATGTGTTGCATTAATTGATTTGCTTATGTTGAACCATCCTTGCATCCCTGGGATAAATTCTACTTGATCTTGATGAATTACCTTTTTAATGTGTTGTTGAATTCAGTTTGCTAGAACTTTGCTGAGGATTTTTGCAACAATATTTATCACTAATATTTGTCTATCATTTTCTTTTTTCGATGTGTCTTTGTCTGGTTTTCATATCAGAGTAATACTGACCTCATAGAATGAGTTTGTAAACATTCTTTCCTCCTCTACTTTTCAAAATAGTTTGAGTAGGAGTGGTATTAGTTATTCTTTAAATGTTTGATAGAATTCAGCATCAAAACCATTGTGTTCCAAGTTTCCTTTACTAGGATGCTTTTGTTACATCTAGCTCTGTTGCTTTTTGATTTCCATTGGCATGAAATATATTTTTCCATCCCTTTGTTTTCAGACTATGTATATATTTCTAGTTGAAGTGTTTCACTTATAGATATAGCAATGATCACTTATAGATCATTGCTCGGGTTTTTTTGCTTGTTTGTTTGTTTGTTTGTTTTTTGTTTTTTTATCCTTTCAGTCACTCTGTGTCTTTTGATTGGCAATTTTAGTTCATTTACATTCCATGTTATTATTAATGAGTAAGCACTTACTCCTGCTGTTTTGGCATTTGTTTTCTGGTTTTATTGTTGTTTGCTGTTCCTTCTGTGCTTCCTTCCCGTCTTTTATTGAAGGTGATTTTCTCTTGTGGAAAGATTTATTTTTCTGCTTTTGTGTGTGCATGTTTTATTATATGATTTTTTGATTTGAGGTTATCATGATTATATTATAACTCAATAGTTTAAACTGAAGCTGATAACAACTTAACACTGTTTGCATGAACAGACAAGCAAACTCACAAAAAGAAAACTCAAAACTCTACACCTTAACTTTGTCCCCCAGCTTTTAAACTTTTGGTTGTTTCTATTTATATTTTATTGTACTGTCTTGAAAAGTTGTTGTGGTTACTATTTCTGATTAGCTCATTGTTTAGTTTTTCAACAGACTAGGTGAGAGTGGCATGTCATATTTCAAGTACTGAAATGAAGAATACATATATACCTTTTACCTTAGAATAGTATATCTGGTGAAAATATCCTTCAAGAATGAAGAGGAAATAAATATTTTCCCAGACAAACAAAAGCCGAGGGATTTACAAATCACAGTTGCAGTATTAAAATAATCTGTGTTTTCCTGTGTGACTACCATGACTAGTTAGTTTTGTACCTATAGATAATTTATTGCTCATTTACATCCTTTTCTTTCTTATTTAAGTACCCACTTTAGCATTTCTTTTTTTTTTTTTTTTTTTTTTCTGTATTTATTTTAAGGAAAAAAGCAAAAAACAAAAAACAAAAAAAAAGATACATGGGCAGAACATGCAGGTTTGTTACATAGGTATAGGTATGCCATGGTTTTTTGCTGACCCATCCTCTAAGTTCTTCCCCTTAACCCCCAACCCCCAACAGGTCCTGTTGTGTGTTGTTCTCATCTCTGTGTCCATGTGTTCTCAATGTTCAATCACCTCTTACAAGTGAGAACATGCAGTGTTTGGTTTTCTGTTCTTGTGTTAGTTTGCTGAGGATGATGACGTCCATCTTCATCCATGTCCCTGCAAAGGACATGATCTCATTCCTTTTTATGGCTGCATAGTATTCCATGGTATATATGTAGCATATATTCTTTATCCATTATATTATTGATGAGCATTTGGGTTGGCTTCATGTCTTTGGTATTGGAAACAGTGCTGTAATAAACATACATGTGCATGGGTCTTTATAATAGAATGATTTCTATTACTTTGGATATGTACCCAGTAATGGAATTGTTGGGTCAAATGATATTTCTGGTTCTAGATGCTTGAGGGATTGCCACACTGCCTTCCACAATGGTTGAACTAATTTACATTCCCCCACAATGTAAAAGTATTCCTATTTCTCCACAACCACTCCAACATCTATTGTTTCCTGACTTTTTAATGATCACCATTCTGACTGGCATGAGATGGTATCTTATTGTGGTTTTGATTTGCATTTCTCTGATGATCAGTGATGTTGAGCTTTTTCTCATATGTTTGTTGGCCATGCAAATGTCTTATTTTGAGAAGTGTCTGTTCATATCCTTTCTCTACTTTTTGATGTTTTTTTTTTTTTTTATTGTAAATATGTTTAAGTTCCTTGTAAGTTGTAGATATTAGACCTTTGTCAGATGGGTAGATTGCAGAAATTTTCTCCCATTCTGTAGGTTTCCTGTTTACACTGATGATAGTTTCTTTTGCTGTGCAGAAGCTCTTTAGTTTAATTAGATCCCATTTGTCAATTCTGGCTTCGATTGCAATTGCTTTTGGCATTTTAGTCAAGAAGTCTGCCCATGCCTATGTCCTGAATGGTATTGCCTAGGTTTCCTTCTAGGGTATTTATAGTTTTGGGTTTTGCATTTAAGTTTTTAATCCATCTTAAATTAATTTTTGTATAAGGTGTAAGGAAGGAGTCCAGTTTCAGTTTCCTGCATATGGCTAGCCAGTTTTTCTAGCACCACTTACTGAATAGGAGATCCTTTTCCCATTGCTTGTTTTTGACAGGTTTGTCAAAGATCAGATTGTTGTAGATGTGTGGTGTTATTTCTGAGGTCTCTGTTCTGCTACATTGGTCTATATGTCTGTTTTGGTGCCAGTCCCATGCGGTTTTGGTTACTGTAGCCTTGTGGGATAGCTTGAAGCCAGGTAGCATGATGCCTTCAGTTTTGCTCTTTTTACATAGGACTGCCTTGGCTATATGGGATCTTCTTTGCTTCCATATGAAATTTAAAATAGTTGTTTCTAATTCTATGAAGAATGTCAATGAAAGTTTGATGGGACTAACCCAGGACCAAAAGGATTTACAGCTGGATTCTACCAGAAATATAAAGAAGAGCTGGTACTATTCCTTCTGAAACTATTCCAAACAATTGAAAAGGAAGGACTCCTCCCTAACTCATTTTATGTAGCCAGCATCATCCTGATACCACAACCAGGAAGAAACACAAGAAGAAAAGAAAACTTCGGATCAATATCCCTGATGAACATTGATGCAAAAATCCTCAATAGAATACTGTCAAACCAAATCCAGCAGCACATCAAAAAACTTATCCACAACAATCAAGTTTTATTCATCCCTGAAATGCAAGCTGTTTCGACATATGCCAACCAATAATGTAATTCATCACACAAGCAGAACCAGAGAGAGAAACCACATGACTATCTCAATAGATGCAGGAAAGGCCTTTGATAAAATTCAAAATCCCTTCATGCCAAAAACTCTCAATAAACTAGGTACTGGTGGAACGTATCTCAAAATAATAAGAGCTATTTATAAGAAACCCACTGCCAATATCACATTGAATGGGCAAAGGCTAGAAGTATTCCCTTTGAAAATCAGTACAAGACAAGGATGCTCTCTCTTGCCACTCCTATTCAGCATAGTATTGGAAGTTCTGGCCAGGACAATCAGGCAAGAGAAAGAAAGGAAGTGTATTCAAATAGGAAGAGAGGAAGTCAAGTTGTCTCCATTTGCAGATGACATGATTTTATATTTAGAAAACTCCATCATCTTAGCCCCAAAACTTCTTGAACTGAGAGACAACTTCAGCAAAGTCTCAGGATACAAAATCAATGTGCAAAAATCACAAGCATTCCTTTACACTAACAGTAGTCAAGCAGAGAGTCAAATCATGAACTCCCATTGACAATTGCTACAAAGAAAACAAAATACCTAGGAATACAGCTAACAAGGGATGTGAAGGATTTCTTCAAGGAGAACTACAAACCACTGCTCAAATAAATAAGAGAGTAAGTAAACAAATGGAAAAAACATTCCATCCTCATGGATAGAAAGAATCAATATCACTAAAATGACCATACTGCTTCCTTTAGCCTTTCTTGTAGGATAGGTCTGAGGTTGATGAAATCCGTCAGCTTTTGTTTGTCTGGAAAGAATACTTTATTTCCTCTTTGTTCTTGAAAGGTATCTTCAGCAGATATGCTATTTTAGGATAAAAGTTTTTTGTTGTTTTTTTTTGTTTTGTTTTCTTTCAGTACTTTAAACATGTCCTGACACTCTCTCTCCTGGTCTGTAAGGTTTCCACTGAAAAATCTGCTGTCAGACATATTAGGCTTCTTTGGGTTAAATCTGCTTGGTGTAACCGTCTTGTATTTGGATATTGGTAACTTTACCTGGGTTTGGGAAGTTCTCTGTTACTATCCCTTTGAATAAATTTCCTGCCCTTGTATCTTCCTTTTTCTCATCTTTAAGGCCCATAACTCTTAGATTTGCCCTTTTGAGGCTATTTTCTATATCTTGTATATGTGCTTAATTCTTTTTATTGTTTTCTTTTGTTTCCTTTGACTGTGTGTTTTCAAATAGCCTGTCTTCAAGCTTGTAAATCCTTCCTTCTGCTTGATCAATTCTATTAAAAGACTGATATATTCTTCAGTATGCCAATTCCATTTTTTCAACTCCAGAATTAATGCTTTTTAATAATTATTTTAATCTCTTCATTACATTTATCAGATAGAATTCTGAATTCCTTCTCTCTATTATCTTTAGTTTATTTGAGTTTTTCTCAAAATAGCTATTTTGAATTATCTGTCTGAAAGGTCACATATCTCTGTGTCTCCAGAATTGATACATGGGGCCTTATTTAGTTCATTTGGTGAGGTCATATTTTCTTGGGGTAATCTTGTTGCTTATGGGTGTTCTTCTATGTCTGAGCATTAACGAGTTAGGCATTTACTGTAGTCTTCACACTCTGTGCTTGTTTTTCCCCATTCTTCTTGGAAAGGCTTTCTAAGTGTTTGAAAAGACTTGGGTGAGGTGATCAAAATTTTTGATCACTGCAGCTCTGTCTGGACTCGGGGTGACCCCAGCCCAGTAACACTCTGGTTCTTACAGACTTGTAGAGATAATGTCTTGGCGGTCTTGGATAAGATCTGGATGAATTCTCTCCCCTGACCTTCTCCTAAATAAATAGTGTTTCTCTGTGCTGAGCAACCTGGAGCTGGGGGTAGGGTGACACAAACACCCCTGTAGTCAGACCTGAAACAAGAACTGCACTGAGTCTTGCCTAAGGCCTGCTATAAACACTACCTGGCTACTACCTATGTTCCCTCAAGGTTCTGGGGCTCAACAATCAGCAAGTGATAAAGGCAACCAGGCTTGTGTACTTCCCTTCAGGGATGTGAGTTCACACAGTCCCTAAGCAGGTCTAGAGGTACCATTCTGGAGCCATGGACTGGAGTCAGAAATCTTGAAAGTCTATTTGGTATTCTATTGCTCTGCAACTGAGCTGGCACTCAAACCATGCGATGCAGTCCTTCCCACTCTCCTCTCCCCTTTCCATGGGCAGAGGTGTTTTGTCTCAAGGCCATCACCCCCATAGGCCCACAGGGAGTACTGCTAGGCAACCACCTATGTTTCCTTAAGGCCCAAGGGCTCTTCAGTCAGCTTGTAGTGAATGCTGCCTAGCCTGGGACTCACCCTTCTGCGCAGTTGGCTACGCTCTGGCCCAGGGCAGATTCACAAATACCATGCAAGAGCCAATGTCTGGAATCAGGGACTCTAAGAGTCTGTTTAGAGCTCTGTGGCTGAGCTGGTACCCAGGTGCAAGACAAAGACCCCTTTTCTTTTCTCAGCAGAAATAATCTCTTCCAATAGCCACCACAACTGAGAATGTTCTGAGACTCACCTGAAACCAGCAAATCTCAGAGTCTCACCTAAGGCTTACTGTATACTACCTGAATATTGCTCCTGGTTGTTCAGGTCCCAAGTCCTGTTTAGTCAGAAGGTAATGAGTCCTTCCAGGACTTGGTCCTTTCCTTCAAAACAGTGGGTTTCCTTCTGGCCCACAGTGTGTCTAGAAATGTTGTCTGGGAGCTAGGTCCTGGAAAGGGGGCCTCACAACTGACTGGTGCCCTATCCTACTGTGGCTGAGCTGGTATCCAAGATGCAAGACAATATCTTCTTTATTCTTTTATCTCCTCTTCTCAAGTAGAAGGAAGGAGTCTCGGTCGGATCCTCCATCTGTGCAGCCTGAGGCTGGGAGACGGGAGGCACAAATACTCCTTTAGCCACCATGGCTGGCATTTCAGAAGGTCACATGTCTGACTTTCAACGCAGTTCAGCTCTAGGACTAACAGAGGAACTGCAGTCTTAGTGGCCTACACTGCCTTTCAAGTTTGTTTGGGAGCCTCAGAGCACTTTTTCCTGCAGTGACAGTGAATTCAAGTTTCTGCTGCTGAAATGGGTGACACCCCTCTGGCTAGGGCTGGTTGAAATACTCCCTCAATAGGCAAATGTCCTCTGAGTTCAGCCTAGTTTTGCTTTCTGCTATGGCAAGGAAGCACTGACGCCAATGCACCGTCTCACAAGTATATACTCACCCTCTCCCAAGTGCTCAGATTCTGCCTCTGTGCCACATGGCCACTGCTGGGGTATGGGGTCTGGGTGGCATTGGCAATTCAAGACTCTTTCTATCTTCAATGCCCCTTTTAGTTATACAAAGTTTTAATGTGCTAGGTATATTCATTGCATTTAAATGTCAAATCGGTCCCAGTTGAAATAATTTCTTACAGTTATTCATGAGTCTATATTTGTTTTAATCAACCCTTAAAAGTATTTCTGCTTTCTTATAGCATTTCAATGTACTTGCAAATTACATCACTTTGGAAACATTTGGTTTGAAGTTAGAAAAATCCCACGTTAAGTAGCTTTAAACAACAAGGAGAATCAACTGAAAGAAAAAAAAAAAGAAATAGCAAAGCATTTAGAGTTCTGAAAAGTAATGTGATTAGCATTATTCGATCTAATTATTCAAGATAAAATATATTACTCAATTTTTGTTAAGGTTTCATTGATATGAATTGAGTCACATGTCAATCCTTGTTTCCAGGAGCAATATAAAGCAATAATTGGCTTAGGCCTGGTTTATGAACAAAGGGCTTAAAAAGGAGATTGGCTTACAATCATGAGTGACAAACTTTGCACCTGAATTCTGACCCCTGATGGTTCTAAGGTAATTCCTTTATTTTAAACCAATGGGAGAAGTTGAGAATGTTATTAGAGAGGCAAAACAATGTTTACAGCACCTGTGACTCTTTACTTATATCTAAATATTTAACAGTATACATTAGGGCATGTGTATTTGGGTTTTTAAACACATACTTAAACTTTATCAAAGATTAATGTGTGCCTGGACTGTGAAAATCAATGCTGTTTTTGAACAAAAAAAATTGATGCTTGTTATTTCTTTTGAGGTTACCATCAAAGAAAAATGACATTTACTAAATATAGTAAAAGATTTGAATTGTATGTGGTTTTATCACATAGATGATTAATATTCAAAATTCATTTTAGTAACCTACAAACATATTCTTTTTTCACACAAAGTATCTAGTTTGAACAAATACATTATCCAGTTTGGGGTAAATAGTTAACACATTACCAATGTAAATTTGACAATGAACTAACATTGAGAAGAAAGTAGCAGCAAAGCAAGACATGTGCATGCTTTGGAATGACTGATTATTGCAAAAGTTTGATTATTTATTGCATATAAATTAACAAGTAAATTAAGGTTTACTATTTTTCTTTTATTTCTACATTTTCTCTCTCAAATAATAACAATAGGATTCTTTTATACTTTATTTGAAAATAAAAGAGTGTTAAAATTCAAAAGTCAAACAGTATAAACATTAGGTCAATAACATACATTAAACTGTGTTTTATCTGAGATATTTTGGAAATTTTCTGCCAAGTAAGTTTGTTTGTTGTGTTAGTAGCAAAGGTAAGTTATTATTAAATAGTTATTTTGCAGAAAATAAACTTTCCAAATAAACTCTGAAACACCCGCTCAAAAAAAAATCAGTCTGTGCTAAACAAAATATTATTATTTTTACACTGATTTATAATTTACAAAGCACATTCATAAATAGGGCTTCATTTTATTCCTTAAAAATTTCCAGTAAAAGAGATATTGCTATTCATATTTATGAATGAGAAAACTGAGAATCACAGTGATTAAATTATGCATATGAGACAACAATAACAGAAAGTAAAGCTGAAGCCTGAATTTAGACTATTAATTAAATGTCTAAAGCACCTTTCTCCATCATTGCATACCTTTATGTCTCCAACTTATATCTTTGAAGAGGATTTATTGTATTTTCACAAACAAGATTACCAGACAAATTTCGGGCAACACTAATACAAATAAGATGCTAGCTACTTTAACCGTGGTATAAGGAAGAATAAGATAAAAAATACAAAATATCAGAAGTATGAAGGAAAGGGAGTAAAGATCATTGCAGGTGGATCAAGGGAGTTCAGAGCAATTAAGCCAGTAACTCCCACATGCTTAATTATAAATTCTGTTCCTAGGGAACCCATGCTAACTCAGCATAGAACAAAATAAGTAATGTCACTTCTATAGGGTTTCCCTATAACTTGGCTTTCTGCTGGATGTGAGTTTTATTTAAAAAATAGGATTTTATGAGACTTTCACCAAGACAACATAGAACTATCACAATTTCTGACATAAAATGGTCAAAAGAGAACATACCCTAAGTACCTGCAATCAGAGTAGAATATTTAATGTTTCTAAACATTAAAGAATTCCATGGGGAATTCTTTGTTATCTGGATATTTCTAATGGGAAAGTGATAGTTTCTTCCAGATGTAGTAAAGGTAAATGCCATAGGTATGGCAGTGGTGGAAATATGCCCCTGAAAGAATATAAACATATTCAAACAGTGAAGGTACTTTTGAATATGGAGTTACACATATATATTTTTTAGGTAAAAAAAAAAAATGTAAGTAAAAGCAGACACTTTGATTCTCCTGGTTGTAAATAACTCACCATAGTATTTCTAGAACAGAAAACCAAGAGGCAGCCTAGTAAGTTTCCATTAGATACATGTAAGGAGGAAAACATTTATGTACAATGGAACAGGATCATGATTGCAGAAAATATAATAGAATTCCTCATCCAAATCCAGTTTCCAAGTCAGTTCACACATCCTGATCCCCTGTAATAACATGGAGGTTGAGCATTATTTAAGGATAAATTTATAGTTATTTGACAAGTAGCCTCTGTGAATCTCACTCCTGGCCTTCTATTAACAGACATCACAACATTTAAGAAGAAAAGAATACCATAGTTTCATTTTCTCTGTATCTTCATGGGCTTTTTTAAAATTACAGCTATTCTAACAGGTGTGATATATCTAATTGTGGATTCATTTTGCAAATGATTGGTGATACTGAGCATTTATTCATGTTTCTGTTGACTATTTGTATGTCTTCTTTTGAGAAATGTCTGTTGAGGCCCTTTGCCCATTTTTTAATTGCATTGTTTGATTTCTTGCTATTGAGCTGTTTGAGTTATTTACATATTTTTGATATTAACTCCTTATTTGATGTATGGCTTGCAAATATTTTCTTCTGTTTTGTGGGTCCTTTCTTCACTTTGTTTCCTTCGATGTGCAAAAGCTTTTTAGTTTGCTGTCATCTATTTTTGCTTTGTTGTCTGTCACTTTTGGAGTCATAGCCAGAAAATCATTGCCCAGACAAATGTCATGGAGCTTTTATCCTATTTTTTTTTCCAAGTTGTTTTACAGTTTCAGGTCTATATGTAAGCCTTTAAATCATTTTGAGTTGATTTTTGTAGATTCAATTTCATACTTCTGCATGTAGATAACCAGCTTTTTCCACATCACATGTTAAAGAGACTGTTCTTTTCCCATTGTTTATCGGTAGCAGATTGTTGATGGAAATGTAAGTTAGTGTAGACATTATGGAAAACAGGGGGAAAGATCCTCAAAAAACTAAAAAATAGAACTACCATGATTCAGTAACACCTCTTCCGGGTACATATCACAAGATATTGAAATCACTGTGTCAAAGGGATATCTACACTTCTATGTTTATTACAGCATTGATTACAATATCAAAGATAGAGAATCAACCTAAGTTTTCATCATCAGGTGAACGAGTATAGAGAAACTGTGATATATGTATGTGTGTATATATATATATATCTCACACTATATCACCATGATCACTATAATCTCTCTATCTACATATCTATATCTATATATCCCCTTAATATATTTACTATGGCTATATACCCCTTGTATGTAGACAACATTTTCCACAGAGAAAGCATTCAATAAAAACCTGTTGAATAAATAAATAAATGGAGAATACACTCATATGTCTTCTCAATTTACATGACAGTTAGATATACATAGCTATCAATTCAGAATGAGAGTTCATGTATTCTCAGTGAACATCTTTGTTGTGGCTATAAATCAAGAGGTATGCATGCATGCAATGGAATACTATTATTTTGAAAACAGAAAGAAATCCTCTCATTTGCAACAACATGGATGAACCAGGAGGACATCATGCTTAGTGAAATAAGCCAGTCACAGAAAGACAAATATTGCCTGATCCCATTTATATGTGAAATCTAAAAGAGTTGAACTCACAGTAGAGAGTAGAAAGGTGGTTACCAGAGGCTGAGGTGGTAGGAGAGGGACAGAAGTAATGAGGAGTTGTTGAACAAAAGGTGCAA
The DNA here is from genome assembly GCF_001698545.2 of Rhinopithecus bieti. NCBI lineage: Eukaryota > Metazoa > Chordata > Mammalia > Primates > Cercopithecidae > Rhinopithecus > Rhinopithecus bieti. The sequence continues at coordinate 1,857,412 of NW_016810187.1, read as the reverse complement.
AGTGTCAAATAGACATTATGAATACATTTTGCCAGGAGTAACTGTGGTTAATAATAAAGTTTATGTATTTTTTTGTTGTTGTTGTTGTTTTGAGACGGAGTCTCGCTCTATCGCCCAGGCTGGAGTGCAGTGGCCGGATCTCAGCTCACTGCAAGCTCTGCCTCCCGGGTTTATGCCATTCTCCTGCCTCAGCCTCCCGAGTAGCTGGGACTACAGGCGCCCGCCACCTCGCCCGGCTAGTTTTTTGTATTCTTTAGTAGAGACGGGGTTTCACGGTGTTAGCCAGGATGGTCTCGATCTCCTGACCTCGTGATCCACCCGTCTCGGCCTCCCAAAGTGCTGGGATTACAGGCTTGAGCCACTGCGCCCGGCAAGTTTATGTATTTAAAAATAACTGAGAAAATTTCAAATGTCTTACCATAGAAACAATATTAAGGCAAGGTGATAAATATATTAACTAGCCTGATTTCACCACTTCCCGTTGCATACATATAACAAAACCTCACATTTGTACCCCATAAATGTATACAATTATGATTTCTCAATGAAAATATTAATTAAACATTGTTAAAAAGGTAACAGTAAACTCACAGGGTAAAATATCAAATAATTTGTATACTATTGAACATTGATTCTAACCTTAATTCCTAGATCTCTGATTGGATTCATGGAACTCAGATATTTTTTGGGGGAAAAAAGAGGAATTTCTCGGGTTCAATGTCTTGATGTGTGTGATCATATACATTGTTCCATATATGATCTTTTTTCTGGAGCAATTTCATGTAGGATAGTTATCTGAATAATTATTTCTTACACGTGAAAATAAATGTTTGCTTTTATGTGACAAGAAGAATAGCATATTTTGGGTCCTAGCTCTCAAAAACTTCAATTCTGCTGTAATGGACTACATTCAGACTGAAGTGTCTATGGGACATTTTTTAAATTTATTACAGTGATTATTTCATATTTGTGTATAGTATAGGAAGTGCAAATATCTCAGATTGCTTTATAATATATATATTTGGATAGAGTATAAATTAAGTTTTGGGAAAATAAAAGGTCTATGTAATTAATGTGTCAGTTATAGCGATCTAAAGAATGTCAGAATATTTACTCCAAGAGCAAGAGCAAGTTATTTTCCCTTTTACCTCTAAAAATCAAATGAATTTTAATTAGCAGATCTCTAGACTTTGGAGAAAATATATATGACATTTGGGTTTCTGCTTCAACCCACAACCAGGGGAACTCAGCTCACACATTGCCTGCTTTGATTGAGGTACAAAGCAAAAGAAGTTTTACTTGTTAGTGCAGGCTAGAGGATTCACAAGACTGCCATTTGGATTTTATGACCCTGCTGTTGCTTGACTTAAAGTTTCTAGGGAGGTTATAAATTCTACACGTATTTGATAGATAACCATTATAATCTATGTATCTGTTTACATATCTATATCTATATATCTCCCTAATATATTTACTATGTCTAAATATCCTTGTATTCAGTAAAAACATGTTGAGTAAATAAATAAATGGAGAATACACTCATATTTCTTCTCAATTTACATTACAGTTAGATACACATAGTTACCAATTCAGAATGATAGTCCACGTATTCTCAGTGAACATCTTTGTTGTGGCTATAAATCAAGAGGTCAAGATTTCATTTGTTTTAATTTATGTAGATAGAACTTATATGTCTATTAATGTCAAGTTGATAGCAACCATAGCTTAAAAAAAGAAAAAAATGATAAACTATTAACTAGGACCAATTACAAAATGTGTGAACTCCAGAGGAGCTCAAAGCTCTCTCTTCTCCTATTTCTTCAAGATTGGGGACAGTGTTAATCAGATCCCCTGGACCATGTGCTAGATGAAAGCATTGAAATGAATGCTTCCTGTAGTGGATTTCTCTAAGCTACCTTTGCAGGTCTTTGGAGGTGAGGGCATCTCTTAGTTAATTTTTCTATGTGGGTTTTTTCTTCTCTCCTTGGGATCTCTCAAACAATCAAAAAAGTAGGAGAGGGCCCAGCACTCCCTATGGAAGAAAGCAGCTCTTCCACTACCTTTAAAAAAGTAAATATATCAGGTGGACCCAAAACATGTTATCTGGGATAGGTATTTTAGGTCTCCTTGTGTTTAAGTAATCAGGAAAGTTAACTTATTTATGAATCAAACTAGCCCACCAGGCAAACCTCAAAGGCCACTGGTAAAATGAAGAACATTAATTTATTGCTATAGCCCTTCCATTTGATTTTTTAATAATTATAGTCAACTTAGAAGTGTCCAGTCCTGACTACCTTAGTCACATATGTTTCAGTGATGAGTGATAAATAAGGTTTGTTGTCACACCTCCAACTCAATATGAAAGCATATTTTTTGCTTCATAAAGCATTTACTAACAAACAATTGTTGTAAATTAAGAAGATAATAAGAGTCCAGTAGGCCAAAGACATAACTACCCACTGGAAAACAATGCAACTATCAAGCAAAGAAAATTAACAATGCAGTATTAACCCAAATTTTAATACAAACAAGAGGCAGAGAAATACTGGATAGAAGGTGGTTCCCTGACACAGGCCTCACCCTCAAGCCTGGGAACCATGGCCCTAAATGAGAACAGTTCTCCCTGTTTTCCTGCCCAAATGTTACCATTTTTGTTTACCTTGCCCCCCATCCTGTGTCCATATAAACCCCAGACCTCAGCTGGCAGAGGCACAAGCAGCTGAAAGTTGAGAGGAAAAGAAGCAACTGAGCATTGGAGACTATGAATAGATATAGTTTAACTTCAGATGGCACAAATTTGGGGAGGAACCTGGTCAGAAACAGCCAGGCTTCACGGAAAGGTTACCTTCTTCCCACACCATCCCCTTTCCAGCTCCCTTCTGCTGAGAGCCACTTCTGCTGCTTAATAAAATCCTCTGCATTCATCACCTTTCAAACTCTTCATGTGACCTGATTCTTCCTGGATGTCAGACAGCTGCTTAACATGTAGCCATCCACAGACAGCAAAGCTAAACAAAGCATTAATTGTAACACACTCCTAGACACTGCCATGGGGCTGGAAACCAAAAGTGCTCACCAGGCCACAGTACCCACTGGCCTGCACGCTCGTCCTCCTGAAAGGTGTTTGAGCACAGTGGCCGAGTAAATGAGCCATACCCCTGTCACAAGTCCCATGAAGGGGTCAAGGGAACTTACCTTTCTCTCTTCCTACTACTTGTAATTTCATCCTGTGTCTATTATCTCCACATGCCTTCTCTCTCATCTTCTTCCCTTCCTTTCTCACTCTTATATGTTTCCTCTTTAACCATTTATTTCTTCCTCTCTTCTACTTTAAAAAAGTTACATTTCCTTTCCTACTTTTCAAGGGAGGAAGAGTATGAGCTATTTGGGGACAGAGTACCAAGAAGAAAACCTTTAACCTCTCCTCACCTAAAAATAATTGAAAATCTTCAAGAAATGACAGCATTTGAATTGTATTCTATATTGAGGTTTATGTTAAGGTCAGAAATCTGGGCTGAAATTTTCTAGCTTAAATCAGGAGAATAAAATGCCAACCTGCCTCAAGCCTTTTCTTTGAATGTAATCTTAACTTGCTTGCTTTTAGGATATTTCAATTGTCTAATATAACTTTCTAATTAAAATATTCCAACTGTGATAGAATTTTGATTGTGGAAAATCATTTTCATTTTCTGGCATTAAACGTTTAAAAATATCTCTGCCTGTAAGTGTCATCTCATCCCTTCCTAAAATAGACAACATATTTGACTGTTATCCTGGGCCATTTTCCCTAATGTGAAAGCAAAACTGATGGTTGTATCATCATCTACTATGTTGCATTTAAATTCTGAAGCTTTTCCAGGCAGCTGTTTTAGAACATAAATTTTGGGGACCCTCTGTATTTTAATGGTTTGGTTACTGCTTCTGTTCACTAGTGTATTAGTCCATTTTCATGCTGCTGATAAAGACATACTTGAAACTGGGAAGAAAAAGAGGTTTAGTGAACTTACAGTTTTACAGGGCTGGGGAGGCCTCACAGTCATGGCGGAAGGCAAAGAGGAGTGAGACATGTCTTACATGGGTGGTGGCAGGCAGAGAGAACTTGTGCAGGGAAACTCCTGTTTATAAAACCATCAGATCTTGTGAGACTCATTCACTACCACGAGAACAGTGAAGGAAGAACCTGTCACTATAATTAAATCACCTCACACCAAGTTCTTCCCATGACACACAGGCACTGAAGGAGTTACAATTCAAAATATGCTTTGGGTAGGAACACAGTCAAACCATATCATTCCACCCCTGGCCCCTCCCAAATCTCATGTCTTCACATTTCAAAACCAATCATGCCTTCTCAACAGTCCTCCAAAGTCTTAACTCATCTCAGCATTAACTAAAAAGTCCACAGTCCACAGTCCAAAGTCTCATTCAAGACAAGACAAGTCTCTTCCACCTATGAGACTATAAAATCAAAAGCCAGTTAGTTACTTCCTAGATACAATGGGGGTACAGGCACTGGATAAATACAGTCATTCCAAATGGGGAAAATTGATCAAAACAAAATGGCTACAGGCCACATGTAAGTCTGAAATCCAACAGGCTAGTCAAATCTTAAAGCTCCAAAATGATATCCTTTTACTCCATGTCTTGCATCCAGGTCACGCTGATGCAAGAGGTGGGTTCCCATGGTCTTGGGCAGTTCCACCCCTGTGGCTTTGCAGGTTACAGCCTCCCTCCCAGCTGCTTTCACTGACTGGCATTGAGGGTCTGTGGCTTTTCCAGGCACACAGTGCAAGCTGTCGGTGGATCTACCATTCTGGGTTCTGGAGGATGGTGGCCCTCTTTTCACAGCTCCACTAGGCATTGCCCCAGTACGGTCTCTATGTGGGAACTCTGACCCACACGTCCCTTCTGCACTGCCCTACCGAAAGTTCTTCATGAAAGACCTGCCCCTGCAGTGAACTTCTGCCTGGACATGCAGGCATTTCCATACATCCTCTGAAAAAAAGGCAGAGGTTCCCAAACCTTAATTCTTGACTTCTATGTACCCGCAGGCTCAACATGACGTGGAAGCTGCCAAGGCATGGAGCTTGTACCCTCTGAAGCCATGACCTGAGCTGCACCATGGCCCTTTTTAAGCATGGCTGGAGTGGCTGGGATGCAGGACACCAAGTCCCTAGACTGCACACAGGATGGGGACCCTGGGATCGGCCCACAAAACTATTCTTTCCTCCTAGGTTTCCAGGTCTGTGACAGGAGGGGTTTCCATGAAGAACTCTGACATGCCCTGGGGACATGGACATTTTCCCCATTGTCTTGGGGGTTAATATTCAGCTCCTTACTACTTATGGATATTTCTGCAGCCTGCTTGTATTTCTCCTCAGAAAATGGGATTTTCTTTTCTATTGCATTGTCAGGCTGCAAATTTTCTGAACTTTTATGCTCTGCTTTCCTTATAAAACCGAGTGCCTATCTCCCAACCTCTGATGAAAAAAGACAGGATGAAGGTTTAGATGATCACCAATAGCCAATAATTTAATCAGTCGTGACTTTGTAATAAAACCTCTATTAAAACCAAGAAGGACATGGTTTGTAGAGCTTCCGGATGGCTGAACTTGTAGAGGTTCCCGGAGAGTGGTGTTTCCAGAAAGGAAACATGGAAGTTCTCTGTCCCTACCCCACCCCTTGACCTATGCATTTCTTCATTTGTATCTTTTGCCGTATCTTTTATAATAAACCAGTAAACATAAATAAGTTTTTCCTGAGTTCTGTGAGCTGCACTAGCAAATAAACCCAACCCAAAGAGGGGTCTTGGGATCTTCCATTTGTAGCCTTTCAGTAAGAAGCACAGATAAAATAACCAAGAGCTTGAGACTGGCATTTAAGGAAGAAGAGACAGTCTTGTGGGACTGAGTCTGAGCCCTCAACCTGTGGAATCCGATGCCATCTCTAGGAAGATAGTATCAGAATTGGACTGCATTAGAGGACACCTAGCAGGTGTCCAGTGCAGAACTGATGGCTTGCTTGGTGGGGGAGAAATACTCCCCACACATCTGGTCACAATAAGTCTTCTGTGTTGATTGTTGTGGTGCTATCACTGCCCAATGAGTGCTTCCTGCCCACTGCCCATGTAGAGCGGTTTAATGTATCAAGGCAGAGAAATTGAAAGCATCATTGCAAAATTATAACTGAGACAGTGAAAGAGATCTGACCTAACCACTTCCATCTTGCTTCTACCTTCCAAACTATCCTTGTTCATTCCTGGTCATGGGCTGACCTAGCTGTGGGAGAGGCTTAGTTTATAGTTTAAAACAAAGACACTAGCAAACCTTTCCCTAAACAAACCTTCTTGTCTGGGGACTAGACTGCTTTTGTAGGACTAACAAATTAGCCATAAGACTGGAAATTATGGTTTCGGAGTCATGCAGCTGGATGCTACAAGATTCGCACCCTCCCTAAACTGCTCCTGAGATCTGTGCTTGGGACATTTTTCAGACCCTGCACTTGATAGATCAGCTAGCACCACCCAGATTTACAAACTGGCTCATCTGATCTTGTGGTCCCCACCCAGGCACTGACTCAGCACAAGAAGACAGCTTCAATTTCCTACAATTTCATCTTCAACCCAACCAATCAGCATTCCTGGCTCACTGGCTTACCCCAACCCACTAATCTATCCTTCAAAGCTCTGCTCCCCGAATACTTTGATTTCAGTAATACTTGCACTCCGGTTTCCCACACAGTCAGCTCTGCATGGAATTACTGTCTCTATTGCAATTCCCCACCTTCGTAAATCAACTCTGTCTAGGAGGTGGGCAAGGTAAACCCCCTGGGTGGTTAAAATTTTGCAATAGAGAAAGAGTTTTACGCATACAGAGTCTGTTAAATGAAAACCCAGAGTTTTATTATTCTTCAAATTAGCCTTTCGGAAAATTCAGATACTAGGATTTTTCAAGGACAGTTGGGGGGATGTTGGGGGTGGCTAGGCAATGGATGCTTGTCGCTGATTGGTTGGGGGTGCAATCACAGGGGTGTGGCAGATGGGCCTCAAGTGCACTGAGCTGCTTCTAGGTGAGGCCACAGGAGTAACCAGTGGGTCCAGGTAGAGACATTGGGTCCAGGTCAGAAATGCATACAAAAAACCTTAATATATATGTCAAAAGGCCAATCTTAGGTTTTACAATAGTGATGTTATCTGCAGGACTAATTGGAAAATTGTACATCTTGTGACCTCCGGAATAAAGGCTGGCAATTATTTATGTCTACATCTTAGCAGAATGCAGGCCTCTCTCATCCTCCTAGCCTGATGGTTTCTTATTAGCTTTACAAGGGTGGCTGTGTTTTGGAGAAGGGTTATTATCATTTAAACTACAAACTAAATGTCTCTCAAAGTTAGCTTGGCCCAAGCCCAGGAATAATTAAGGGCAGGTTGAAGGCTAGAGGCAAGATGAGGATTGGCTGGACCAGACCTCCTCTACTGCCATACTTTTCTCACTGTTATACTTTTTGCAAAGGTGGTTTCAGCGTGAGAGTGGAGGAAAATTGGTTTGTCTTTTTTCTTACAATCTCTTCCTGCAAAATAACTAATTAGATTTCCACATGTATGTTCCTAATACATAATTCTAACATACAACCTGCTTCATGTCCGCATTTAGTTTCACACTTGAAATTACCACATAAATGTCCTGACAGCACACAAACACTCAACATAACTACATTCAGTTCATAATCTTCCTTTCAAACCTACTCTCTCTGTAAATGAAATGGCCATTGATATAAAACATTCTGGTCTTCTATTCCAACATCTATTCTCCTGATCCCCTTTAATACCAGAATCCAGATTCAAGCAGAGCTCATTCTTGTTCTCAATAAAAGTTTACATTTTTCTAGGCTTTTTTTTTTCAGCTAGCTTGGCAGTGTAAGTCAATTTCAGTGAATTAAGTGTAAGCAACAGTGTAATATGGACCAGCCTGCTTAAAGTGAACCAACTCAGTCTGCATATTTATGATACTCTAGAACTGTCATATCAGTTTTGGACTGCCTACCTCCTAATTTATTTGTTATGTTAGAGAAATATACCATTCTCATGTTCAAAAATTTTTATTTTAGATTTTTATGTTATAATAAGCTGAACTTGTTTAGAAATTGAATCACTTTTTACTGGTCCACAGTTAGAATAATCTTTTATTCTGCCTTAATTTTTTCCATCTACTTCTAATAATTAGCTGCCATGTTAAAAGGGAAACAATCAGTGACACTTTCTGCTTCCAGGCCCAATCCAGATGCAGATAAAGGAGCAGGGTAAAAAATAAATCCTAAGAAGATGATAGTAGTTTTTCCGACTGAGTTGAGACAGATATCAAGGATCAGGAAATCTGAGGGGGCTAGAAATTTCCAAGCTTGTGAAAAGTCTGGACATAAATAGTAAAAATGGTCCAGAAATCAGCATAATGGGTTGCTGTTCTCTGCTGAATCCTAATACAGAAATATATGGGTAAATTTCATAATGCTAAGCATAGGGGGAAAAAGGAATTGTGAGGCATCGGATTGGGAAATACTTAAGATCCTAACAGCCATAGTGACACAATTATTTGATTACTTACGGCATTTAGTAGAAAAGTAAAAAGGAAAGACTTTAGTAAGACTTTAGTGGTAAGACTTTAATTTTCAGGGTAGATGTTACTCTAGACCTAACATACACAAATAAACTGATTAACTAGACCTAAAAGAATCATACTGAATCATATGAAACTTAATAAATGTGGTTGAAAGAACTAGATATTCCTATGGGAAAAAATAAAGCTTGATCTTTTTCTTACACCATACACACAAATCTTGATTAACAATCTATCATGGACCTAAATATAAGCGCTGAAACTATAAACATATAGAAGGAAAAAATAAGATAGAGGAGAATTTTTTTGCAAAATTTAGATAAACAAAGATTTCTTATACAATATACAGAAAAATTAAATTAAAACAATGATACAATAAGTTTTTATTTAAATTAATGACTTCTCATAAAGTTACCATTGTCAAATAAAATTTCAGAACCCTCTAAATGTATTATGCCAAGAGGGAAGTTAAGCCCAGGAGATTGAGTCACTAGCATGTTTGAAATTTCTGCTTCTTAGGCTACAGATTAACTTTGTCCTTCATTGTTCTTATTCTGTAAATGACTAGGAAAGATTAGAGACCAGACCTATTCCCATTCTAAACTCTGATCTTTGTTATAGATTAACTGCCTTCCTTATTGACCTGTACCTACCTAAGACAGGATGGCACAAAAGACCCCAGGGTTGTTGCATCTTTAGTATGAAATTTTAAATTCACCTTTCCTGAAAGAAAAAGACCACCTCAACAAATCAAATCATTGAAACTATGTGTTAATCCTCATATAGACAAATTTTGAAATTCTCTTTGGCTTCCCTAAACTTTGTCTATATAAATGATCCCAAATTTCTACTCTTTGGAGCACCTGTAAACAGACAGGGAGGAATTATAGGAATTTAGTCAATTAGAGCAATCAGCCTGTTTTACAGCCTACTGGCCTTCAGCCTATTCTTCCCCAAATCCTGGATGGAATGGTTTAAACCATGGTCACCTTGTTGGTTTAAACCAGCTCCCGAAAGACCTTAGGCAATTTACAGAAAAACCTGAGCTTTCCTCGTGAGCATGCTAAAGTCTTCACCTCAGGAGGAGGTATAGCTTCCTTACCATAACATGTAATTTATGTGTTGACATGATGACTCATTGTGTCTGCGCAACTGGAACCTCTCCTCTGCTTGTGATGATGTCCCCTCTTCCCTCTCCTTTGCCCTGTAACGCCCTCTTTTTACCTTTTCCAAGGGGAGACTGTTTTGAAGAATTCTCCCAGTGTTCCCCTCCTGCCAAGTAATAAAAATCCTATTCATAACCTATGTAATCTTGGAGAATCTTTTGTTACTTGGTAGTTTAATGAATGCTGCTATTTGGGGGGTAACACACAGACTTCCATTTTTTGGAATCTGTGCTTCCTAGACAGCTGTCCTCAAACTTTGCACTTGAATAAACTCTCTTTAAACTAGATTCGGACCCTTTTGATTATTTTAGTTTGACAGACTGAAAATAAATCAGCCTTCTTTCCTTCCTTCTTCTTTTTTTCTTTCTTTTTCCTTTCTTACTGTCATCTATCTTTCTAATCTATACATTTCTGAAAAAGTATTTTCATATAGGATATATATACAACTTTGCACTTAAATAATAATGAGACAAAATAACTCAAAACATGGACAGAATATTTAAGCGGAGTTCAGAAAAGATAAATAAATGCCTACTGCACACATGAAAACAAATGCTCAAAATCATTAGTCATTAAGGAAATGCCGACAAGAACAACAACATCAAAAACAAAAGATACCACTGCAAATGTACTAGATTGTCAAACATTAAAAAGACTGATGGCTAGGTGTGATGGCTGACTCTTGCAATCCCAGCACTTTGAGACACCAAAGAAAGAATTGCTTGAGCCCAGGTGTTCCAGACTAGCTTAAGCAACATAGGGAGACCTTGTCTCCACAAATAATTTATGAAATTAGCCAGCTGTGGTGGCTTGCACCTGTGTTTCCAGCTTCAGGTGGCTGAGGCAGGAGGATCACCTAATCCTGGAGGTTGAGGCTGCAGTGAGCAGCGATTGTGCTACCGTAATTCAGCCTGAGCAACAGAGCAAGACCTGGTCCCCCCAACCCCTAGCCCCCCCCCAAAAAAAGATTAAAGTAAGTAAAACTCTAATGCATTGCAAGCCAGAATATCAACGCGTACCATCACAAAGTATTTTGATGTTTATAAAATTAAAGATACATTTACCATATGACTCAGCAATTTTTATCCTGGCTATTTACACATGTAAAATGAAAACATATTTCCACACAAAATCTTTCACACAAAAATTTAAAGCAGCTTAATGTATAATAACTCCAAACTAGTAAAAAGTCAAAACTAGAAACAACTCAAATGTCCATCGGCTAGCAAATTGCTAAACAAATTATGGTTTGTTTATACAACTGAACACTATTGTATATTAATTATGCAACAATAGGAGCAGCTGTTGAAGGAAACCAAAATATTTCACCCTAAAATACACTTATTTAACAGAGCTTCAGATTTGCTATTTAGAAGGCCTGGAAATACAGTAATTGCTGAAAATCTTTTTGTTGGGGAGATTTGTGTCTATAAAGAAAAATCTAAAGTGATGCAGCCAGGCTCTCCCTGAGACCTTCCCTTGTTCAGATCTAGAAAGCATTAACCAAGAGTCTGACACCTTAAAAGTTCTGGGAAAAAAAAAAAAAACACACACACACATCACATTTATCATCTGTTATTTCTGAGCACTTCTACCTACTAGGTTTCGCCTATATAACAAAACCACTTTTACTAGCCAGGCCTCCTCTTTTCCCTGCTGTCGTCGCCCGTTTTGCCAAGTTCCAAGCCTCTATTCTTTCTGTAACCTCAAGATGGTGTATAAGCCTCCGTATTCCATTGGTTTCGTAACCCTTGTAGTTCTCCTCCATGCTCATTAAGAAATGTGTGTGCTTTTTCTCCTTTTAATCCACCTTTTATCAGTTGATTTTTCAGGGAACATTGAGAGGGCAAAGGGGAAGTTTTCTCTTGGCCCTCCCACGTTCAAAGACTTTATGCAAAGTGAATATAGACACAAAAGAGTATATCCCATATAATTACATTTATAAGAAACTCAGAAAAGAGAAATCTAATTTATAGTGGCAGCTGGTAAATCAGTTTTGTCTGGGGCTGGGCGAGGAAGGTAGTGATTGACTGGGAAGTGGCATAAGAAAAGCTTTTGGGACAACGCAGACGTTCTATAATGTGATTGTGGTTGTAGTAATAACAGAAGTAATTGATAAACACAGATACGTGTGTATATAGTAATCAAAACTTACGAATTGTACACTTAAAATGTGTACATGTTATTGTATATGAGTTATACTTTTTAATTAAAAGTGATTAAAAACATTAAGTCTGCAACTTGTTTTTCCTTCAAGTTCAGCTACATGTGACCTTCTATGGGAACCATTGCTTGATTTACACAGGCTGGATACATGATTCTCTTTGCATTCTTACATCACATGATTTCTTCCATTTTTTTAATGTATCACATGCACGGCATCTGTGCCATGATAGTGCTCAACACAGTAGATAATAAATGGTTTCTTAATAAATATTTTTTAAATGCTCCATAGTTTCATAAAATAATTAAGAGTTGATTATAAGGAAACATCTGGCATTTTGGAAAATTATCTTATATACATAGCTAGGCAAACACATTAACACTCTGAAAAAACAAAAACGAATTGAAATACAGTTGGCCTTAGACAAAGACAGGTATTTAGAGACTCACATAAACTGTACAGACCACGGCAGTAGGATTTCATAAATATGAACTCCAATCTATGTCTTAGTTACTGATTCCTTTATTTGTGTCTTTTCTTTATTTACCCTCTGAAGATTTTTCATTCTGGTAGACTTCAGTAAAACATGATTATCTAATAAATATATGTTAATTTGACTAGAACATTTCAAAACAAGCTATTTTGGAAGTTGGTGGAAAAAACATAAATTGGCTGTTGTGAGGTCAGTTGTGTGTCCTCAGTTCATTCAGTTTGGTTAGATTGGTCACATGATTCAGAATATTTCACCTGCTCTCTCTCTTTTTTTTTTACTTTTGGAGACAGAGTCTCGCTCTGTCACCCAGGCTCCTAGGCTGGAGTGCAGTGGCTGGATCTCTGTTCACTGCAACCTCCCCATCCTGGGTTCAAGGGATTCTTCTGCCTCAGCCTCCCGAATAGCTGGAACTACAAGCACACACCACCATGCCTGGCTAGTGCCACCTATTCTCATGGGATATACTATTCTGCTTTCATCAGCTGAGGCCGTGGACGGGACAATAGGAGGTCTTCAAATAACTCATTTGCATGCTCCTCCTATGTCTGTTTGGGTTTTCTTCTGGTCCTCTAGTTTCTTCCCCCTTACCAAAGATGAGCTGTGGGAACAGACTCTGGCCCCCATGACTTTGGACTGTAATAATTGGGTAAAAAGTCATTTGACTTGTTTTTATTTATCTTTTCTAAATATATGCATAGCTTACATTTATTTCAATGTTAATATTAGAAGTGTTTCAGATTTTATTTAGAAGTGTGGTGAGTTTTCGTGATCAGAAATATGCTATAAGAACTTAAATCTTGTTAATATCAATTAGCATATGGTGAAATTGGTTTTATTATACTTAGTTTCACTTGAAGTCACAGTTACAAAGAACATATCAACAACATTATGTAAGGACTTATTGTATTTGGTTTAGAAGCATCCTTAAAAATATTAGATACCATGAATAAATTAATTAGTGCAAAATCATGAATGAAAGAAAGGGGGAAAGGAAGAAAATAACATTATATGATTGATTTGCCTATGACAATTCAAACAATATAACAAATAAAAAAGGAAAAATTAGATAATTCTACTATTTGCATATAGTAGATTACATATATTAAAATAATGAGATATAATAAAAGTATAACACAATAGTGGAATTGATGATCATCAATTTTTCTATCACAGTTATCTATTGTCGTACAGGTAAGAACAGTTTCTAGTTGCATAGGTCTGTAATCTACATTCTTGGTCATTTTAGAGTATTATAATTGACATTGTCTATCATTTCCATGACATTGTTCTAGATACTACCATGTCTTCCAAATAATTTTTAATTCATCGAATGATCATCAACACTGTTTTAGTTTTTGAAAAGCACCATACACACTATTATCTTTCAGGTATGGATAACAGACATCAATTGTAATAATACAAATCTATGGCTATTTTAGGGCAAAATTTTATGTTTCCTAATGTAGGTATATGGATTTCAAATAAGTGGATATTTGTATCGTTAAAAGAATAAGTTGGTATAATTACTACAACACAGTGAAGAAAATTAGCCAATCTTAATTAAAAAGTATATGTATGTGGCTTCATCTATTTCTATTGCACATTAATATTATATTTTCCTAGACTTAGCATTCATTAGATTTTACTTATTTTTTGTGGAGACTTTATGCAAGTGAAGTGAAAGGCTCTGAGCACAGATTCTACCATGCACAAAACATCTTTATTGTAAAGCCAATACATTATTGCCACTATGTAGCTGATGAACCATAAAGCATGATGCTTTTGAAAGGCCAAATATAAAGCAGAGCTGTTAAAATGTATCACACCATTTTATAGATTAAGAAAGTGCTAAAATGATATGGTATTTTATATGATATTTGAAAGATGCCAAAACAATTAGACAAAATGACCCCACAAAGCATTTGTTAGGTTTAAAAAAGCGGTCCCTCATAATTTAAATCACTTGTTTGACATTTTACACAAAACCCGGGGGCAAAACTCATTTTTATGGGAAGAAAAATTATCAAATGACTTGCACCTTCCTTTCTTGATTCAAGAAGGTCTATTGAATGTGAAGGAGAACAGTCTAGTAAGTCCAGCAAACTTGGCCAAATTGTATACTGCCCAGAACTGACTTATAAAATTTCCTGGAGGTCAAATAAGTTATTTGAAAATGAATATACAGGTGCATATGAAGATTTAATATATGATATCAGGCACACAACAAATATTTCTTCAAACCTCCCAGGATTGTAACATAAAAACTGGAATATTTTAGTGGTTGTAATTGAGTGTGGTGGCACGGTATACTGCATGGAAAGTGGCTTTTGGGGTGGGCTTTTGTTGAGTTTGGTNCTGGAATATTTTAGTGGTTGTAATTGAGTGTGGTGGCACGGTATACTGCATGGAAAGTGGCTTTTTGGGGTGGGCTTTTTGTTGAGTTTGGTTTGTTTTATTTTAGGAATAAGTTATGCCAATTTTGGAATTATTAGACTTTCATTTTTAGGCATCTAAAAGTAAAACTTAATGCAATTAGATATTTGTCATTGATTAAGTGAAATAATATATTTGAAATACAACAATAGCAATTATTTTAGTAAACATAATTATGTTCTCATCACATTAAAAATTTTCTAATAGAAATACTTTACTTGCATAACATTTTATAATTTATAAATCCATCATATATTGTGTTATAGATTACTTTTGATATCTTTTGGATTATCCCTAATTTTTTTTTTCTTTTTTTTTTTTTGAGACAAGGTCTTGATCTTGCTCTGTCAACCTGTGCTGGAGTGAATGGCTCACTGCAGCTTCTACCTCCCAGGCATAAGTGATCCTCCCTCCTCAGCCTCCTGAGTAGCTGGGACTACAGGCATGCACCACCACACCTGGCTAATATTATATAATATATATGTGTGTATGTGTATGTATGTGTATATATATATATATATATATATATATATATATATATATATATAGTGTGTGTGTGTGTATGTTTGTGTGTTGTTTTTATAGAGACAGGGTTTCACCCTGTTGCCCAGTCTGCTTTTGAACTTAGATGAGTTCAGATGGTCTGCAGGCCTTAGCCTCCCATAGTGCTGGGATTATAGGTGTGAGCCACCATTCTGGCCCCTAACTGCCTTTTTTTTCCACTCTCCAGATTCCCTGTTCATTCTGGGAGACACAAAACTCCACATATATACTAGATTCCATATCCTTCTGTCGCATGGCTTTCATTTTTTCATCTTTAATATTTTCATATCACTTTAATTTAGCCATATTTTCTCATAATTATTGTATTCGTTCCTTAGGGATGCTGTAACGAATTATCACAATGTTTTTGGCTTAAAACAACAGAAAGTTTATCCTCACCATTCTAGAGGTCAGAAATCCACAATCAAGATACTGCAGTGCTACACTCATCTGAAGTCTGAAGGGCAGTATCCTTTCTTGCCCCATCCACATTCTAGCGGCTCCAGGAATTCATTGGTCTGAAACTGCATAATTCTTTTTTTTTTTTTTTTTTGAGACAGCATTTACCTTTTTTCTACCAAGCTGAAATTCTATGACTCATCACATAAACCCTTTTCCAATAAATGTTTCTTTCATCATGATATTGCAATTACTTAGTAAATCTCTGACCTTAAAAAAATTTAACTAACTTCTCTGATTTGCACACAGAATTCAGAGGGCTGCTGAACTAAAGTGTGTGCATACACTCACATACACACACATACACACACACCCCGCTGCATTCTTGGGAACTCATGAATTCCGATGCAACCAGGCTTTATGAATTCCAATGCTTTCAGTGCTTTATGACAATCCATTTATATTTTTCTAATCAATGCTCTTAATCTATAGTCATTATTTTTAACCTTCATTTTTTACAGTTACCTAAGATCTTCTGGTGCCCTTTCCAACTCAACTTCCTTCAGTAAAATCTGTTATGCTAAACTGACGCCTACCTTCCGGTTACAGTGGAATAGGCATCCTTTACCTTTTACTATAACCTGTGCTTTTCATCCACAGTGTTACCAGGAGCCTCAGGACCACACCAAGTTTCAGCAATTCAGTAGAAGGGTTCATAAGACTCAGTATATAATTAAATTTATGGTTACGACAGAGGATAGGATACACAGGAACATTAGCAAAAGAAAAAGGGAAGGGGGCACAGTTCAGAGGAAACCAGGCACAAGCTTCTAAGAGTCCTTTTTCAGTGAAGTTACACCAGACACCCTTAATTCCTCTAGCAATGAGTTGTGATGACATGTGAGAAATGTCTGTCTACCAGAGAAACTCATTAGGAACTCTGTTAAGTATTTTTTGTTGGGAGCTGGTGACACGGGCACTCCTTTCCTAACATGTATCCAAATTTCAGACTACTAGAAGAAAAGCAGGTCTTCATCATAAACCACACCGTTTGAACAAAGGTCTTGGGCATTGTGAGACACGCTGATTATTCCTGAGAATGGTGGGAACCCTCCTGAAATCCATATTCCCTGATGCCAGCCGAAGGCCAAACTTGTAAACTTTGTAGAACTTTGTAGGACTGCCATTTCACGCTTTTCCTTTTCTGAATCTGTGGTCTTCCTTTCTTTCCTCCGGAGGCTTGCCCTTTATCTATTAGTTTATTTCCTATACTCCTCTGCTACTACACTCTGTCCGTTTCTTTTTGTGTATTCCAAACAGCATTTAAGCAATCTCAGTTCTTTCACATCTTAGAAGATAAGAATAAAAATGCCATTAACTCATGTTTTTCATGAGCTATTACTATGTTCATCTTTACATATAAAAATATTGAAAGAATTCTGAACCATGCAACTTGCACTCACCACTTAACTTTCATTCACCCAACCACTGTCTCACTCTATCCATAAATATCTCACTGTAATTGCTTTACTGCAAATCACCCACTGCTAAATCAATCACTGATGAGTGATGTTCTCATTGCTAGGTAAATCCAAAACTCTGATCATTTTAATCTGTCAGCAGTAGGTAAACTGTTGACTTTGCATTCCCTTGAGATTTTTTTTTTTTTTTTTTTTTTTTCGCCATCTCTGAAATCTCTTCTCAGGGATCTTTTTCTCTGTTCATCCCCTAAATGTTGACTTGGCACAGTGCTTTGTCTAAGTCCACTTAATGTTTCAATAGATTGACAGGCTGTTCTTTGCTGTCCATGGATAAGTTGTTGCCATGTAGATGAACACACCTCAATTGATTTAAAAAAAAAAAAATGTAACTAACCTATATTTCTCATGTGTTAAAAACATTTATTAGGAAGCTATTTGGTAAAAGGGTGTACCCTTATTTATTTATTTTTTTAACTTATCTTAAGATCAGACATTCTCCAGCCAAATCTAGCAGGTAAATGCCACAGGAATTGGTCCCTGTCCATTTCTGGGATCTCATCCAGACATCTGATTAATCAGATTCTGTTTGCCAGGCTTTGTATTAGCCACTGGTGGCAGGCACATTTAATTGCTTACACAGTCTTCTTTTCCCTTTTCTCCTTACTAACGGTAGGGACTTCTGAGTGATTATGCAGTTTCTACACTGCACATCTCCAGGGGGCCTCATGTGCAACAAGGTAACCCTGGAACATGATCCCTATTTTATTTAAGGCAGCAATAAACCTAGTTCAAGGCTTAAACAACTGAACCCATAAATCAGTATTTTTAAAGCTCCTTGGATGATTCTAATGACTGCTAAATTTAAGAAATACTGTCAAAATTAAGCTTGATGATATCATTCCCCAGCTTCCTAGACTTTGAATAGCTAGGAGTGCCCAATCTGGACCAACAAGTCTGTAAAATAGCTGTCTGGATGATGTTCTAAAAAAACTGTTGCTTTCTTGATTAAAAATGGAGTGCAAACTGTTCATATGGTCTTTCCCTTTAGTCTCTCTGTGTCATTTCAAGCCAGACATGTTTGGAACCGAAGCATTCATCTTGAAACCATCAGGCAATGAAGATAATGACTAAAGTCAGCACATTAAGAACGGCAGAGCAGAAAGATGGGAAAAGTCTGTGTCCTTAATTGCATTGTTAAGCAACTGAACCAACTCTCTACCTATAAACTTCTTGAGTAAGAAAAAGAAACTCCTTTCTTTAAGCCACCATTAATCATGAGTTGCATTATTTACAGCTTTGAAGAATCATTATTTGACTCATCTCATATTCTTTGGTATAAACTGGAAATTCCCTACATAAGGAGATTCCATCATTTAACAGTGCTGCATGCAGGAAAGTAACAATCAGTTATCGTCAGCTTACACATGCAGACACATGTTGCAAACATATATGGCCCTTGATATTCGGTAGTAGGAACTGAAGCAGCCTCCTAATTGTGAATCTACCCTGCATCCAGGGACTCTTAGGAAGAGTAGAATTAGTTATAATAATATAATATCCAATATTTATCAAGCACTTATATACCAGTTATACACTAAACACTTCATATGCATTATTTCCATCTAATTCTGACAACCACTCATTTTATTTTCTCCATTATAGATATAAAAGAATGAAGCTGAGATAGAGTAAAATTAGCTTTCCCATAGTTTGACAGCTGTTAAGTGCTGTAGTTAGAAATTAAACATAGATATTTTGGATTCACAGGCTGTACTCCTAATCGCTAAGAACTTCTGTATCCTTATCTAGCCCAAGCTTATTCTATAAATTCTAGAACAATGAGTAGCTGTGCACTAGACACTTCCGATAATAATTTCAAATGATGTAAAAGAAATATATATAACCCCAAAACTAAGCATCCATTTTGAAATAAATTGAGTTCTAACCTTTATATATTTGAACAAAACTTTTCTGCCATCTTATATTCCTGCTTATTGACTCCTCATATCCAATCAATCATAAAGTCACATAGATTGATGATTTTTGTCTTTTAATATGGTTACATAAAAGGTAGTAAAATCAGCTGAGTGGATCACAGTGAACATTTTAAAAACGCGTAGAAAATGTTAGAATACATAATATTGTCTGAAACTTTCTTTTTACAGATATACCTATGAGAGAGAGAGAGAGAGAGAGAGAGTGTGTATGTAGTGAGAAGTGATATTAAATATATTTTCTAAATACATTAGGTTGTGGCAAAAAATATTTATCAGACTTTCGTCAACGGTATCTCCATAAAACTCTTAAATCCACCCATTTCCTTTCATTTATTTGCATTTCTGCTCTCCTATTTTAGGACCTCCTAAATTTTTGACAGACTTCTTAATTGTTCTTACCACTTCTGGTTTTTCTACTTGCTATCTATTTTTTCTACTGCAGCCCTGATTAGTTTTCAAAGGCAAAAATCAAACAATATTACCCCTCTGCTTAAGAGTACTCAGCATTTTTTTTTACATTGGTCTTAAGTTTAAGTCTAAAGTACTTAACATGGTATATAATGTCCTTTAAGTTCTAGAAACTTCTTACCTCTTCAATCTCACAGTCTCATCTCTCAGCCCCTCATTTTATATAATCTATAACAGATGAGAGATGAGACTGGAGAGGTAAGAAGTATACAAATGTACAAAAGTCAGGTGAACTATTGGTCAACTGTAAGCTGACCAAACATGCTCTTCAACCTCTGATTTTTCAAGACAATTCTACTAAGTGGTGAGAAATAGCTGATGAGCTTTATTTGCTCTGTTACTATTTCATCCACCTAGAACAAGCTCTCTGTTCATCATCTCTTCCTTCTTAGACTAATTACTACTTAAAGTACTTCACATTGCCTCTTCCTGTAAGATTTTCTTGTGCATTTTAAAAATCTGCTCATCTGGCCAGGCACGGTGGCTCACGCCTGTAATCTCAGCCCTTTGGGAGGCCAAGGTGGACGGATCAGCCAGGCATAGTGTCGAGTGCCTATAATTCCAGCTACTCGGGAGGCTGAAGCAGGAGAATTGCTTGAACCCAGAAGGCAGAGGTTGAAGATCGTGTCACTGCACTCCAGTCTGGTGACAGAGCAAGACTCAGTCTCAAAAAAATAATAAAATAAAAAAAAAATTGTTTACCTTCTAGGGTTTGATGCATCCAGAACTCTTTATAAGCTCACATTATGGCTACTTAAGCTTTATTTAAAAAGATGTTCTTTGTGTATTCAACTCATTTGGGCACATATCTTGGGGGAGTGGACAGCATCCCTAGAGAGTAAATACCCTCACAATCACACATACACATACGCACACACCACTGATGGCATATGGTCTATACCATAGTCCTTGCCACCATAACCTGCCATTGCCTGTTTACTTATATGCATTCCTTACTAGACAATAAGACTGTGGAGGAGAAAGCTTTATCAGCCCCATTCATCTGGATATCACCACTGCCTACTGCAGTTCCCGGCACATTGCAGATACTCATTCCTTTATTCAATAAGTATGCATGGAGTATCTTTCATGTGTCAACCGGTATTCTAAGAACTGGGCATACAAAGGTGAACAAAATTATCAATATTCATGCTTTCAACGAGCTTGCATTCTAGTAGAGGATAGCAAGGAAAAATGTAGTTCATGTGACTCAAATTGAGTTTAAAGGCTCAATTCACCTGATATGAATTAAAGGAGCAGCTGAAGACTAAGTAATTTCCTGAGCCAAAGCATGCCTAAAGTTTTATAAGGCAAGGAAGAGAGAAAGTGTGTGTGTCATTGTGCTCTAGCTCAGCTTGCAGTTTTGCTCATCTAAAAGTGCTGGAAACTTTGATTGTTCCAGTTTTCTGCCCTTTCTTTGATATTATTGGTGCAATCTCAAAATATTTCCTTCCAGAGCTGTTTTTGTAAGCTTTGTACGGATCAGGTGAGGAATAGGTAGCCAAGAAAGAAAGAAAGAAAGAAAGAAAGAAAGAAAGAAAGAAAGAAAGAAAGAAGGAAAGAAGGAAAGAAGGAAAGAAGGAAAGAAGGAAAGAAAGAAAGAAAGAAAGAAAGAAAGAAAGAAAGAAAGAAAGAAAGAAAGAAAGAGAAAGAAAGAAAGAAAGGGAATTAGGAAGGAGGAAGAAGAGGGAGAGAAGACATGCATCTATCATTTCTGATTTATTTTACAAATGATAATCATTCACATTTTTCTGAGTGCTTGACAAAATCCTTTCCTTATCATGCTAAGTGCTTTATAAAATCTGATCATTTAATACAACCACCTCATTAGGAGAGTTATAGATGAGAAGACTGAGTCATAGAGAGGTTAATCAAACTGTCCAGGGTTCTATATCTAGAAAGTTGCAGAACTGTAGAACCAGACTGTGAGAGAACCTATGCTCTCACTCACTAAAATTAACTGCTCCCCAATAAATGATTATTGAAAAAAATAAGTATTTTTCCCTTAGAAGCTAGAAACAAACTCTCTTAAAACCCACAATGCTAATCAGGCATTTTACGGACAACCTAGTTTTAAGAAGCTGATCTGAGCACTAGCTGCACAGAATCTACTTAGTATTCATGATTTGAGGACTTATTCCAATCTCCCTAGGATTCTTCTCTAAAAGACTGTCTAAGGCATACTAATATAAATGAGAATTATTTTATATCTTCTAGCTTAAAATGAAAAGCATAATACTATATAAATAAAATATTATAGATAGTACTTTACTGAACATAAAGACAATTGTTCTTTTTTATTATATCATTAATAGACATTTAAATTTCCTGCTTGCAGAAAAAATGTTAAATGAAGTAGTAATATTTGAGTTTAATTGTAATGCAAAATGTGCTTCCACATCGATAAAATGTACGTTAATGAGCCTAGCTCATTCTATCCTACTCTTAGAGAGTCTATTTCCAAATAATATGGAATTCTTCTTAGTCTGACATGGAGACTGAGAAGTAATCACTAAATTCAGTATGTAGAGTTTGGTGGCACAATGCATCCTCTGAACTTGTAATGTAAAATAGTATAAAGTGAGGAAGAATCATAATCTGGAACCTAAACTCTGTTTTTTGTTTGTTTGTTTGTTTGTTTGTTTGTTTGTTTGTTTTTGGTATTTGCTTGATGTTATTTATGTAAGATGCTTGACTTTACTTACCTTTTTTGAAAAATGGGTGAATTATAACTATTTTCCTGTATCCTAAGAGGCTGAAAATCTTCTATAAGATGTAAAAGAGTCTTATATACTCTAATAAGCTTATAATTATATACACATAGAAATAAAATTACAAAATTATATATCTTGAAGAAAGTATTTTAACCATTTAGTATCTAGTTTTCTCATTTGTAAAATTAATGTATCATCTAGATTACCATTAACGCTACTTTGAACTCTAATCTTCCAGGTATACAAATAAGAGGACCATGTAACTTTGAATAGGAAAAGGAGGGTGAAAGAGTGGTTTGGTTCACTGTGTTTCTACAAGCTTCTCATCACTGGTCCTACTCTTCTCCCCAGGCTTCACACTAAACCATATCTTGACCTTTTCTCACTTCAGTAATTTCCCCTCATGAGTGTCAGAATCATTCAAAAAGGCAAATGTGGAAATACCAGTTCTCTTTTCTTTTACAAGTAAATTTTTTATCACAGAGGAAAGTTTGAATTTTTTAGTAGAGCATTAAGAGCTCTCCATATTATGCATGCATTTCTAGTACCATCTACTACAATTTTCTAACCTTAGCATTTGAGGTAACATTTTGTAGAGTCTTAAAGACCACAGTAAAAAACGTTTACTTTAATTCTAAGATTGATGATAAGAAGTTGGCAGTTTTAAGTCTGGGAGTAAAATCATTCTCAGTTTTATTTTAAAAGTCCCTCTCACTGCTGTGTGACACTTGGAATACAGAGACATAAATTTAAAAATAGGGAAAGGTAGAAGCAATTTGATAATTCAGGGTTTTTGTGGTTTGCAATCAGATAGTGGTAGAAGAGGTAAATAATGTGGATAGATTTAAGATATATTTTAGTAAAGTTCTTGTCACACAATTTGATTTTAGATTGAATACAGAATGATAACTAGAGAATTGTTCTGAGCTTCTGGAAAGATTGTAGTGCTATTTAAAGAGAGAACATTAAGGGACTTTTATGTTGGAGTTTGAGGTGCCTATTAGACATAGAACTTTCAAGTGGGCAGTTTGAGTTCAGTGTAAAGATCAAGTGAGAGAGTAGGGAGGGAGTGTTACCAACATACAGAAAGTACTTAAAACCGTTGAAACACAATGAGATCACATGGAGAGTTCACAGATGGTGACCAGGTGAAGGCTCAAGACCAAGCCCTAGGGAGGAGACAGCTGGTTAAGAAAAGCTGAAAAGATTAGCCACTGTGACACGAAGAAAAATCAGAATATTAGATGACATAGTAGCTGTAGTAGCTGCATTTGTTTCCCGTTGGTGTTGTAACATATTGCTACCAACGTAGTGGCTTAAAGAAGTGTATTTTATTACATTTCTGGAGGTCGGAAGTCGAAAATAGGTTAGCAAGGCTGCATTTCTTCTGAAAGTTCTAGGGGAGAATCTGTTTCCTGATCTTTTCCAGTTTCTAGAGGCTTTCTGAATTCATTGGCTCATGGCCCTGCCTCACCCTAGCCTCTACTTCCATTGTTACACTTTTGACTCTGACCCTCCTGCATCCCTCTAAGAGGACCCATGTAGTTACATTAGTCCTACCCATATAGTCCAGGATAATCTCCCCTTCTCAAAACTAATTTGAGTCCCATCTGCAAAGTCATTTTATCATGGAAATTAACATATTTAAAATCCTAAGATTAGACATGGACATCTTTGGTTGGGGGAGGCA
The DNA here is from genome assembly GCF_001698545.2 of Rhinopithecus bieti. Lineage (NCBI taxonomy): Eukaryota > Metazoa > Chordata > Mammalia > Primates > Cercopithecidae > Rhinopithecus > Rhinopithecus bieti. Next base: position 1,833,252 of record NW_016810187.1, on the reverse strand, counting down.
TTACTCAGCCTACCACAGTAGCAGACATTCAAGTGTATCATAAAGAGAAACTGGTTAACTATCTTAAATATTGGAGAGACATTGAGTGAAATAAAGACAGAGAAGTGACTCTTGGATTCGGCAACTGAGAGTATTTTTTAACTTTTGACAGCTATATTTTTAGCACTAGATTGAACTGGATTAAAGAATAATTGAGAAGCAAGAAAGTAAAGACAATGAGTATAGAAATTTATTTTAAGAAGTTTGGTTAGGGAAGGGAATAGAGAAACAGAAATTGGAAGAAGAGGTGGAGTTAAAGAGAATCTGTTTTAAAGATGAAGTTACTAGATGTTTTTGCATGTGAATATGCATGACCTAACAAAGATGAAATGTTTTGTGATATGCAAGAGGAATAAATAAATGAAAAAGTGACATTCATGAGAAAACCTCTTTAAGCCAGTGACTTTAAGCCACTACGTTGGTAGCAATATGTTACAACACCAACGGGAAACAAATGCAGCTACTATGTCATCCAATATTCTGATTTTTCTTCGTGTCACAGTGGCTAATCTTTTCAGCTTTTCTTAACCAGCTGTCTCCTCCCTAGGGCCTGGTCTTGAGCCTTCGCCTGGTCACCATCTGTGAACTCTCCATGTGATCTCATTGTGTTTCAACTGTTTTAAATACTTTCTGTATGTTGGTAACACTCCATCCCTATTCTCTCACTTGATCTTTACACTGAACTCAAACTGCCCACTTGAAAGTTCTATGTCTAATAGGCACCTCAAACTCCAACATAAAAGTCCCTTAATGTTCTCTCTTTAAATAGCACTACAATCTTTCCAGAAGCTTAGAACAATTCTCTAGTTTGGTTAGGGAAGGGAATAGAGAAACAGAAATTGGAAGAAGAGGTGGAGTTAAAAGAGAACCTGTTTTAAAGATGAAGTTACTAGATGTTTTTGCATGTGAATATGCATGATCTAACAAAGATGAAATGTTTTGTGATATGCAAGAGGAATAAATACATGCAAAAGTGACAGTCATGAGAAGGAAAGAGAAAGGATCAAGGGAATAATTGGGTCATCGAACAGGTTAATTTTTAAAGATCAGAGACATGTCACTTCTTTCACCCATAAAAGCATCAGGGAAGACAGAAAACCTTTACGGATGCAGAAACCTGAGAATTTGTTGGTTGGAACATGAGTGCACACCTTTTACATACATTCTCTTTTCTCAAAGAATTTTAAGACAATTTCTTCAGCTGAGATTAAAGATGGGTTGAGTTCTAGAGAGAAAGCTTGTGTCATAGAACAGCATTCTCAGATAGTGCATGGAAAACTAAGTAACATTGTTGAGCTGTGTACTCAGTGCTTATTTGAGTGTGTGATCATTAAAGTTAAACAAGTTGTCATAGTTATATGATTTTTTTCCTCCAACATCTGGCTGCCTGTAGGTAGGCACTGATACATTTGATCATTGTGATTTAATCAAATTTGGCTTTTGAACTGGAAGAAAAATGGGGAAAATAAGTTGATAACTTTTTGTGGATAAATTGTGCCACTATCCATCTGTTGATCAAACCCCACATCTAATCCATAGTGAAATCCCATCACTATGTTCCAAGTAAAATTCAAACTCAATCTCTTCTCTTTATTTACCTTCGATCACCACAGTTTTAATCCAAGCTTGCATTAATTTTTGACTAGGTTACTTCAATATCAACTTAACCAGTTTTTCCTCTCATCCATTTTCCATTGCAAACAAAAAAGAAATAAACTATTAACTTTATCCTGTCCCCTCCTATTCCCACCTTGGGAAAATGCCTTAGTTATTCTTCATTGCTATTAAAGACAAAAACATTTACATATCCCTTTAAGGCTCTAACTATTTTGATCTCCTCATATGAATGGCATATCATCCTTTTCTTCATCTTGCTATCTCAGTATTCCAGCCACCCAGAAATTCCTAGTTCCTCAAACAGTCTAAATCGCTGAAGGCCTTACTGATGTTTTCTTCTTCAGGAACACAAATCATTTCTCTTAACCTAATCACCACTTACTCAGTTCTCAGATACACCTTGACTGCTTCAAAGAAGACATCTGGGACCTTGAACACTGTGATATTGTGATATAATAAAATACATATATGTTTTATTATATTATATATATTTGATCTTTGTACCTGGTTCCTGGCACAAGAAATTTTTAAACTATTGGAATTTCCCATGTGATCAAGATGAGAGAACCATCTTTTGTTATTCATAAAAAGCCCTTTTCTTGGGAGGTTGAGGCAGACGGATCACCTGAGGTCGGGAGTTAGAGACTAACCTGACCAACATGGAGAAACTCCATCTCTACTAAAAATACAAAATTAATCGGGCATGGTGGTGCATGCTTATAATCCCAGCTACTTGGGAGGCTGAGGCAGGAGAATCGCTTGAACCAGGGAAGCGGAGGTTGCGGTGAGCCGAGATCGCACCATTGTACTCCAGCCTGGACAATAAGTGCGAAACTCCCTCTCAAACAACAACAACAAAAAAAACTCTTTTCAATCTTACCTGAATTTATGCTAATGAGGTAACTCTTGGTGGGCCTCTGGAGCTTCAGGATGGGGAGCTGGTTGCCTTCGGAACCATTATTAGAGAGTTGGAAATTTCAGTCCCATCCCAGATGGCTAAGGCTGGAAGAGGGACTAGAAATTGAGCCAATCACCAATGGCCAATGATTTAATCATTAGTGCCTATGTAACAAAGATTTCATGAAAACCCTGTAGGAGAAGGCTTGAAGAGCTCTCGGGTTAATGAAGAAACTGAAGTACTGGAAGGATGGTGTGACCAGACAGGCCACAGGCAATCAACACCCCTGACCCTCATACTTTATCTTATGCATGTTTTAATTTTTGGCTGTACCTGAGTTGCATTTTTTATAATAAAATACTAAATGTAAACCTGGTATTTTCTTGAGTTTTGTAAGATTTTCTAGGGAATTATCAAACTTGAGTAGGGGGTTGTAGGAAACCTCTTCCTTCACCAATGACTTTATAGCCAGTCAGTAAGAATTACAACCAGCCCAGACTTGTTTTTGGCATCCATAGTTGGCGCTGTCTTGTGTGACTAACCTCTTAACCTGTGGGGTCTGCAGTATTCCAGAGAGTTAGTGTGAGAATTGAATTAAATTGTAGAACACCCATTTGATGTCGAGAGAGTTGGAAAATTGATTAGTGTGAGAAAAAAGCACATACACATTTGGTGTCAGAAATGTTGAGAAGAGAAAATTGATCTTAGTAGTAGTAAACATAAATCAGGACCCTGAACCCAATGGTTATTTACTTAAAATCACATATAAAGGTTTAAATATATATATATATAATGAATTTATATAACCAATGACCATCCCAACGCTAGATTATAAATTGCATAAGGAGAGGACCAGTTTCATCTGTACCCAACATTTTGTCTTTAATGCTTAGTATACTGTCTGGTATATCACAGTTAATAAATTTCTGTTGGGTGAACACAAGCCATCATTAATATGCAATACCAACTCTGCCCTGATAGTGAATCTGGTACTCTCATTATTTTAGATACCAACATTATCAAATGTATTTGATATGCATGGGCATTAATGGGCACTATATACTTGGATATTTATATATATTCTATTTTTAGGTGTATATGTATATACATACTAATATATAATTTCTCAGGAATATTCTTGTCTAGCATATAAGTTTCTGTTATTATATTTTTCAAACCAAAGGGCTTCAGCTTGTAAGAAAATGAGAAAGAATTAGCAATCTTGAATTGAGTTACAATGAATAATCTGCATTGCTTTTCAAATAACACACACACAGATATACATATATTCTAAAATATTTATATATTATATAATTTATTTTATATCTCATACATGTGAATTACATACTACAAGCATACCTCATTTTACTCGTCTTCGCAGATATTACATTTTTAACAAATTGAAGGTTTGTGGCAACCCTACCTGGAACCACTTACCAGTGCCATTTTTCCAACAGCATATGCTTACTTTGTGTCTCTGTATCAGCAATCTTTAGCAATAAAGCATTTTTAAGTTAAGATACACACATTACATTTTAGACATAAGGCTGTTGCACACTTAATAGAATACAATATAGTGTAAACATAACTTATATTTGCACTGGGAAACCAAAATATTTGTGTGACTCACTTTACTGTGATATTTGCATCATTGTGGTGGTCTGGAACCAAACCCACAATATCTTCCAAGTTATGCGAGTATATAACTTTATGTATTTCATGTATATAAGATGTATTTAATACATATTTTCTATTCTGTGTTCTTTATAGATTCATTAAAAGAATATATTCCACAACTGAAGAGAAAAAGCATGAGGGTAGAAAGTGGGCCAAAGCTGAATAAAAAATGCTACTTCACTTTTTTTTAAAGTTTATCAGTAATATTATAATAGTATCACACTTTTCTGTATTTATGCTTTTAAAATATATGACTATCTTTTCAAAAATTTTGCCACATGTGTTTGTCACACAGAAATATATTCTGATCTAAATGCTATTTAAAATATAGCACCAATGATACTTTTGACTACAGAATGTCTCAAAAATTAAGACAAGATGTTGCTAAATTTTCAAAAAAAAGAGAAAATTTAATTATACCCAAATTGAGGAAAATGATTCACAAACAATTTTTTCTAGTATAAATAATTTGAAATCATAATTTCAGTAGAAGAGTATGCACTTTAAGTGTCTTTTATATTGCAGATATCAAATTGCTTTTATATATAGATATGTTTGTATAAATGTATATATATTTGCATGTGTGTATGTATATTTGAACATATACACATATAAATATGTGTGTGTGTATAATCAGCAGATATTTAGAGATATGCCTGGGTCATGTTATTTATTCTTAATAACCAGTATTACACGATTTATTTTGAAAGAAGATTTGACAGTGAAAAAAATGTTGTGAATATTTATTCTAGATTTGCTTTTAAAGAAGTCCATTCTGAGCAATATGATATGTCTGATTTTTTAAGAGAACAATCCTCCAGCAGCTTTTGAAGGCACTAGTCTGTCATTTCATATCATTTTTTAAAACCATCTGCTCTTTGCCTTTTGGATTCTAAGCAATTATGCATAGTCAATTGCAATACCCTACAGCATTCTGGAGTTTCTAATCAGTTGATCAGTTTATGTTTATAAACATATAACAGACCTCATGTCACATCACCAAATGTATTTGAAACAACTAAGCCAAAATGAAATATGGCTAAATGACTGCTCAATTAAAAGGACACACATAAATCTTAAATATGTGTTTTAATTTTGCCACTGCAATTTTAATGAAAATTAATAAAAAATTGGTTATGTTTGTTAAAAAATGCAAAAACTTCTATTTTTTTCTTCGTTGTCAGTATAGGTCCATTGCTCTTAATGATATTTTGATATTTTGTTTGGTTTGCTTTGGGTTTCAAATTAATGATTTATTTGTTTATTTATGTATTTATGCATTTATTTTTGAGACACAGTCTCCGTCTGTCGTCCAAGCTGGAGTGCAGTGGTGCGATCTTGGCTTACTGCAAGCTCCGCCTCCCGGGTTCATGCCATTCTCCTGCCTCAGCCTCCCGAATAGCTGGGACTACAGGAGTCCACCACAACGCCCAGCTAATTTTTTTAAATTATTATTTTTAGTAGAGACAGGATTTCATCCTGTTGGCCAGGGTGATCTCAATCTCCTGACCTCGTGATCTGCCCTCCTTGGCCTCCCAAAGTGCTGGGATTACAGGCATGAGCCACTGTGTCCAGCTGAATTAATGATTTATTATTAATAATCATTAATCATGAGCATGCCTCATAGCATTCAGTAAAGGACTGACTTCCTTCCAGAAATAGAAATAAAGATCCTGATGAGAGAATACCTTCACTTGACCATGACACTTGACCATGTCACTTGACCATGACAGAGAAAAAACATGGGACAACCAAACTTGGAAAGAAGGACAAAAGGACAAAGGAAGAGAGGGAGGAAATGAGGGTAGGAGACAGGTATAAAGGAAACAAAGGAGAGAAAGAAAGAAGGCACAAACAGGCATGTGTTTCTAGATTATAACTTGCAAAGGCATTAACTATGCAGTGTTTATATTTTAGCATTTAGGTTTCTAGCAACTTGACAAGAACTGATAGACACTAAAGAAATGATTGTTGGGCTGCCTGTAATCCACACTTTGGGAGGCTGAGGTGGGTAGATCATGAAGTCAGGAGTTCCAGATCAGCCTGATCAACATGGTGAAACCCTGTCTCTACTAAAAATACAAAAATTAGCCAGGTGTGGTGGAGTGTGCCTTTAATCCCAGCTACTCAGTAGGCTGAGGCAGGAGAATCGCTTGAACCTAGGAGGCAGAGGTTGCAATGAGCCAAGATCATGCCACTGCACTCCAGCCTGGGCGACAAAGCAAGACTCTATCTGAAAAAAAAAAAAAAAAAAAAAAGATTTTGACCTTAACAGGACGATTAGCCTTGGAGGCTGAAAGAAATATCCCTTTTTCTTGGTATCAAGGAAGTTTTCCTTTTCCTTTTACCTATTGCTAATCTTATCATTGAGTGCTTTTCTAATGCACTATCTATTTTTGTATAAGACAATGCCTCAAAATTTAGTATTTAAAGACAACAAATATGTATTATTTCATAGTTTCTGGAAGTCAGGATATCAGATGTGACTTAGCTAACTGGTTATGTGTAGGGTCTCGCAAGAGGCGGTCATCAAGCTGTTGACCAGGATTGAGGTCAACTGAAGGCTTGCCTGGGTCTGGATATCCCTGTTTCCAGCCTCATATGTGTGGCTGTTTACAGGAGACAGTTCCTCTCTGTGTGAATTTTTCCATAGACCTTCTCACAACCTGGTGTCTGGCTTCCTCCAAAGTGAGCAATTAAAGAGTGATATTATAAGAGAGATATTGACCAATAAAGAAGCTCAGTGTCTTTCATAAACTCAGAAATGACATTTCATCATTTCCACTGTATCCACAGAAAACACTGGTAAAGTGTGGGAGGGGAGAGAAATGGGGCCATGTTGGAGGCTGACTACCACATTGTGCCCTTTGCACATCGACGGCTTATGCCTGTTCCCCATGCAAATGCACTCATCTCTCAAAAGACCTAAAAGTCCCATCATATTACGATATCAGCTCCAGGCTTAAGCTTCTGTAATCTGTGTTAGGTTCCCTTGATCTATAGACAAATCGACTTGGATCTAGACAAAAACCACACCCAGAAACCTCTTCTAGTTAAGCCCTTCTTTAACTAATTTGAGCTTCTGCTGAGAGACAACACCCCTTAGCTTTTCACAAGTCCTGTTGTTACGTTGAGAATATCTGTGAGTTGTTCCCTTAAATTCTTTAGAGGGAGTTTTGTCTAACTGAACAATACTCTAAAATATCACTATTGGTTAGACTTAAGTATTAATAAAAATGTTATAATCATACTCTTAGCTTTATATTTAGTTCATACTTGTTCATATAGAGCTCTAGACTTAATCTTTACTCAAAAGGCATTTTTAAATTTTAGCATTATTTGTCATTGGGTGAAACTGATAGTTTTCAAAGCTATCATTTCTATCTCTATCATGTTTGAAAGACCTCCTCCTTTAGTTCAGCTCTCCACTCTCATATGTTACTAACCACACCAAGAAGATAGTAGGAAGTACCTTCTACACTCTATCTAGGAGTGTACTTAGCCAAATCACCCAGCTCATTTGATACATTTTTAATTTCCTGCAAACTGTAGGCAAGAATGTTGCTAGCTTTTCTGTCAACACATACAAGGAAATTCTTTTCTTCCATTTCCCAAGAAGATTTGCCTCACATTCTTTGAATTCTCAGTGGCAGCCTGTTAAAAGACCAAAATTTTTCTAATGCTTGTTCAATGCAATTTAGACTTTCTCTCACATTAAGACATTTGTTACAAAGCATGATAATTCCAGGTATCAAAACCTATATTACTTAGCTATTGCTGAGTAATAGATTACACCAAGTTTTAGCAGCTGAAGACAAAAATTATTTTTATCTGTATTTGTTTCCTAGGACTGCCATGACAAATTACCACAAACTAAGTGGATTATGACAATAGCGATTTAATCCCTCACAGTCCCAGTGGCTAGTAATCTAAAATCAACTTGTGAGCAAGATTGATTTCTTTTGTAAATTCTGATAGATAATCAATTCCATGCCTCACTCCTAGCTTCTAATGTCTCTGGCAATACTTGACGTTCCTTTACTTATAGCCTCATCACTTTAGTCTCTGCCTCCATTTTCACATTGCCTTTTTCTAACTTGTCTTTTTTCTTCTTTCCTCTCTCATCTTATAAGGACTTACGGGATTTAAGGCCCACCCTAATTTATGGTAATCTCATCTCAAAATCATTAACTCAATTACATATGCAAAAGATACTTTTTCCAACTAATATCATATTAATCAGTTCTAGGAATGTATCTTTTGGAGGCCACTATTCTACCCACTACATTGTTCGTACAGTTTCTGAGGACCAGGAGTTGATATGTGTCCTTGCTGGGTAATTCTGGTCTCTCGTGAGCTTTAATAAAGCTTTCAGCTAAGACTGCAATCAACTGACGGCTTGAGTGCAGCTAGAGATGGGCTTTCAAGCTGGCACACGTAACTGAAAGGAAGGCATATTTTCTCAGAAGGTAGGTTTCTCCAAAAGGCTGCTTATACCATGGCAGCCAGTTGCACCCAGAGAGAGTATTAATATTTCTAGAGAGAAAGAAAGAGAGAGACCAAGAAGGAGGTCATCTTTGCCTTTTATACCACAATCTCAGGACTTGGCATCAGTTTTCAGATATTCCATAGTTACTCTGACCAACATTTGTCACTGGTACATTGTGGGAGGAGACACAACATTAGTGTAAATATCAGGAGATAGGGATCTCTGGGGGCTACCAAACCCATACTTCTGTTTATTACAGATTGAGTCTCAGTTTTCCATGCTGTTGGTTTAAGACAATTCAAACATTGTGATAATCATGGCATAATTATCAAAGTTTATGATACTGCATCAGTGAGGGAAGACATAAAATGCTTGAAGCCAATCAGCATAGTGAAAAATAATTTTAATGGTATACTATAGAGTGCTTGACCCACGGTAACTACTTAATATAAATTAATGTATGCCATAGTGTCTCCCTCTTCAAGCTCTTCATTCCCTACCCTACTTACCCAAAACTCCACTTTATCTCAATCCCATTTCCAATGACACAATATCTGTAACATTCTCTACTTGGATGGAATAAAAACAAGTAATCATTAAGCCTGAGGTTGTCTCTAAAATGAAGGTA
>NW_016810187.1:1810467-1819770 GCF_001698545.2 Rhinopithecus bieti | reverse complement strand
TCCCAAAGTGCTGGGATTACAGGCTTGAGCCACCGCGCCCGGCCAAAAATGAAGGTAATTCTTAATTAAAATCTCTGTGGAACAAAGAATCAAAATCATTTACATCCTCGTCTACATTATTTTTTCTGTGAAATATAAAAGGTATATGTATGCATCTGTATGTATGTATATAACCATATGATAAGGAAAATATACATGTCTATATCTAACTATAGCTAATTTATACCTATCTACTATCCATATATCAAAATTAAAGAGAGAAAGAAATAAGTATTTACTGAATGGCAAGTATCTAGTCTATAAATCCCAACCTGGCAAAACAGAAAGTAAGAAACATTGGATAATATTCAAAGGAACAAAAATGAAAAGTAGATTATATATTATTGAGAGCCTAATTTAATTTCTCAAAATGCAGCAGCCAAAACTTTTATGCCTGTAATACTCTAGGAACTTAAATTTGAATAGTTTTTTCATCATTGTTTGTTTTACTCTTTTTCTTTATTTCTGTCTGAATAGAACACACAAACATGCATACTCACACATACACTCACATCATACCACAATTTAACAGAACTGAAAATTTCTGATTACTTTCTTCTAAAATTTAGGAAAGTAGGAATCAAACTGTGAGACATCATTCTATTCTTCAGTTAATCAATTTGGTAAAAGAAAACAACTGAGATGAAGGGAAGTCATTCTCTGACCTTGATGGGGGGATGGTTTCATAAGGGTTCAAGCTGAGAAAAATCATCATTTTTTCAGAACAAGCATTTAAGAATCACTTCCCTCTCTAGTTGCTTATTTATGAATTTCTTTGAAACTCTGACATTGCCCTAACTAGACCCAGTTCCAACATATATTTCTACTATGCAGCTCTTGGTGAATATAGCAATGTTTTGGATGAGAACAAATTCTTATTCTAATAATCTAGCAGGTAATTAACTGTATGGACAAAGAAGTTACCGCAGTAGGAGATATTTACATCCCACCTGAGAAAAAACCATATACATATTTTCTAATGGAATGCATATTTTTATTGCTTACAGTCACTATTATATTATTGTCCTATTTTGGCTCATGTACCATTTTAATGCAGCATAAACTGGTCTAGATATTTAGGACTATAAGAACGTCAAATGAAATGGGAGTATTGTCAAAAAGAATGACAAGAAGAACAGAAAGGCAAAGAAGGAGAAAAAAGAGAAAGAGAGAGGTAGGGAAGAAGAGAGAAAAATACAGTCACCCCTCCATACCTATGAATTCTACATCTGCAGATTCAACCAACTGCAAATCAAAATTGTACTACACCATGTTATGTAAGAAACTTGAGCATCCAGCAGATTTTGGCATTTGTCCAGGGGATATACGGAGGGATGACTGTTATTCAAATTTATAAACTTCTTGAAAAGATCCAGCATTACATGTTACACATATTTTAAAATTTTTAAATAATGCAGAAAATAGGCAGAATGGAAATAACTTTCTATATTTCTCTACTATGCAAAGACTCAATTAATGAAATAATTGATATCAATCTGCCTAGTTACTTTTTAAGGCCTCTGCATTTATTCAAATACCTATCTAAGATATGAATGTTAAGTTCCGAATGAACGAAGGATGTGCCATCCCCAAATATGCTGAATTGGTGTATTGATTATCTCAAGTTGAAAACATTGGAGAAATTGTAATTTCAGAAATGGCTAGCTGACCTTTCTCTTTCTGCATGCAGCAAGTTGTAAAGATTCCTCTGGGGTCAGGAGTGGTGGCTTATGACGGTAATCTCAGCATTTTGGGAAGCCGAGGTGGGCAGATCAGCTGAGGTCAGGAGTTCCAGACCAGCCTGGCCAACATAATGAAACCCCATATCTACTAAAATTCAAAAATTAGCCGGGCATGGTGGCAGGCACCTGTTATCCCAGCCACTCAGGAGGCTGAGGCAAGAGGATGGCTTGAACCCTGGAGGTGGCGGTTGTAGTGAGCCGAGATCATGCCACTGCACTCCAGCTTGGGCAACAGAGCAAGACTCCATCTCAAAAAAAAAAATAAAATAAAATAAAATAAAATAAAAAAAAAGAAAAGAAAAGAAAAAAGAAAAGACTACTCTGGCAGAGATACCCTTCCTACACCAGGGTGAGAAAATAGCCCTTTTCACCAGAGACTTGAAATTGAAGACTGCCATGGACCTGAATAAACATATTACTGAAGTAAACCTTGTCTTCCACTGGTTTTACACCTCCCCCACTCCTCATATCTATTAGTGATTCCCCTCAAAATTTGCTGTCTCTAGATAGATTCCCTTTGTCCTCCAATTTTTTCTCAAATTTATTGTTCCTTGCCTAAAAAATATAATAGCATCTTGCTTTGGTTACTTGTTTGGACTTCATTCTCTTTTGAAGATTCCTGTGTACGTGCAAAATTAATAAAAAATTGCATGCTTTTTTCTTGTTAATCTGCCTGGTGTCAATTTGATTTCTTGATCTAGACGAAGAGCACACATAAAAGCTTAAGGGGTTTTGAAGGGGATCTCTGGCCCCCCTACAAAAGTATCTAACACAAGTAAAATAGATTTTGCATATGCAGCTTTCTTATACCTTTAGTATAGTGGTTTATATGTGATAAAAATGTCTTTTAGGTTGAATTTTTATTTTCCTGTTGTTTGAATTTCAAGGAATAGTCTTTAAACTCTAAATGAACTATGGAAATTAGAAAGGGAAGCATACGTAACATGGCCTTCTTATTAATGTCTGTCACTAAAATTCTCAAAGAACTGATACATAAATACGAAAAAGACATTTATTGTATAGGATTTGACATTTTATTCAAATTAATAATGCTAGAATTTCCTCTATAAGTAACATAATAATAAAATCAATATAGGTAGTTAAATTTCTGTAAATAGAGTGTAATTGAAAAGTAATGTAGAGAAAGATGTGAAGAGGTTAAATTCTAAAAATTTAAGTGATAATCTACAGATGGAAAGGAAGCAACCAGGTGGAGGAAGAAAAGGGACCTGCAGTTGAACCCAAGGAAAAGGCATAGACCGTGATCCCCACACAAAAATACATGAGCCAATCACCAGAGACTAAATTCCAAATCTCATCATCATTCCCCCTTTAATGAGAATAAAGTTTGCCCTTTTTCTGATCCATGCTCTTTCCATATGAAGAAAAACAGAAAATGGACTTCAGAGAAGTAGAGATAATCTATGTAAGCCCCATTATTTATGACAGAAATGAAGGTTGGGTGGAACTGCATTCTGACAGTAATCTAAACAATACTATAATTATAATTCAACTATGTATAATTATACATGTAACAGAATAGATATAATAAACTAAGAAAATCAGTGAAGTGGTTGTCAGATGACCACAGCAAGATAAATGTTAAGGGGGACCTCAAAGATCATTAACATTTTTCATGTTTCATCCTCAGGACAGCAATAGGATAATCTTTCTGTTCTGACACTAATAATTGTTTAAAAAATATTAAATATGTCATTTAATGTAATAAACATAGCTGCCAGAAGAAATAAAAATAAATTATATGCTTTAATGCAACAGAAGAAAAAGAAAAAATACAAGAAAATAGCATGCTAATGAAAGAAAAGCATAAAATAAGATGACAGAATCAAGTCAAAGATGTATTTGAAAAACTCACTGTATTAGTCCATTCTCACAGAACAACTACCTGATACTGGATAATTTGCAATGAAAAGAGTTTAGCTGATTCACAGTTCCACAGGTGTACAGGAGGCACGGCTGGGGAAGCCTCGGGAAAATTACAGTTATGACAGATGGGCTAAGGGAAAGGAAGCGCATGTTCACACGGTGGCAAGAGAGAGAGAGAAGGCAGAAGTGCTACACACTTTTAAACAACCAGATCTCATGAGAACTCTCTCACTATCACAAGAACAGCACAGGGAATATCCACTCCCATAATCCAGTGACCTTCCACCAGGCCACTCCTCCAACACTGAAAATCATAATCCAACATGAGATTTGGATGAGGACAGGCAGTCAAACTATATCATTCTACCCCCAGCCTCTCCCAAATCGCATGTCCTTCTCACATTTCAAAACATAATCATAGCTTCCCAACAGTCCCCCAAACTCTTAACTTATTCCAGCATTAACTCAAAAGTCCAAGTCCAAAGTCTCATCTGAGACAAGGCAAGTTCCTTACACCTGTGAACCTGTAAAACCAAAAACAAGTTAATTACTTCCAAGATACGATGGGAATACAGGCATTGGGTAAATGCTCCCATTCCATTGGCCAAAACAAAGGGGCTACAGGCCCCATGCAATTCGAAAACCCAGCGGGGCAGCCACTAAGTCTTACAACTCCAAAATAATTTCCCTTGACTCCATATTTTACATTCAGGGCATGCTGATGCAAAAGGTGGGCTCCCAAGGCCTTGGGCAGCTCCACCCCATGGGTCTACAGGGTACCAGCCTTGCAGCTGCTTTCATGAGCTGGCATTGAGTGTCTGTAGCTTTTCCAGGTGCACGGTGAAAGTTGTCAGTGGATCCACCATTCTGGGGTCTGAAGGACAATTGTCAGTGGCCCTCTCCCCACAGCTGCACTAGTCAGTGTCCCAATAAGGAGTCTGTGTGGGGACTCTAAACCCACATTTTTCCTCCTCACTGCCCTAGTAGAGGTTCTCCATGGGGGCTGTGTCTCTCCAGAAGACTTCTGACTGGACATTCTGGCATTACTAAACATACTCTGAAATCTAGGTAGAGACTTCCAAACTTCAACTCCTGCCATTTGCATACCCACAGGCCCAACACCACGTAGAATCCATCAAGGCTTGGGGCTTGCACCCTCTGAAGCAATGGTCTGAGCTATACCTTGGTGCCTTTTAGCCACAGCTAAGACTGGAGTAGCTGGGATGCAGGGCCCCATGTCCTGAGGCTGCACAAAGCAACAAGGCCCTGGGCCTGGCCCATGAAACCATTATTCCCTCCTAGGCCTCCTGGCCTGTGATAGGAGGGATGGCTGTAAGGGTCTCTGAAATGTCTTGGACACATTTTTCCTGTGCTCTGCTTCCCTTTTATATGTAACTTCTAGTTTCAGGTCATTTCTTTGTTTATGCAAATGAGCATAGGGTTTTAGAAGCAGCCGGGCCACCTCTTGAATGCTTTGCTCCTTATAAATGCCTTCTGCTAGATACCCTAAATCATCTCTTTCAAGTTCAAAATTCAACAGATCTCTAGAGCAGGGGCAAAATGCCACCACTCTCTTTGATACAGCAGAGCAAGAGTGACCTTTACTCCAGTTCCCAGTAAGTTCCTTGCCTCCCTCTGAGACCACCTCAACCTGGACTTCACTGTCCATATCACTACCAGCATTTTAGTCAAAACCATTCAACAAGTATCTAAGAAGTTCCAAACTTTACCTCATCTTCCTGTCTTCTTCTGAGCCTTCCAAACTGTTCCAACCTCTACCTGCTACCTGGTTCCAAAGTCACTTCCACATTTTCAGTTATCTTTATAACAATGTCCCACTTCCCTGGTATTAAGTTTCTGTATTCGTCCATTCTCACCCTACTATAAATAGCTACCTGGGATTGGGTAATTTATTTTAAAAATTGGTTTAAATGACTCATAGTTCCACAAGCTGTGCAGGAGGCATGGCTGGGTAGGCCTCAGGAAACTTACAATCATTGTAAAAGGGCAAAGGAGAGGCAACTACATTTTCCTATGGCAGCAGGAGAGAGAGTGAGTGAAGGGGAAGTGCTATATACTTTTAAACAACCAGATCTCATGGATCTGATGAGAACTCACTCACTATCACAAGAAAAAAAAAAAAAAAAACAGGGTGAAATCTGCCTCCATGATCCAGTCACCTCCCACCAGGCTTTTCCTCAAACACTGGAGATCATAATTCAACAGGAGATTAGGATAGGGACAAGAGACAAACAATATCACTCATAAATAAATGAAACAGCAACAATCTAGCTTCATGTTACATAATACAAATGTGTAAATGAAAGTAGCACAATAAGCCCAAAAGCAAAAAGATGGGCATAGAACACTTCAAATAAATTTATTCAAAATAAAAACAAAATTAGAATATTAATAGGTACTAAGAAACCAAGCCTAATAGCAAAATAAATAATAAAATTAAAAATCATAAAGGTGTTTTAAAATCGTGAAGTCAAAATTTTGGTAAAGTTAAGACACACAAAATTATATCAATATTTATAAACTGCAGATAGATTACAGATCGAGTTTCTAAAAATAATGGAAGAAAATGTACAGAATATTTTGTTGCTTAGAATGTAAAATGTACTTTTTTAAGCATGACTCTAAAACCGGAAGACCAAAGTATATATTTAATCTACTAATGAACGAAGTTTACATTTTATAAGAATACAATGAAATTATTCACTTCTCTGGTGAGCAAAGATTCAAATGTTGGAAATTAAATTCTATTTATGAGAGTGCATGGAAAAAGGAACCCATATAGTATTGTGATATAATAAGTAGTTGCAACTTTTTGGAGGACAATTTGCAGTATTTGACTTACCAACTTCACTGCTTGCAATTGACACTACTGCTATAGTGACCAATGGTATGCTGAAAAGTGTCCTCCTGAGATATCCACAGCCTAATCCCTGGAAATTGTGAATATTAATTCATTTAGTAAAAGGGAATTTGCATTACAATTAAATTAAAGTATCTTCAGATGGGAGATTACCATGGAATATCTGGATGGGTCCTAAGTTTACTCAGAATTTAACATATAGGCAGAAGGAGATTTGGCCAAAGAAGTGGAGAAGGAGGTGTGATTATGGAGGTAGAGACAGAGTGATGCAGCCATGAATTAAGGAGTGTGGGGACTTCCACAATCTGAAATAAGCAAACAATGCAGTTCCCTGCCAAAGTTCTGCTGGTATCCTAATTCCAGCCCTATAAAACTTTGTTCAAGCTAGTGGGCTCCAGAACTTTAAGCGAATACATTACTGTTTTTTTGTTTTGTTTTGTTTTGTTTTTTAAACTGCTAAATTTGTGATAATCTGTTACAGCCTAAATAGGAAATTAACACATAATCCAAAATCTTAAAGATAAAAAACAAAACTTTTCTTATTGAGTGTTTAAGACAAATCCAGAACAAACTAGATATCTATCAAGAGTAAACCAATGAACAGAAAATGAGTGAAATCAAAAGCTGACTTCTTGAGATCAGTTGAAATTCACAAAACTCTAGCAAGGCTGATCAGCTAAAATAAATAAATAAATAAATAATAAAAAACAAAGTTATAAGACACAACTTACCAAAATCAGAAATGACAGAGGCAACATTACTACAGTATATACTGATATTAAGTGAATAAAAGGGAGTATTATGAACAAATTTGTCCTCATAAATTCAACTAAGGTGAAATGAATACATTCCTTAAAAAATAAAAATCATCAAAGCTCTCTCCTGAATAAATATATTCCCTGAGTAACACTGTATCTATTAAGGTAATTGAAATTATAATAAACAACAAAACTTTCCCTAAAAAAAAAAATCCCTTGTACAGATTGCAGATGAATTCACTGATTAATTTTATCACACTTAAAGCCTATACCAGTTCCACATAAACTCTCCCAGTAAACAAAAATATTTTTCTGAGTATTGTACCAGATGTCCCACGTATTTAGGTATCTCTTCTTCCTGGTTGATGAATACATAGTATTTCTAAGCCACGTTTGAGCTTCAGTGATTGTTTGTTCTGATGATTTTTGATGATTCTTTTCCCAGCCCTGTGGAGGTTCCCACCATGGATGTTCAGGTGCATGCTTAGCCAGAAATGTGAAGGATACCTCTACAGATCTGTAAAATTCTCTTTACTGCTTCCTTCTACTCAAACTAGACTTACAATCTCTGACTCCATAACTCAGCAGGACTTTGAGACTTCCCTTTAAGTTCTTCCTCCCTCCACTATGTCTTGGAACCTACTTCTAGCCAGGGCACTAGAGTCATTAGGGACTTACCCTCACTGTTTTTTCTTTCCTCAGAGATCACAGTCCTTATGGATCCTATTGTACAATGTCTGAAAGAGTGTTGTTTAAAATATTTTCTCTGCCTTTCTAGTTTGCCATAGGAGTTCATTTTCTATAGCAGTTAATGCTTCATGGGCCAAAGCAGAAATTTCATTAAGTTTTAAGAAATTAAGGTTGGGGAGTCAGGAATCATGACAAAGGTACATTAGGCTTTTATTTAGGTTGTCATGAACTTAAGAGACCACTTTTGAGAGACAATTTAGTCTCAAAGTTCTAGAGCATGATATTCTCTAGAAATGTTATCTATTGAGTGATGATGAAAGCCCATGATAAAGGCTGAACTTATCAGGTAAGGCTGTCCAGAAAATAATCCAAATGCTTTAGCTAGACTATAAAATTTCTGAATTTTAAATATTTCTGTAAATCTATTAAAAAATAAAATCAGAGGCTTTAAATAAACAAGCGAAATGAATTTTGTACTGATGGAATAGCTATCATACAGATATTAATATTTTCTGCTAAAATAATTGTAATTATAAAAATACTAACAAGTATTCAACTAGTGAATATTGAAACATCACAGATATTTTCAAATATGTTATAGAAGGAGGTTCCATATATTTTA
Organism: Rhinopithecus bieti; assembly: GCF_001698545.2. Lineage (NCBI taxonomy): Eukaryota > Metazoa > Chordata > Mammalia > Primates > Cercopithecidae > Rhinopithecus > Rhinopithecus bieti. The sequence continues at coordinate 1,811,151 of NW_016810187.1, read as the reverse complement.
TTATATCCTAGATTGAAACTACTCTAAAAGGTAAAGTATAAATAGAAGATTTTTAAGCGTAGTGTTCTCACAGCACCAATTTTGTAAGCATTTTATATCCATTGTACTGACTGAGTTGCACTGTTTTAGTATTCAGAGTTGTACGTTTTATTCTATTTATCTTCCTAAGAAAATTCTCTGTACTAAATGACTTTTACATATAGCCCCAAGTTAGAAACAGCAGTTATAAATACTATCAGTCACTAAGAGCACAAAGAGCCCTCCTTTCTACAAGAATGCCATCTTGGGATCACTTACTATTAGGAAAAAATAATTTTTATGTAACATTTGGAAGTACCCAGCCACAGAATGATCTTAATTCAACTAATTCCTATCTATCTATCTATCTATCTATCTATCTATCTATCTATCTGCCTTTTTATATATGTACATCATTATTTTCTGGAGTATTTAATAGCATACCCTATATATTGTACAATTACCCTATATATTGTACAATTATACCTACAACATCTTAGTGTGTTTCTAGTAGATATATATTTTTTCAAAATAGAAACCACAATACCATTTTCACACCTTGCAAAAATGAACAACTTTTAATATAATTTGATAATATATTTCTCTAATTATGTATTAAAATATTATTTTCAGTTCTTTTAAAATAAAGTCAATTTATGGCATTTG
>NW_016810187.1:1753554-1810275 GCF_001698545.2 Rhinopithecus bieti | reverse complement strand
ATAATTATTAATAATATTACCAATTATTAATAAGATTAATAATTAATATATATTATTTTGCTTTATTGATGATATAAGAAATATCTAAAATCGCTCCACTGCAGTACATCCTTCCTTGTTATTTTTATTTTTTATCTTTTGAAATTACTTCAGTGAGAAAAAGCTGTATGTATTTAATTTATATATGTCCACGAATTTGGGGATAGGTATACCTCTGTGAACCCATAAGAACTATCAAGGCCATAAATATATCCATCATTTCCCAATGTTTCCTCCAATCTTACTTATTACTATTATTATTTTATTATTTTGTATTTGTGTGTGAATGTGTGTGTATTAAGAACACTTAACATAAGATCTACACTCTTAGCAATTGTTAAGTATGCAATACACTATTGCTAGCAATATGCAGCTTGCAGTATACTAGCTGTCCAGAACTAATCTGGCATAGCTGAAACTTTTTACACCTTAACCATCAGTCCCCCATTTCTTCCTCCCTCATCTCCTAGCAACCACCATTCTACTCTCTACATCTATAAATTGTACTATTTTAGATTCTACATATAAATGAGATAATACAATATTTGTCTTTCTGTGACTGGTGTATTTCACATAACAATGCCCTCTGGATACATTGATGTTGTCACAAATGACTGTATTTCCTTCTATTTTTTAAGGCTGAGTAATATTCCACTGTATGCATATACTGCAACTATTTATTCATTAATTCTTTGGTAGATACTTAGATTATTTCTATAACTTCGCTGTTGGGAATAATGCTGCAATGAACATAGTAGTGCAAATATATCTTTGATTATGATTTTGATTCCTTTGGGTATGTACCTGGCAGTGGGGTTGACGGATCATGTGGTCGTTCTACTTTCAGTTTTTTGATGATCTTCCATACTGTTATCCATAGCTTCTGCATGACTTTACATTCCTAACAACAGTGTTCAAGGGTTTCCTTTTGCCCACAACCTCCCTAATACTTGTTATCTTTTGTTTCTGTAGGAATAGCCATCCAATCAAGTGTGAGATAATATCTCATTGTGGTTTTAATTTGAGTATCTCAAATGATTAAAATTTTGAGCAATGTTTAATATACCTATTGAAACTTATATGTCTATTAGGTTCTTGGCCCAAATTTTAATTGGATTATTTTATTTGCATATTTAACTATTGAGTTGTAGGAGTTTCTTAAACATTTTAGATGTTAACCCCTTATCAGATATATGGTTTGCAAATATGCTCTCCTATTCCATAAGTTGCCTTTTTATTTTGTTGATTGTTTTCTTTGCTATGGAGAATTTTTTGTTAGTTAGTTTGTTTTTAGTTTAATGTAGTCTCGTGTTTATTCCTGCTTTCGTTGCCTGTGATTTTGGTTTGATATCCAAAAAAAATCATTGCCGACACCAGTGTCAAGGAGCTTATTTCCTACACTGCCTTTTGGAAGGTTTATTGTTTCAAGTTTTACATAATTCTTTAATTATTTTGAGCTGATTTTTGTGTATGACGTATGATAAAGGTCCTATTTAATTCTTTTGAATAGGGCTATTCAGTTTTCCTAACACCATTTTTGAAAAGGCTATTCTTTTCTAGTTGTGTATTCTTGGTGCATTGTCAAAAATGTGTTGATTGTATTTCCAGGCTCTCTGTTCTGTTACATTGGTTGATATATTTGCTTTTGTACTACTACCATACTGTTTTGATTACTACAATGTTGTAACGTAATTTGAAATCAGGGAATGTGATGCCTCCAGCCTTACTCTTGGTTAAGATTGCTTTGGTTATTTGGGATCTTGCATAGTTCCATAAGAATTTTAGAATTGCCCTTTCTATTTCTGTAAAATTGCCATAGGAATTTTGATGGGGAATGCATAGATTTCTAATAGCATTCTCTTTTAAAGATATTTATTTTTTTTGCAGAAACTTCCCTGTAGGATTTTCCACATTCTAGATTTGACTGACTATATCTTCATAGTGTTTGCTGAACAGATTCTTCTATCTATAATATTTTTCAGAAAGTTCTATGACTCACAGATCTTAAAGGCTTGATGAGATTTGGAAAATAATATTTATAAAATAATATTTATAACAATGTTATAAAATTCCGTTCAATCCATCACTCTAGAAGACACTCAGTACTTGCCACATAATGAATTTCTGAGCCTTGAGAAACAGAAATAATATTTATCTAGTTGGCTTCCTGGGTAATCAGGTATTGTAGATGTTAATAATAATAACTACAGAAAAAGCAAAATCTTATCACAAATTTCTAAACTAGTGATTTAGTTTTAACTGCTTAAACATATTTAAATAAAAATGTTGATAAAGTATGTGTTCTTCAGCTAGTACTCAACATCAAACAAGATACAACCTCATTACCATCTCTAGAGTCACATGATAATCATCTAGCTTTTTTCTATCAGCCTAATACTTTGACTATAAAGTCTATATATTTAATAAAGAATCATTTTATAATACATGCTATAAAAGAATCCTCAAGTATTAGTTGTAAATTTAATCTTAAATATTTTAATCTTGACATCCACCTGATTAAACATTCACACTGTTGAATTTGAAAAACATTCCAAGTATTGTATATGGCACTATGGCACTATGAGAGAGCAAAGAATATGGTGATCTCTTTCTCCAAGGACCTTATTATCCAATGTGTGCATATGCATGTGACAGTGTGTATGTATATTATGTAGAGTGAAAAGGACTAATGGTTATTAATATGTCAAGCATGATATTAACTGTGTCATAACATTTGTTCTATTAAAGTGAAATCTTAAGTGGGTATTATATCATATTTATAATATATAAAATGAAAAATCAGTACATTTTCCCCAAGTACTGAGATCTAGTAAAGTATGAAGTTGGAATATGACCCTGGTATGTGATTCTAAAATCCATAGAATTTCACCTATATCATGCTATCTTACAAGATAATGCTTGACAGACTTATTATATGCACATACAGACATACATGTTTATATTTGCACATGCAATTATATATCCAATTATACTATTTTATATATGACTAAATACCATTAGGAGTAGCTCAAATATTTACCTTTGGTAGAAATCAGGCAGGTGATATGAATACCTAGGAAAGGAAACTGGAAAAAAACTTTACCCTGCAAGATCAAGTTATTCATTTAACAAATACTTAGCAAGAGCTTTAACTGGACAGGCTTCATTCCAGACACTTGATGTATATAATAGAGGGAAGGTTGCAACAGTTCTTTTCTCCTGCTGTTCAGCTATACAAAATAAGCAAGAGTACAATAAATTGAGTAGAAGTATAGATTCAGGCAAGAGAAAGAACATTAAATGAGAACAGCAATAGTGGTCATTCAGAGCAGCCTCAGAGGTTTTGTAGAGGATGGCCAGTCTACAGTGAATGTGTATTACTGGGAGAAGTGGAGGAATATCAATAGTACAGGGGATAAAGGAGGGGAGTAGGTTAGGAGAAATGAAATGCATACAGAAATTTGGCTTGATGTTCGAGTCATGAAAACTTTCACGGGACCAACACTTGCAAATTTTCTCTCCACACAGAAGTACATAGGGAAGTCTCCATATTTAAATACTTCAAAGAAAACATTGTGAAATATTAATCTTTGTTTTTTTTCACATTCACTTATGAAGAGAATTAGACTTGTGAGAGCAGGAATTTAATGTAAAAGAAAGGTAATATTTTACTTTTGACTTCCAAAACAGACTCTTGAATTCTCTGTAAAATAAAAAAAACTGTGAATCCATTTTTGTTTTGTTTGGTAAAAATAAGACATGCTTTAGAGAATAAGGTTCTTTATAAAAGGGCAGAATTTAAATGTTTAACAAAATATTACAAAGAAATGAGAGGAAAACTGACGCAGACTCACCCTCTCTGGACAAATTTTATGTGATCAGGAGGAGAGGAGGAAAATTGAACAGGGTGTGTGAATATATAAAAGGTAGGAAGGGGCTAAGACAAGGAAACTGGGACAGGAGATCTTAATGGAGAAAATTTGAGGAAATTCATGTGAAAAACTGTGCACAGCAAAATCTGTCCAACTATATGCCGCTTTTGTGTATCAAAGTCAGTATAAAGGCAGGGCGCAGAACCAGGGACTATGTAACACCAGGTCAAGGCACCTACATGATAGACAAGTTGATGATGGCAGAGTCACTATCACCATTCCAAAGACCATCACATATTACCTGTGCTAACATTAACTATGCTCACTACTGCTTAATGAGACGTTTCTATACTGTTCCTAAGTATCATCAGAGGATGGTCCTGCAGAAGTGAAATCTACTCATGCCTGGAGACTTAGATGAGATTATGTGAACTTCTCTTCTCAGTGGTCCCTCAACCTTGTAAAAATGTGTAGGTTGCATGATACTCAATGAAGTTCTGGTTGTATGGGAAGGAAAGGTCTCTGGTAGTCGCTACTCTCAGGTAATATAGCAGCCCTGAAACCCACTCCAGTTACAAATGTCAGTCTGTCACTGTCTGGCCAGTCTGTCACTGCCCACTGGTCTTTATGGATCCCCATTCACCTCTTTTGTTCCACACAGAACTGGGTCTCACACTCTACAAATTGATGCATATATTCTCTTTATTTTTAGGAACAGAAAACCACTGCTTTCAATAAAATGACAATCTGAGTTACACTAATGTCAGTTACCTCTGATACTGAAAACCTTGCCCGTCCTCACTTGACTCCCATGATTAATGATTTGTCAGTCACAGGGATGGTAATAATTAATAAAATTTATGATGTCATCGAGGTCTGAGAATATTAACTGGTAGTTGGTAGAAATAAGTAATGACATACATTGACAAATCCAAAATCAAAAGTTAGAGGTGAAATTCTGTCACTATTAATATTTCTGTATTGCATAAGAGCAGGCTGATTGATAATATTGTTCCAGACTATAAATTAAGGTGCATGCTTTTTATATAACTCAGTCCCCACCTCTTCATGAGGGAACACCTAGTGAACTGAAGCAATAAATCACTAAAACCGAGATGATTTTCATCCCAGGAGATTGTTGTGCATCACAGAGCATTAATTATAGCTACTAAGGAGAGAAAGACAAATGTCCATCAAACTCTCACATGAGAATAATTACCAGGATTGGCAGGTAAGAACTCACAGAGAAAAGGATTTTTAGAATCTCTTTTTTCCCCCATCATAGACAGGAGCCAGAGGAAATGTCATACCTGGTCTTATTGCTTTACCTGGAATCTGTGTAGCAAAAAGTTCAATGGCTATGTGCGTACTTCTGTTAATACAATTTAGCTTAGAATTTAGGAATAAGATTTTGGAGTTTGATAAACCAAAGTTTTGATCTAGGGTCCCCCACTAAATTCTGTGCAATGCAATGGACATTTGTTTACCCACTAATCAAACACCCCTTTCTTTTCTTAATAAGGGAATCTCAATTCTTTCGATATAGTTGGATGCCGTATCAGCCCCAGTCCTCTAAAAACAGAGCCTGAGACAATTAAATTATAATTACTGGAGACATGCTAGTCAGGGAAGTAAGTCTGAGGACAAAAAGGAAGTGAGGCAAGGAAAGATCGAAAGTTCAAAAGCTATTCAACATGTTGCCAGCAGGGATTACTGCTTCACAAGAAGCTATGGAGGGACACAACAGGTAGGAAATCCATTTGAGGATTTATTTGGTAAATTGGCAAGAAGAAATAATCTCAGAGCAGTTCACTGTAGGCAGAAGAAGGAGGATTTATCTACTGGATTCTCTCCTAACTTCCTTTTCTTATCTCTTACTGGTTAAAGTTTATCTCATGGAGCGCTAAATCCTCCATGTTTCTGGGTTTGTCCAGAGGCTTCCCAGCAGCTGCTCTGGAAGTCAGACCCCGTATTTCCTCAAAACTTGAAAGTGGAAGTGTGACAAGAAGGGAATAGAGCACTGGCCAAGAGAAAGAAAGAAGAAGGTGGATGAGGGAATCTGAGAAAGTGAAAAGGGTTTTTTTTTTTTTTAATACTGTGACATTGTGTCAAACCCCAGTAAATGGTCCATGGCTAAATTAGGGTTGAGATGAGTCATTTGTAATAGTTCCCTTAACATTTACTGGTCATTGGGTCAGGGGTAAACAAGCCATCCTCTTTTGTGGGATTCTGTTAGGAGTGTTCTAAAAAATATTTTTCTTTTCCATTTAAAAGGAACTATGACCAAGAAGAACCTATGCTATTCTGTCTTTATTTTTTAATGCTATAGTTGACCAAATCTAGAATGTATGAGAGTGGATGTGGCATCGTGTTTAAGGACATGGGATCTAGACATTTGGTTCAGATCCTGTTTTGCCATGTACTTGGACTCAAAAAACTTGCTAACCTATCTGTGCATAATTTTCCTCATCTGTAAACTAATAGTGACAATAGTAGCTATCTCATAATATTAGCATGAAGATTCAATGAGTCAGCATATAAACTGTTTAGAATGTAGTAAGTGAGCACTGAGAATTATGTATTTTGTTATACAGATACACTCTCTAATTCCAGTGTTTATAGGTGCAACTTAATTTACCTTATTGAAGATTATGTAAATTACTCATCAGTAGGAAGATCTGTGAGGGATCTCAGGTTTGTTCATAGTATGAGACACTAATGAGTGATCTGAAATGCTTGGGAAGAATGAATTTACCTGTAAAAGTAAGCAGTTTGTCATCTATTGTCTGAAAAGGAAAGGGCAGCAATATTTAAAGTATGTTGAGTCTCTTGGAAGAAAGAGGTCTTATAAATCCAAGTTTTTATTTTTTCTTCTTAACTTATTTTGCTAAGTTATTGGTTGATTGGAAGCTTTTTGAAAAGTCATCTGCTCCTCTCTGAACTCACATTTCCTCAGTAAAATTCATATCCTAATGAAAAATATTGCTAAATGTTACCTATCTGAATCATCCCGTCATCCCTAATGCTAGTGTCCTATTTATCCATGTTTGACATTTCAATATTTCTGGTGATTTCTGTCTCAAGTAAAGTTCTTAGGAAATAAGTTATTTTATTCATCTATTTATTCTCCCTCTAGCTTTCTGCCTTTTATTCTCTGTCTCTTCAATTTTATCAAGACTATAGCTTATTCATATTTTGGCATTTTCACCTAAATTCTTATGTTAAATTTATCTTATATTATAAAAATAGAATTGAATAGTTTCCTACTACATACTTCGTTCTTTCTTTAAAAAAAAATACACATCCTTTTTTAAGGGCACAGATACGTATCAATCTGCCTACTGCTGTCCTCTTTCATTATCTTTTCATGCTAGAAGGAATGTATTCTAATAGAAATGATCATTATCACTGTTAAAAAATAATAATTCTCTATTCATTCTGGGAGGATTCTTTCTTAAAAGAATGCCTCGAATATTGTTTATTACCAAGACACGTTGGGAAGCCACACACTTTTAATGGATTTTCTATTCCAATCAACATTTTCAAGAGGACACTTCAATCTTTTGATAAAGGAAAACTCCATCTGCAAAGTTAAGATGTTTAAGCTAGTTTAACACTACGGTACAATCTTTTGTGATGATTCAGGTGATTAATTATACAATTGCATCTTTTAAGAAGAAATGTGGGTCTTGAAAGTTTATTTGACATTTTGTTTTACCTTAATAAAGAAACAATAATTGTTGAGATTTTGAGGGAAAATGTACAAGATTTGTTTGATTTGCTTTTTCATAAGATGAGCAAGCATTCACTTCTGTGCGTTATGATTCTGAGCTTTTGTGTTTAATTATGAACTGTGAATAATCAATGAGAGTACCGACTGAACTTCAGGGAAATTATAAATGCATTGTAATGTGCATTATTACTCTAAAGCAGTAAGTAGAGGGAGTGGGAGCCTCTTAGGAGGATTTGGGTTACATGATTCAACTATTATTTTTTGTTACATAATTTCTATCTCTACAAATTTTGTAATCTGCTTTGAGTCTTTCCAGATCATTTTTTCTGGTCTTGTCAGTGTAGTTATTGTATTTATTTTTGACAGTTCATTTCAGAGCAATAAATTTTTCTTCCCAATAATCTTTCCAGTGGCTATAGGTTCCCTACAAAAGCCTATTATCCCCCCATGGACCTTTGGAAATACCTTTACTCTAGCAGACATTACATTGTTCCTTGCTTTAAAATCTGCCCTCCCTATAGCTCAAAAGCAAGAACTCCTTATATTCACCTCTATAGCATTGGTTCATATATGTAATATTGAGAAATGTTATGGAAAATGGCAGAGTACCAGAGCAAAATTATTTCAGCAAAAAAGGAAGTGTGTTGAATTTCATAAGTGAAAATTCCAGGGGTATGTATGATTTGAGACAAAATTGGATCAAGTGCGCAGAATGATTTTCTTAAATTATTATTTTTTTCTGTGCCCCCCCCCCCATTTTATTCTGAAGCAAGCATGGTCCTGAGGTTTACATTTCCCCAGGTTTAACTTTGACTGCTTAGGCTCACCTAGAGGCAATAAAAATCTCGCATCTCAACTATTTAAACAAAATTCTTATAATTTGTCTTTAATGTGGACAAATGCTTATAATGAGCACTCAGTGTGGCCAAGGCCATGAGAGACACTGAATGGTTTTTAGCACAGGTCCAGTGATCTCTCTTAGAACATCTGGTTGAGTCACTTGAGCTCTATTAGACTTCTTAGTTGTGAGTCAAATAATCTACTCCTGCTAGATTAAGCAGTTAAGAGTTTATTTGACATTAGTGAGAAGATTTTAAAATTTTGCTGAAGCTCTAGGGTGAGCTTCCCAGAATGATTCAAGAATTACACTACAACACCATTCTAGCAAGAGTACTGAGGCTGCTGACAATACCAAAACTAAGTTCCCTCTGCTTCAGTCAAGAGCTGCCACCTCCCATCCATCCTAGAACTGCACCTTCTCTGCTGCTACCTGCACCCAATACAATGGGTGTCATGCACATTGCTATCTCCTCACTTGGCCAGTTTCTAAATATCAGTCTCAAGCAGGTATATTTGATTGATGGCAATTATACTGCATGTCTTCCTATGAGCATATAGGGGTGATTGTAAAAATAGCTGTTTGGTTATTATCTTAGTCTGTGCTACTAAAATGAATATCTGAGACAGAGTAACTTATAATTAACAGAAATTTATTGGTTCACAGTTTTGGAAGCTAAGACGTTCAACATGAAAGGGCCAGCATCTTTTGAAGGCCTTCTTGCCTTGTCTTCACATGGCGGAAGGCAAAAAGTCACGAGAGCAAGAGAGAGCCAAACTTACTCTTTTCAAATGTCACCAATTTCACTCATGAGGGTAGAGGCCTATTAAAGACCTTTTAATATTGTTACAATGGCAACTAAATTTTAATGTATGAGAGGAACAAAATTCAAATCATAGCAATTATAAATTGAGAAGGCAGAATGAACTCTTAAAAGAAATATTGAGTTATTTAGAGGGTATTAAGGGATTTAGGACAACTGTGAGTTGCATATGTGCATCTTTACCCAAGCATATGGACTACTATTGAGGAAGACTTACAGCCTAAGGAAAAGCACGTTCCTTTTACCTCTTTTGTGTGTGTGTGTTGGAGTTGGGTGGGGGTCATCAGTGAATGAATGATAAACAAAATTGTAGGAAAGATTAATAAAGGCATACTTCATTGTATCAGTGCTTGGCCTGAAGTAAATATACAAAGTAATATCTGTTAGTTGAATTAAAAAAAAATCTTCAAAATAAAACTGCATATATTATATATACAAAACAATATCAGATGTTTCTACATATGGCTTAAGAGCACAGAATAAGGCACAAAGAACTGACATGTTGACATAAATTATGACAACATCAGCAGTACAGAAAGGGAACACTGGGGCCAGGCATGGTGGCTCACGCCTGTAATCCCAGCACTTTGGGAGGCCGAAGTGGGTGGATCATGAGATCAGGAGATCGAGACCATCCTAGCTAACACAGTGAAACCCCATCTCTACTAAAAATACAAAAACAAAGCAAAGCAAAACAAAAAAAAAATTAGCCAGGCCTGGTGGCGGGAGTCTGTGGTCCCAGCTATTCGGGAGGCTGAGGCAGGAGAATGGTGTGAATCCGGGAGGCAGAAACTGCAGTGAGCGGAGACCGCGCCAATGCACTCCAGCCTGGGTGACAGAGCGAGATTCTGTCTCAAAAAACAAAAAAAGAAAGGGAGCATTGTTGAGCCATTGTCTGCATATTTAAACGTGAAGGATATATAGCATATTTAAATCAACCGAAAATTTTCATAATGATTCCAAAATGCCAAATTTTAAAATACAGTTCTTTCCAATGTCATTTAATAGATAAAATAATGTATTTTATGAATTTAAAGAAATCAGTAAACTCATTTAATACAGACAATTAAAATCTAGATCCTTAATGTACAAATGTCCATTTATAATTTGCCCCAGTGTAGAGAGCTGTAATGTTGAGCACATTCTGATTTCTTGAACTCTAAAATTACAGCAGACTTCATGCTCTAACCTTTCAATTTACCACCAGGAAGCAAAATTACTAATAAAAAGTCAGAGACAAACTGACATCCTTAAGGACAAAAATTGGTTGGAAAGGACTGGCACTTAATTCCATCATGAAACTTCTTTTTTTTTCTTGTATTATTTCTGAGTAGTAACGTTGAAATAGGGTCCCTGGGAACGAGGACATGATGGAGGATTTTGCCTAAGACTGGGTCTTGGGGCATAAGAGTACATACTTTTTCCCCATGAGATCACATAGTAGACCTGTTTGGTGTAACATCCTTTCTGAAAGATATCTTTGACCTTAATAGATCATGCAAAGTCAAACGGGGACCAGGTTGAGTTAGTGCTCTAGTCATGAAAGGAGGTTAAAATACTTCATTTATGGCCTTTCTGCTGTAGGGGATAGAAGAGAAAATTAACAGAGGCTTTTCTTTTCTCTACTATTTTTTTTCTAGCTCTATTTATCATGTAACAAATTAGATGCTTGTTTCAAAACTCCAGTTAATAAAAATGAACTGAGCATATATCATTTGAGAGAAAAAAAACTGGTTGTAGTTGGTATTTGAATTGAGTACTAATTCTAGAGAGAGGACTTGGATGGAGGTCACCCCAAATGCACCTCAAATAAATTTACCCTTTTAAAATATTGTACATGTTTCTCAAAACAAGAATAGCAGAATAGGTAACAAATTTTAATCAGAAAGAAAATTGATACTTCTTTATCTCATACAAATTTTAGGAATTACTTTATTTTATTTCCACTTAATATGTTGCCAAGATTTCTCAAAGAGAGATTCCCATTATCATTATAAAATCATTGGCAAATAAAATGCTTCATGATCAATTAAGTTTGGGAAAAAAAGCATAGAACATAATCTTCCTGCATCCACACACCATAATCCAAACATTAAATTCTGTATGAATTTCTGCCAATAAAATCACTATATTCAGACAAACTATAATGTTTTGTTTCCTTCATATAAAAGCCTGTGATCTCTTTTTATTTATTCAACTTTACAAAATGTATTCATTCAACATAATTTACTGTGGATCAAAAATGTGAAAGATCAGTGTCATAGTTAGCAATAAATAACTTAAAATTTTATTTATTATGCACATTTAGAAGAAAAGCCACTTATAGCTACACTATATTGAAACACTATTTGTTCTAATTGTTGCTTCTACATATTTCTGTATAAATTTACTTGCATAAATATAATACTTTATAAGTTACACAGTATCTTTCAATGAAAAATATTGGTAATGCAAAATTGTTAGGATTCCATAATTTAAACTGGTCAATTCTTACAACTGTTTTGTTTTCACCACAATAGGATTTGATGCAATCACATAGTTAAAGTCACATTTTTCTGAAGGAAACTTTCAAAGTATTTCTACATGACAAAACAAATTTCACTAGAAAGTAAACAACTAACCCAAATGATATGTTTCACTTTTTACAAGTCATTAGTGATATTTTCCCAAAAAGAACATCTCTCATAAAAGTAATTTTGATTTAGTGATTCAAATCAAAACGATAAACACTCTAGTGGATATAGAAGTAATGCTGTATAGTCTAGCACTTTTGAATTTAAATGCAGTATAAAATAAAATTTAAACTTTCCAATGATACATTTAATTTAGCTTTAATAAGATATTTGGATCAGGAGCACTGGCTCATGCTTGTAATCCTAATACTTTGGGAGGCCAAAGCAGGAGGATAGCTTGAGCCCAAGAGTTTGAAACCAGTCTGGGCAACATAGTGAGACCTCATCTCTACTAAAAATACAAACAAAACAAAACAAAAAACCTTGTGTGGTGGCTCGTACCTGTAGTCTCAACTACTCAGGAGGCTGAGGTGAAAGGATCATTTGAGCCTGGGAGGTTGAGGCTGTAATGAACCCTGATCATGCCACTGCACTCTAGCCTGGGGGACAAAACAGGATCCCATCTCTTAAAAAAAAATTATACCAATGAATAACAAAAGCATATCTAAATGTAATAGCAGTCGTGTGTAAGTACTAGCTAAAAGCATTTGAAGTTTCTAATGGTTGTTACAAAAAATAGAATTTTCTGAACTTTGTAGTCAATATAATGTAGTATAAAGATTATAGGAATAAAACTGGAGACTTCTGGCTGACTTGACCAGATCAAATGTTATCTTATTCTGGAGTAAGAACATCAAATTACTGAAATAAATCCTAGATTTCTGAATTCAAGAAAAATAAAGTATTGGCAAATTTAAAGACAAACAGTAAAATAGCTGCCGATTTCTGATGACAATGAAATTTCTGAAATCCATTCTCATTTCTCTCAAGGTGTTCTCAATACTCCATTCTAGGTCAAAGTGGAGAAAGGCACTGAAGATAGCTTCTCCCTCTCTTTCCTTGGCCTTGCTAGGTCAGACTGTTTTGTAGCAACAAATGTGCTTCTGCTTTTAAAATAAGCTTCAAACATGCATCTCAAATAGTAAGTTGGGATTAGTGAGATGCTATGGCTAAATGTTCAGCATCACAAATAATTCAGTAACTTGATCCCATCAGAAAATACACTATACACTAAACGGCACAATTTTCACATTTCTGTTGAAATGTAAATGTGACAGTTTGATTTTCAGGAAGGTGCATATGACCACAAGAAGCATCAAATTGATTGTCACTAAGCTACACGCAAATAGAATTGATAATATAATAGAAAATCATGATCCTCATTCTTAAAGAACACGTCTTTAGAAAATTCAAGAATGCTTCATGTCCACACACAGAAACAGACAGACACACACACACACACACACACACATGCACGCAAAGATGCAGTTCACCAATATAGAAATGATGGAGTAAGCCTGCTTTGGGGAATTCAGACTTACCAAGCTTCTTGGTCTCCTACAAGAAGAAATGATTTCTACATAATGATCCTGAAACACGTCATTTCGTTTTCTGGGCCTATTTTCCTCATCTCTCATTATGCTAAAACTCCCCAAATATGCCACTTTTCGAGATAGAAAACTTCAATTTATCCTTATGCTTCCTATTTGGATATTATTGCTTCTGGAAAGCCTTTTCCAATCCCTTAAATCCCCTCTGTGTTTGCAGAGCACTAGACAACCCCTTAATATGGCAGTGAGTACTTACATTTTAACATCCTGCTTTCTGTTGTGTTTTAGTACTGTGTCTTGAACACTAGATAGTAAGCACTATAAAGGGTGGAGTCCTGTGTGCTTTGTTTATGTGCATATCAACAATGCCTCATTTTATACCCAGTGAATAAATGACCCAATGAATAAATGACTAGGAAGTCCAAGACTAAAGCAACAGCAGGATAATGGCGAGTAAAACCATTCTAATACTGTTAGCTAACTTAAGGCCTAAGATTTCTTATAAAGCTTGTAAAACTAAAAAAAAATTTAAAAGGTTAGGATAATCTGGATACTTTTAACAGCTTCATTAAGTTTTACACACAAAGAGACTAGATTACTCACATTTTGTTGGGTAAAAAAATCAACTATTGAAGAGCAATAAGTTCCAGTATCTTCACTTATGATAATGAAAATTAACGTGTGCCATTTTCACACTGGGCTACATAAAAGTAAAATAATATTTTAAAAGTGATTCAATTTTAAAAAATAGCCTAGAAGGACTGCAAATCTACATGAAATAAATTTTAAAAGTGTGTGTGTATACATATCTGTTTATATATGTGGGTGGGGTATATACATGTATATTTCATGAAAATTAATTCATATTAAGATATAATAATGAAAAACTGACTCTGAGTGTTTGAAGAGTTGGTATAGAAAATCTAAGCTCATATTCCAATATATTGACCATTGCTCTGCACAAAATTTTATGGTGATATTGATTCTGTTTGGTGAATTATAAATCCTGGAAAATATACTGAGTCCTGCTGCTATTCAACCCTCCCCATGTTACTAATCAGCTTGAGCTTTAATTTTAATCATGCAATTTACTATTATTTTCACTTTTTGTCTATGTAGATTTTCTGATTTTAGTTTGTACTTTTTTAGTTCATTCATATTGTAAAATAGTTTTTACAAAGAGGAGCAAAAAGGCCATGTAAATTATTTTTTAAAAGCTTAATTGGCTAGGCGCGGTGACTCACGCCTGTAATCCCAGCACTTTGGGAGGCTGAGGCAGGCGGATCACTAGGTCAGGGGATTCAGAACATCCTGGCTAACACGGTGAAACCTCGTCTCTACTAAAAATACAAAAAAAATAGCCGGATGTGGTGGCGTATACCTGTAGTCCCAGCTACTCGGGAGGCTGAGGCAAGAGAATGGCGTGAACCCAGGAGGCGGAACTTGCAGTAAGCCAAGATCGCGCCACTGCACTCCAGTCTGGGGCACAGAGACTCCATCTAAAAAAAAAAAAAAAAAAAAAGCTTATTGAATATTAACTTCCCCAATGTCACTTGAGATGTGTTAAATAATTTTACATCTTTTATCTATATTTACCATTGACATGGAAAAGATGAAATTATCTCTCTGAATTTTCTGTTTTGAAACTATATTTTTGAAATACTTGAGATCTTTGACATCCCTTTTGACATTTTAAGGGATAGCAAATATCTAGTTATTGAAAATAATTTAAATTTTTTGAAAAGTCATGTAAAGTTAAGATGGTGAGTAACAAAACAATATAATCTTAAAATCCCTTTCTCAATTGTCTCAATCATATTTTATACACACATAAAATCCTTACGTATTCATACTTACCAACCATCAGCCACATCAAATATGTTATGAGTATAAACAATTAAATATGATTTTTAACAGATATCAAAGTCTAAAAGCAATAACAAAACAAATATCAAAATGCTAAACAAATATAACAACATTTGATCATGCCTTTCATGTTAATTACTTTTTGTGGTAATTATATATATGCATACATTTTTTAATCAAAGATACAAAAAACAAACTTCTATTTTTTTTTAGCATACATCATATATTTACTCATTTATAATTTTGACTTTCCTGGGCATTTAAAAAGATAAAAGTCTACCTCGGTTAAGCTCTAAGAACTCATTTTAATTATTTTCTTAGGTAAATTGTCCTTCTCTCCATCTTTCATCCATTTAATTCAATTGTGGTTGTTGAGTTCGGTTGGCTGTGGAACATTTAGCCTAACAATAAGCATTAGGTAGGTATTTTCAGGCCACTACTGTGGCAAAGCTAACTTTGTCCTTTGTATTAATATTCACACTAAACAGATGATTTTATTTAATGCAGTGGTGCCTTAAGGAAGGATGGTTGTCCTTCACTGTAAACAAAAGGGGGGGGGGGGGAGAGAGAGAGAGAGAGAGAGAGAGAGAGAGAGAGAGAGAGAGTGAAATGAGAAGAATAAAGAAAGCTGAAAATATCTATAACACCATCAGATTAGAAACATCATCACTTAAAGCTATCCAGAACCCACTTTGAAATACTTGGCAGTAGAATATTTGAAGGTAACAAGCTTCTGAAATTTTCTTGAAGTATGTAAAATTTGAATGTAGATTTCTTATTGCTTACTTTTGTACAGTAATTTCAAAAGCAACAGGTAAAATATTCCTGACCACTCAAAAGATATTTTTATTATATAACATCAACTTAGAATTCTACGGAAGGTAAAATAAAGTTAAATTTTACAGTATTGAGATCATCCAAAACTATAAAAAAGCCATACCCAAAGGCTTTCTGAAATAAAAATAGATATAAAGACTATTAAAAGTACAAACCCTTTTAACGTCATACCAGAAAGTAGGGTGTTCTATATTTTAAGTCCTCAAAGCTAATTTTAAACATGACTGCCACTGTTAGAAATTATGTTCTAGAAATTATGTCTGTGAACTATGGAGAAACTGGACACTGAAAAAATTTTGCTTTCCTAGGTTACCTAGAAAATTATATGCAAAATTATTTTAAGATATTATTTTCTAATAACTGCATTCATTAACAATCAAGTTAATTTAGTACTGCAGATATTTTAGGGGTTGTAACAAACGCTGAAGAGAAATTGATGAGCAAGAAACTCACAGAATTAAAAAAGAACAGAAAAGAGAAACTTAAACTAATTATACGTGCAATGCAATAAAACTTTGAGATAATGGAAGGACCTAAACTGGTTTACAAGTGAGGCATGAAGGAGCAATGAATAAATGTAAAGATTTTTGAGAAAAAAATAAGACAGTTATTTTCAGGAACTGAAATATTACCTGTAGGATTGAAGCATAAGAAAAGAAAAATGCTGTACAGGAAGAAGTTGCAGACTTAAATTGTATTCAGATCGTACAAAACTTGCTAAAGTTTGGTGGTTTTTTTAAGTTGCTTGTTTTTTCATTCTGAGGTTCCTAACAAGTCATTGAAGAGTATTTTAGCAGATAATGATAGTAAGATTTTTATATTTATTTATTTATTTATTTATTTATTTATTTATTTATTTATTTTTTGAGATCTAGTCTTGCTCTGTCACCCAGACTGGAGTGTAGTGTTGGGATCTCAGATTCACCACACCCTCCGCCTTCCAGGTTCTCATGTCTCAGCCTCCCGAGTAGCTGGGACTAAGGCACGTGCCACCACGCCCAGCTAATTTTTGTATTTTTAGTAGAGACGGGGTGTCACCATGTTGGCCAGGGAGATCTTGAACTCCTGACCTCGTGATCCACCTGCCGTAGCCTCCCAAAGTGCAAGGATTATAGGTGTGAGCCATCATATCCGGCCGATAAGAAGATTTATGTTTAATCTCTAGGTCTCTGTGGTACAGGAACTAGGGTAAAAGGTAGATGGCCAAGACCAACTAGAATACATTTATTTTTTAGTAATCCAGGGAATTGATCACTTCTTGGAGAAATCAAAAGTATCAAGACATAGGAAGTAGTTTTGGTAGATTCGTGGTTTGGATAGATTGATGATACGGTTTGGCTCTGTGTCCCCATCCAAATCTCATCTCAAATTATAATTTTCATAATCCCCATGTGTCGAAGGAGGAGCCCAGCAGGAGGTGATTGGATCATGGGGGCAGTTTCCTCTATGCTGTTCCTGTGATAGTGAGTGGGTTCTCATGATATCTGATGGTTTTATAAAGGGCTCGTCACACTTCGCTTTTCACTCTTGTCTCTCCTGCCGCCATATGGAGAAAGGTTCTTGCTTCCCTTTCACCTTCAGCCATGATTGCAAATTCTGGTGATATCTGCTTATAGGTGTTTTTCAAAAGCATGGATGTGGATGAGAAAATCCATAAGGAGAATGTAGTGTGAGAACAAAGGAGAAATATATGAGGCTCGAAGAAAAAAATAAAGAAAAAGAAAAACAGCACAACTAACAAAGAGAGATTATTAGCAGAAACCCTGTAAATGAGAAAAGTTAATAGCCTCAGAGTTTAAAGTAGAAAAAGAATTAGTGATGCCTTTAAATCCAAGAAAGGAAAGTTCCAAGAAAACAGTCAGTTGTGTCATTGTGATAGATTGTTTGCAAAATGTCTGTAATTACTCCCCTTTTGTATACAGAATCTTTTCCCATATAATTTTGCAACTTCTCTCATCAAGGGGTGGATTCTTTTCTTTCATTCCTTGAATGTGAGCTGAATTTGTGACTTGGTTGACTAATAGAATACAGAGAAAACACCACCATGGCAGTTCCAAGACCAGACCTCCAGAAGCCATGCTCCTTTCCTTCCTTCCTTCCTTTTCTTCTGCCTCCACCATAAGATCAAGCCCAACCAACCCAGCTCCAAATATCTGAGAGATTCTAAATTGGAACTGACCATAAATACCTATAAATGAATGTTTGGATTAATCATAAACAAGAAGAGCCACCCAGTTGACATGAAAATGTGTGAGAAGTAATAAATAATTGCTGCTCTACCTTTGGTAACTGATACAATATTGTATTTTATTGAGCTTCAGGATAATGAAAAGAAAACTGGCCATTTAAAATACAATTTTCATATTTTGCTAACATAGGAAAAGAATATACCCCTGCTAACAAAGAAGAGATTACTTTTGTAAATTTCAGCTTTTGCCACATGCCTGAGTAACATCCAAGTGAAAATGTCAAATATGAAGTGTGATATATGTTCTAGAACCTGCAGGATAGCTCTGTTGATCTGCTTATAGGTGTTTTGCAAAAGCACGGATGTGGATGAAAAAAATTTATAAGGAGAATGTAGTGTGAGAAAAATGTAATGTTATTCATTATCATTCAATTACACTTGTATAAATGGAAGTCAGATTGTAATAGACTGGGATGAAAATGGGAGTTGGATGAATGGATGTAGGACAAAGCCAGGGCTTTTGAAGCATTCTTTAGAGAAAAAAAAAAAAAAAAAATTGAATCAGTGGAGATTTAGGAAGGATTTTTCAGCAATAAGAGTTCACTCGGCTGAGCGCAGTGGCTCACGCCTGTAATCCCAGAACTTTGGGAGGACTAGGCGGGTAGATCACGAGGTCAGGAGATCGAGACCATCCTGGCTAACACGGTGAAACCCCATCTCTACTAAAAAATACAAAAAATTAGCCAGGCGAGGTGGCGGGCGCCTGTAGTCCCAGCTACTCGAGAGGCTGAGGCAGGAGAATGGCCTGAACCCGGAGTTTGCGTGAGCTGAGATCGCGCCACTGCACTCTAGCCTGGGCGACAGAGTGAGACTCCGTCTCAAAAAACCAAACAAACAAAAAAAAGACTTCACTCTAAGCTGATTGCAGTGACTCTAGAACTACCCCTATTGATGGATGGCAGATGTTAGTTTGGATGAGAGAAATGTAGTTTTATTTAGCTGATTAATGAAAATGTAACCTACAAATGCAAGATGAAAGGAGAAGTTATTCAAAGAATGGGTGCAGAGGGAGAACTTAGCTTAGAGAAAGAGAAAGGTAGATGACTTAAAATATTCATATAGTTATCAATAATTAAACAACAAAATCAAGATTCAGAGCAGAATAATTAGGTCATGGGATAAATCAGTTAACAAATCCTTGTGCAAATATTATGAACCAGGTACTCACTTAATCCTCTTAACAAGATGAGGAAATTGAGACTCAATTACGTCAGTTATCTTTCCAAAGTTTGTACAACTAAGCAAAAGCTCAGATAACAACATGAGTTTATCTTAGTCAAAATTCATTGGCAAGTTTGAAACTGTAATCTATTTCTATCCAATAGTATATCACCAGTGCTTGCTATTATAAAGTTTTTACTAAAACCAAGGAGTTCCAGAATTGAGTTCACAAATCAATGATCCTTCTCTGAACACTTTTTTCTCATTATTATAAGAAACAATTTTAAGTGAATCTCCATAATTTTAACATGGAGCAAGTCTGAATAATATTGATTAAATATATTATATATTGAAGTTTATGTGTGTTTGTAATAGTAATTATACTTACATTCAATGGGAATATGGTTATTCATATTTAATTTCAATTCAATTTAAAATTGAATTTCTTTGCCAAACTTACAACAACTTACAATATTGTCTCAATTAACTTTTCAAAACTATACATATTAGAAATGCCTTTCTTTTCTTTTCTTTTCTGTCATTAGAGATTTTAGCTCTCATTGTATTTAGCTGAAAGAACCAAAACTTTGCATGAGACTGCCACCCTGATTAGAGGTGAAGTGACACTTCCAACTAGGGAGAAGATGACACTGAAGTTTCCTTCTATTTGCATTTTATTAAGAAAATCTCAGGAGAGAGAAAAGACAACTCTGATTCAGAAAAGGGTTCAGACTGATTGAATAGTTAAAATAAGTTTACTCAACTCCTCCTCCGGAGACATGTTAGGTCATGAACCTTATTCATAAAGTAACAAAGAGTACATGTTGTGCACCCTCAATGTGCAACTGCAGTGGTTGTTTATCTTAATAATGAGACTTGCTAAAAGGCCAAAAAGAGGCTGTATGTTAGGCCACATTATGCATCATTCACTCCTCCTCTAATGCAATTGTGTAGGGCAAAATGAGTATAGAATTCTGCACGTGTATCCCAGAACGTAAAGTGGAATAATTTTTAAAAAAATGCAAACTTTACTTTGTAGGAATCATTACTTTGAATAGAAAAATAAATCTGTAGTTAATAGATTTATCAAAAAAAGGGTATAGAATTCTTTAGTCTTGTTTTAATGTGGAAATAGAAAGAGACTGATTTTTCAGGGAAAATATTTTGGGCCAAAAGCAAAGCATAGAGTATTGCATAGCAAATACAAATATTAAATTTGAAATAAGAAAAAAATGTTCAGAAAGAAATTAAGGTGTATGTGTTTCTTTAACAATAATCACTGGATTCTTCTGCTTATTAATCTCATACAGTTATTACGCAGTGTACAATTTTGTTTATTTCTTTAAAGGAAGCTGGGGTATTAGAAATTTCAGGAAGCACTCTCTTTAATATGTCTGTTCCCATAGGGGTGATGCTTCTCAAAATCATTACAATTTCCTAATTGCTTTGTTTTATTACATTTTTAGTGCCTAGTACTTTCACATACTTTCCTTGCTGTCATTTAGCAAAATTTTATCTTACAGACTTCATTTCTTTTATCTCACTAATTTATATAAGCAACTGATAATAGATTGTAGGAGAATAGTATTTTTAAGTATTGGTGGATGTTTTATGGTAAAGAACCCAATGTGTATATATGTGACACCTCTATCTGGAATATATAATGCATAATACCTCCAAGAATTATTTCATTAAGGAATCCCATTGAATTTGCTTAATCAATTTTTTCAAAATATTTAATCATGAGACACTCCACCTCCATCTCCTCCACTGCTGCAGGTTACTGATAAACGTCTTTCTGAAGTTTATATAGCATGATATCATTGCAGGAAAAACCTAACTAAAAGTAGTCTCACTTCTAGAAATAATAGCTTAAAATGACAAGAATGTTTCAAAATTCAGTAAATAGGAAAGGAATTTATAATTATTGAGCCCCTGCTATGTGCCAGATGCTGTGATGAGCACATTTTATGCTATCATAATTAAGAAAAGTATGCTTTAAAAATCAATTCTGGCTTAGAATACATCAAGTAGGAAAAAGTGTTGCTCCCATTTAAAAACCAAAAGAAAACCTAGAAAAACTGGAAACAACTTTTCTTAAGCCTATCAAAGAACTGAGGTCACAGGACAAACTGATGACCCAAAATATGGAGTGATGCTTTTAACTATAGGGAGTAACAGGATCAGAGCATTTACTCACCTGGAAAATACAGCCTGAAATGCTATAAAAGCCAACAAGAATTGCCAAAGACATATTATGGGCTAGTGCACAAATGTGAAGCATCAGCGGCTGTAGATTGGGGGAGGGGCATTCACACTATCTGGCAGGGGCTTACTTCAGGACCTCTACTAGGTGCTTACATGAAAGATGACACAGATTTCTGAGAATGCTTTCCCAAGGTTCTAGCTGGGGAAAAGGAACAGTAGCGACTGCCTAAATGCCCCCAGACCTGTCTCTGTGATTCCTCTGAAATAATTTGAAGGGCGAAGGACAATTGAAAAATGTACTTCGTGAGCTCTTGTAGGAATTCATTATATCTGATGGAGAAAAACTGCAAAATAAGTAAGTAAATAAACAAACTTGTTCTCTGCTCTATGAGAGGAGCAGAATATCCACCTCCAGGAAAATAACCAGACCAGCATTGCAACTGGAGGAGAGGTGGAAAGGTGTGAAGGGCATGGCCCTGAGATCCAGGCTCGCAGACAGCCAAAATCTAAGACTTAATCAGATCACCAGAGAACACCCAGACCCCACCCCATTCACTACCACACTGATATGCATCATGTGAAGTAGCAGTGGAATACATCTGGGAGGGCTGCAACATCATATCCTTGGAAACAGTGCAAAGTGAAGACACAAGAAAAGTGAGAAGGCTCCAGGCCAACTGGGATTAGACTCTGAGACAAAATCCTGAAAAAATAGCTAATACTGTAAACCCAAGATGTAAACAGGGGAATAGAGGCCTCTTAGAAAAACCACGGCTATAAAATCTTTACACACAGAACAACTTCCAGCTAACAAAAACCCTCATGTCAAAGGCCTTGCAAAATGCAAAGAATCTGTGAATTTGAAGATATGTTCATAGAAGTTGACCAAACTGAAATACAAATAGAAAAAGAAATCACATACACACACACACACATACACACACACACACACACACACACACACACAGAAACACCATTGCTTTTGTACTACTCTGGCCAACCTGCTGAGGAAACCGTTAGACAAATCCAGAACTGAAATATTCAGCAAGAAAACTAATTTGGGCTTTTGAAAAATCTCATGTTGGGGAACTGTTTTAGATGGATGAACAACAGGTTAAATAACCAAATGCAATAAATAAACTTTGATGATTGCATCCTGTTAGAAAGATTAGAGTGAGAGAGAGAAAGAAAGAAGAAAGAAGCTTGATGAAATTAACCAATGCAATATGGGTATTGTATAATATTAAAACTTTTCTGTAAGGTTGATAATTCTTCAAATATAAAGAGAAAGTGATTTATTTTCTTTTCCCTGTCCTTCTTCCTATACAACTTTTAGCACTATGTCAGTCTCATAGGATATCATAAATTATTGGTAAATGAATAAATGAATTTTGAATGAATAATATAAAATACACTTCGCTTTTGGAATCCCATTCTAAAGGAGAAAGAAAAAATGTCATATTGGATCATTCTTTTTCTATGCTGTCAAAATATAATAGCATAATTTTGAGAATACTTTTCAATTAATGCCCAGATATGTCAAAATTTTAAAACTCAGCATAATCTCAAATGACATAAACAAACATATATTTTGTGGTTTTAAGTCCAGTCACCATTAATAATTCCTACCTTTCTTTTCAGGTTTTAGTAAAAGTGGGCAATAATTAGCTGGCAATAATATTCAGGATATTTTGTATATACAATGTATGTGGAATTGACTGGAATTGAACAATTGAATGATGGATTAATTAATCCAGATTAGGACTAAGGAAGCATTATTTTCAGTAAAATTTATACATCAGAGAAGAATGTAAATAATCATATACATTTATCATCTGGAAATTTAAACTAGTATTTTAAAGAACCTGGATAGTCTTAGGTATTGGTTGGAGGCAAGCACAAACCAGAAGTGAAGAAGGAGGGAGGACAAATGTGAACATGTTGAGTAGGAGGTGAAGGAGAGTGGGTGGAACCTAAAAGTGAGAAACAGAATAAAATACTGTCAAAGGAGGAAAATAGATTTGTGTCTATTTTCCCCAGAATATTCTTATTCAAAGAAAGCCCCTTTAACTATAATTATACTACTAGGATACTTACTACTTTCTAGAAAGTTATAAGAATTTTCAAAATGGTTGTGTAACTTCACTGTAAGAGATGAGACAATTTCAATAAACTTGATTAGATGCTACTCATTACACATATATTTTACAAAGTTCAGCTTCTTATGTATAATTTCATGCGTAGTAGAAAGTCTCCAATATTTTTTATTAATTTTAGGTATGATTTTATTCCCTTTCTTAAACTTTTGTCTAGCCTTCTCTATATCCCTTTTAAAATTCTTATTTTCTTAATTATTTGTGCATGTTTTGATTTTTCTGTTGGATTTTCATGCAATTAATCAGCTCTGATATCAATCAAACATTTGCACATTAATATGTAATTCCATATTACGTATAAATTTGACAGAAGGGTTACATGGTTGGGGCAATCAAACTTTCTCAGTGTATTGAAACGAAATTAAATAGAATATAATTTATGTATATACATATTCATTGTGAGGAATTATTGCAATTAAATACTGATACAGTTTGTCTGTGTCCCTACCCAAATCTCATCTTGAATTGTAGTTCCCATAATCCCCTGTGTTGTAGGAGCAACCTCATGGGAGGTGATTAGATCGTGAGAACAGTATAGTTCCCCTATGCTATTCTTACGATAGTGAGTTCTCACGAGAACTGATGGTTTTATAAGGGGCTCTTCTCCACTTTACTCTGCAATTCTCTTTCCTGCTGCCATGTGAAGAAGGACATGTTTGCTGCCCTCTTTTCCACGACTGTACGTTTCCTGAGGCTTTCCCAGCCATGTGGAACTGTGAGTCAATTAAACTTCTTTCCTTCACAAATTACCCAGTCTCAGGCAGTTCTTTATGGTAGTGTGAGAACAGACTAATACAAATACCATTTATTTTGAAATGATATTTTAATGATACCAATACCAACACAGCAAGCATGTTTATTTTACCTTTTTTTTTTTTTTTTTTTTTTTACAATTTGGAAGCAGTTAATTTTATTTGAGTTTTTATTTGTGCCAACATCCTCATAACACCTTATAAATACATGTGCTCTACCTGCAGTTTTTAATGAGGACTGATCCTTTTCACAGCAATCACTTCAGAGCATCAGTCCAAGGGATTGTATTTGGCACACCAAGCTGTTAAATTTTCCCATCATTTATACGTGTTTTTTAAAGCACTGCCTGTGGCTTTACTGTTCATTATTAAAGGGAAAGCACTATCAGAATTTCAAATGGTTTCTTCTGCCCGAATACCAATTAAAACCTGTTTAATACAAAAATGGAAATGTACTTCAATTCATCACCTTTTTTAATAAAAGAATGTCTTGGTTCTAATAAGTCTGTTTTATAAACTAAAATATTTATTAGCGTATTTTCAATTCTGCAGAATTATATCTGGTTAGGAGGAAAAATATTAGTCAAGCTATAGAAATTAACTGTCCAACCAAGAAAGAATTCAGCAGCAAGTCCACCCTTTCTTCTAATTAGAATTGTGTAAGGTGGCAGTGAGTCATGAACTTGAGTCTAAAGACACTGAGAAAATGCATTAGCACATGATTCTGTGTTGAAAAAGGGAGATAACAGGAAGGGCCTTCATCAGGAGTTCCGTTGAAACACATTAAAATGTAGCAATTAAAAAATAAATAAAATAACAATAAAATAATTTTAGAAAAATGCTATTACCTTTGCCTTTGAAGGGTAGATCAGGATGTTTTAGGAAAACTGAAAATATAATGCCTAGCTTGTATAGTTCAACTTGAAAAAATTACTGAAAATCTACTTAATGCAATATAAAAAATGAAAAACATATTCATGTATGATTTTTTAACAAAATGATATATCTGATTTAATAGAAATGATATAATTGTGTTATATGTGTGGAGAAGATATAAACAAGTTTTGAAAACCCTCAAAAACAGCAATAAATAGCTCTTCTATTTTAAATTTTCTAGATCCAAAACTCCTAAAACCATTCTATATAAAGGTTAAATTCTCTAAAAAATAATCTGAGAAAATAATCTGAGAAAACGACTATGTAATTCATATGTAAATAAGCATAATTTACAGCAAAATCCATCAATGTAAAATGTGAAAACATTTTTTTTTCAGTGCCTATAATTATTGAACTTTGGTGAGAAATAGATGTTATAGATATTAAAAAACAAACTCTATATCATTTGGAAAAATCTTTTAAACACTACAATATCTAGATTTTAACTTAAGCAAATGAATAGCACTGTTCGTTGAGATCAGAAGGTTTGGGAGTGAAACAGGTTTTGGAGCAGGTTTGAGGGGCATGAATATTTTGTTTTAGACATGTTACATCTGATTGCCCTTTGGACGTGAAATAGAAGACCTCTACTAGGCTGATGAATATAAACTTCAGAGCTCTGAGGAGGGGTCAGGTTTGAAGATACCTGTGTGGGACTTAACACCAGGTACCTGGAATCAAAAGCTATGAGACTGGACTCCATTTTCTAGAATGTAGAGTTAGAGAACAGATAAGAAAATGGTGGCTGAGGGATGAGCTCAGGGCTATTCCATCATTTGTTAGGAAGTGGAGGAAGAGCCAGCAAAAGACACTGAATAAGGTAGAAAAGAATACAGCCATCAGGAAAAAAAGACATGAAAAGACTTTAAGAAAAAAGACAGAGTTAAATTTGTTAACTGCTGCTAAGATTTATGATAAGGACAAAATAAGAGAATCCTGCATTTGAACAAAAAGTGGTGGCAGCTTAACAAGAAGAAACTTTGCAGAGTTATGAGTACTGAAGCCAAACTGGAACGACATGAAGAGAGAAAGGTTAGTAAAAACATGGAGACTGTAGCTACACTAAACTCATTAGAAGTCAGTTACTTTGAAGGACAGTAGAAAAAAGGAACAATGGCTAAAGGGTAATTTGAGATAAATTGAAAATTATTTAGATATGATATACGAAAGTAGGTTTCTGTGCTAACAAGCATGTTCCAAGTCCAAAGAGGAGAAGTTATGATATTAAAAAAAAGAGTGAGAGAATTAATAAACACAGAAGCAAATCTCGCTTATTAGAAAATATTTTAGAGTCATATAAAGATAGATTATATTCTGCAAAGATAACTATAACACTTACACAAATGGTACTAGCTTTGGTACAAAAAAATAACCAGGTTCAATTGGAATAGCGTGGACTTAGACTATTAGGTTTCAGGAGCAAAGTCTTACTATTGAAAACCAGCACAATGACCTGTGACTAGCATGGTCCAGATAGATGGCTCTCCAGCTAATCCACTAATAACTTCATCAAAACCTTAGGGAAAATTTGTAATAAACTACATTCATATCATTGTACTTTGTGTTCTTTATATGCTACTTGGTAATCTAGATGTAATGAATTCCAGCATACCTATTCTGGGAGGATGTCGTTATTTATTCTTTTGCTACTTTTAAAAAATGAATCACAAGAAAATTATTCCTTAGGAAAACTTTAAGGAAAGGTACGTGAATTGGTAGTCACAATTTGTTTGTTGTTGGTGTTTTTCTTGGTTTCAAAAGTTTCAAGTATCTCTGTTGCCTTGTTGAAAGTTTCTCTTCCTTTGTGTAGTTTATCGGTTAAAATATGATCACAATGCTTGCTAGAGTCCAATAATTCTTTTAAAAACTGGAGGCTGAGGAGGGTGGATCACTTGAGCTCAGGAGTTCGAGACCAGCGTGGGCAACATGGTGAAACTCAATCTCTACAAACAACAACAACAACAATTAGCTGGGTGTGGTGGCCTGCACCCATAGTCCCAGCTACTCCAGAGGCTGAGGTCAAAGGATCAGTTGAGCATGGGAGGTCAAGGATACAGTGAGCAAATGCACCTCTGCACTCCACCCTGGGTGACAGAGTGAGACACTATCTCAAAACAAAACAACAAAACAAAAAATGTTCCTGGATATTTAAACTCGATGCAGACACTTGTTTCATCTTTTACCCATCAATTCCTTTCGTGGTCCATAGTGTTTATCTTCTGCAACTAAACTTCTTTCTGTATCATCCTCCTCCACGTAGCAACCTAAACCCAGACATCTCTCTGATGTGTAACAGATACTTCCTAGAGATACTTGATGGGTTAGTCTTAAAAGTGAACAAGTAGGAAAATAAAAGCATAATACACAAACACATTTTATTTTTGCTGTTCATTGAGTCTTATTTTCCTGCCTTTGTTTGACATTTTGGAAGATGTCATGAGTTTTCTTATTACTATTAAGTATTAAGAGCACTCTTATTTTTCAAGGATTAAAAACTCAAATCCAGCTTAATAAAAGTTCAAGCCTTACTGACAATTCCAAATGCTGGCCAACAGGAGATCTTACTTATTACTGGTGGGAATGCAAAATGGTACCCTCTTTGGGAGACAGCTGGAAGTTTCTCAGAAAACTAAATGTACTCTTATCACACAATGCACAAGTTGTAATCCTTGGTATTTACTCAAGTAAATGGAAAACTTATGTCTACACAAAATCTGTTTTAGCAGTTTTATTCATAGTTGTCAAATTACAGAGGCAGTCCTTTGGTAAGTGAATGGATGAATAAATTCTAGTGCATCCAGACAATGCAATATTATTCAACACTAAAAATGAATGAGCTATCAAGCAATGAAAAGACATGAAGAAAACTTAAATGCTATTATTCAGTGAAAGAAGTCCGTCTGAATGAGCTACATACTGTATGATTCCA
The DNA here is from genome assembly GCF_001698545.2 of Rhinopithecus bieti. Classification (NCBI taxonomy): domain Eukaryota; kingdom Metazoa; phylum Chordata; class Mammalia; order Primates; family Cercopithecidae; genus Rhinopithecus; species Rhinopithecus bieti. The sequence goes on along the minus strand of NW_016810187.1, from coordinate 1,781,814 downwards.
ACTGTATGACATTCTAAAAAGAGCAAAACTATGGGGAGAGTAAAAAGATCAGTGTTTGCTAGGGACTAGGGATATGAAGGGATGAATAAGCACAGAGGATTATTAGGGCAATGAAATTACAGTAGTCCCTCTATATCTACGATTTTGCTTTCTACTGTTTTAGATACTCATGATCAACTACAGTCCAAAATTATCAAAAGAAAATTCTAGTAATAAGCAATTCATGAATTTTAAATGGCATATAATTTCAGAGTAGCATGATGAAATCTCATGTCCTCTCACTTCATCCTGCCCAGGGCATGAGTCCTGCCTTTGTCCAGAGTATCCACACTGTGTATGCTGCTTGCCTGTGCGACACCTCGTAGCCTTCTCAGTTATCAGATGGAGTGTCATGGTATCACCATGTTTGTGTTCAAGTAACCCTATTTTACTTAATAATGGCCCCAAAGCACAACAATTTATAAAGTTCCCACTTCATAAATTAAACTTTATCATGGATATATATATGCGGAATTAAACACAGTATACATACGTTTATACATAGTACACATACCTGTGGTTTTAGGCATTCACTGGGGATCTTGGAATGTATCTCATGTGAATCAAAGGGGGAGTATGCTACTCTGACACTATAATGGTGAATATATATCATTGTATGTTTGTGAAAACCCATAGACTGTACAACACCAAGAGTGAACCCTAATGTAAACTATGAACTTTGGATGATAATGACGTGTCAATGTAGGTTTATCAGTTGTAACAAGTGTACCACTCTGGTATGAAATTTTGATAGTGGGTGAGGCTGTAGAGAGTGGGGCAGTATAAGTAGGAAATTCTTGTATTATAAATGTTGATAAAACAGAAAAACAATTTTAAAGAGGCTTATTTGGCTCAAGGTTATCTCTCTTTCCCTCTTTTTTATAAAGATGGGGTCTCATTATGTTGCCCAGGCTGGTCTGAGCTCAAGCTCCTGGACTCATGCGATCCTCCTACCTTAGCCTCCCAAAGTGCTGGGATTACAGGACTGAGCCATCTCAACCAGCCCAGAAAAACATTTTTAATTAAACTGTTAGATAATTACAAATTCACAAGCTGTTGTCAGAAATAATTGAGATTCTATGCATCTGCTACTCAGTTTTTTTCTAATGGTAATAACCTCTTAAAACTGTAGTTCTATATTACAACCAGGATATTGACGTTTATTAGCTAAAATACAAAACATTTGCATCATAAGTATTATTTATATGTTGTTAAAGATTAGGAAATTTAGTCTTAGGTGAGATTAGATGGAAGTTCTTTCTATGGCATTTTTAAGGATGTCACCTGCCCTGCTAGAGCCACGCCCACTCTTCTCCCATGCCTACCACCTCCTGAACCCCTCACAACTACGAATCTATTATTTATTCTATTATTTCATAATTTCAAGAATGTTAATGTATATAGGTTCATATAGCATGTAGCCTTTCGAGACTTTTATTTCATTCAGCATAATGCCCTTGAGATCTATTTAGGTTGTTGTGTGTATCAATCATCATTCTTTTTGTTGCGGAGTAGTATTCCATGGTATAGACGTACCAGTTGGCTTATACATTCACCTGTTGGAGGACATTTGGGTTGTTTCCAGTTTGATGCTACTAAGAATAAAGCTATTATAAATGTAAAAAAAAATTTAAGCCTTTATCCAATTTAAAAATTCTTGTCCTGTAGCTCAGGTCCAATCTGGGAGCAGAAACTTACGGTGAAAAGGAGTTGTGGTCAATTTCCATAGCTCTGGTTCCTCTTTCTCTTAGTAGCCAGGAATTCTGGGTGGGGGCAATTAAAGAGGGGATAATAGAGATTGAAGGACACATTCTTACAGCCACATATTCTTTATAATCTGCTTTTGTATATTCTGCAGGGTAAATGCTGGGTTTCCTCAGGGTAGGGGAAACTCAGATTCTTCAGAAAATTTCCAAACTGAAGTCCACAACTTGAATTTTTTATTTTTTATTTTTTTTAATTATCTCAGAGACTTACTCCCCAGGTGCTTTTCTTCAGACAGTACATCTGACACAAATCATCTCTGTGAGGGCCACATTTTCATGGCATGCTGCTTTATGAGTGGTGTCCTTTCATATTGATTTAAGGGCAGCTATCTATTGTTTGCTTTGCAACATCGGGAAAATTCCTTTTTTTCTACAGGACATTGGAAATAGTTGTCCATGTGCTAAAACTCTTTCTTCCTGTGTTTGTTAATAGAAGTAGCTATACCTAGTAAGCCTGACTTTTTTTTATGAAAGAAGGCACAAAACTCTGTGCACATCCAGCTCCAGAGGCACATGTTAAGTCCTCCAAGTGATTCTTTGAAAGTCAACTCACCGTCAGTCAGCCCGAGTTAGGCAGAAGAACACCCACTATGGGGAAACACCGAGAATTCTAACAACTTGCTTCCAAGGAATTCTCTATCAAAGATTTATTATTTTGGTCCCCTACTTATCTTACACACAGAATGGTTGAAGTGATAGGCTACAGTTAACAGAAATAGATTTGTGAAACCCAATTTACAAGTCCTGAATCGATCATCTGGAATGTAGGATGCAGTTGTTGGCAAGTATTATCTCCACTTTTGGTGCCTCAAAGGTTTAAAGAAGAAAAGTTCTATTTAACAAAGTATTTCATTAACATGCTTGATTTTACTTTTTCACCATATACACTAAAAGTTATAGTTAAATATCATTCTCCAGAATATAACACCTTGTCCAGAAGGAGAGATTAGAAATTTGCTATCTTATACACTGCATTACATACAGTGTGTTCAATGTTTAAAAAAATATTTCTCTCTTACTGATTTTCCTCTTATATAATGGATTGGTAAAATATTATTTTGTTCATATTTACCTTTGGTTAAGTTACAATCTCAAATGAAAATTGTATATGTGGTTTGTCATGCTCATGATGCTATTAAAACTCACAAATGGATTTGTGATAAAATTGACAATTTCCATATACAAAAAGGTAAAATTGATATAATCACTATTTACATATATGTGTATATTTTTATATATTTAAATAGTAGAAGAATATAGGTATGGATACTCAAATAATTGTTGTATTTAATTTCTCTTTTGGTCACTCACATGATAGTTGAGAGCTCACTTAAAAAATATGATAATCTACTATCTACATTTGCTGTCTCAAAATTTGAGCTATTCTGTTGAAATCTTAGGAATTCACAGTAACTCAAGGTATTCTTATATGAAATATAAAAATATTTTTAAAAGGTATTTAAATGTCAGTAGATGAGACACGTGTTAGTGTTTTCTAATGATAAAATTTTTCTTTATTTTAATAGAGTATCAAATGAAGTACAATTGCTTTATTTTCTAGGTTATGGTCATGCAACAGATAATTTTTTGTGTGTGAGAAAGTAGATAGAATTCAACCATTGCTTTCAACCATATGTGGTAACATTAGCATATACACAGAATCTCAAATGAAGTACAATTGCTTTCTTTTCTAGGTTATGGTCATGCTACAGATAATTTTTGTGTGTGTGAGAAAGTAGATAGAATTTGACCATTGCTTTCAACCATAGGTAGTAACATTAAGCCATTTTAAAACAGTAAGAAATGCATTTTTGAGATCATGGAAGTTAATTTTTAAAAAGGTGACTGTATATCTTTTAAAACAGATACATTTGTTCAGATCATAAATAACCTCAAATTTAAGACAAAGTGATAATTACCCCTCAGTACTGTACAATACTGTTATGGTAGTCAAATCAGCTGTGTTGATAGTGCTGCTGAAATAATAGAAGTCATGGGGCTATAATTTTATCATTATGTTTACTAGAACTGTGCATCTGTCGAACAATCAGCAGCTCTTCCTATAAATTGTGTTTGTTCTTTTCTTGTAAAAATCTTATACTGACAGACATGTTCATTACATTTTTTATTTGATGAGAAAATGTCTTTATCCTGTCTCTTATTTAATGGCTCAGTGCCCTAAAACAGTATAAGACTGAAAACTTCAAACAAAGTATCTATGGTGCATAAACACTGTATTAGAGTTCTTTAGAGACACACAAACTATAGGATACAGAATGGATTATAGATAGGTGATTGATAGATGGATGGATAGATAGATAGATAGATAGATAGATACATACATACATACATACATATGTACATACATACATACATACATATGAGAGGGGATTTACGAGAGCAATTGGCTCATATGTGATTATGGAGGCTGTGTGCAAATGCTTGAGAACCAGAGTGGCTGCTGGAGTAAGTCCTGGACTCCAAAGACCAGACAGCATGGAGCTCTGATTTCCAATGACAAGTGAAGGAGAGTGCATCTTAGCTCCAGAAGAGAGACCTGTTTGCCTTTCCTCTATTTTTGTTCTATTCAGGCCTCCAACCACTTGGATGTTGCTTGTCTGCATTAAGGGTGTATCTCTCTCACTTAGTGTACTCAGACTCACACTCCAATCTTCTCTGGAAACATCCTCATGTATAATGTTTTACTTGTTCTCTGAGTATTCCTCAATCCAGTCATGTTGACACCTAAAATTAACCAACACAGGTACTATACAAGATTTTTTTCACTATAATAGGTAAATATGTTGATTAAAGATGTAATGGGAGACTGTAGTCCTAAGATAATATGATTTTTATCTATGTAGTATTTAAATAAATCTATTTGCCATTTCAATCTTAAGCAAATTTGCATTTCCAAAATTATTTAAGAAAACATAGTAGAGTCTCTCTGTATTTATATCTTGTGAAATTTTATACTAGAAATATAAATCAATATATAGATTTTACATCTATAAGGAGGAGATACATATGCAATTATCCCTTGGTATCCATGAAAGATTGGTGGTTCTAGGATCTCCCTTGGATACCAAAATCTGAAGATGCTGAAGTTCCTTATATAATAAAATTGCATAGTATTTGCATATAACCTATGCACATCCTTCCATATATTTAAAATAATCTCTAGATTACTTAAAATACCTCATATTTTTGAAATGCCATGTAAATAAGTCTTTTTTATTTGAATTATTATTTTTATTGTTGTATTGTTAGTTATCTTTTTTCAAATATTTTTAGTCTGTAGTAGGTTGAATCTGCAGAGAATCCATGCTTATAGAGTGTGGACTGTGTGAGTATGTGCATATGTATGCACACATGCACATAAAATAAATGGCCATACATGGTAAGAAAATACAGGTGTGCATATATGTACATATATATATCTACACATACTAATTCTATGCTTTTTTTTTTTTTTTTTTTTTTTTTTAAGTTGGGTCTCTCACTTTGTTTTCCAGGCCGGGCTCATACTCTTGGCCTTTAGCTGTCCTACTGCCAGTGCCTTCCAACAGGCTGGGATTGCAGACATGAGCCACTACATCCGGACTCATCTGTGACATTTTAATGATACTTCAGATTATCCATGCTTTTTCAACATAGAAATTTCTGAATTAGGCTGAACATGGTGGCTCACCCCTGTAATCCCAGCACTGTGGGAGGACGAGGTGGCCGAGGTGGGCAGAAATTGAGATCATTCTGGCTAACACAGTGAAACCCCGTCTCTACTAAAAATACAAAAAATTACCCAGGCATGGTGGCGGGTGCCTGTAGTTCTAGCTGCTCTGGAGGCTGAAGCAGAAGAATGGTATGAACCCGGGAGGCAGAGCTTGCAGTGAGTGGAGATGGCGCCACTGCACTGCAGCTTGGGTGACAGAGCGAGACTCCGCTCTCAAAAATAAATAAAATAAATAAATAAATAAATAATAATAAAATAAATTCTGATTAAATAGTGAATCCTCATAGTAGATTGAGTTAATCTAATCCCAATTATCATTAAATAGATATTATTGCAATCAAAGATTAACTTGCTACATAATAATCAAGTGGTTGAAAGTAAAATTGATTTAGTTATGCAACTGAATTTCCAAAAAAGATTCTCAAAATTAAAGCCAAAAAAAAAAAAAAAAAAAGAAAACTATAGTAAAAGTCATTACATATTGAATTTTTAAAGTCCAAATTATAATAAGATGGTCATTGGAAAATACGTGTATGCTTAATAATAGAGCCTCACAAAATTATAAAAAATAATGTAAAAAAGCAAAACCACAATTATAGTGAGAAATTTCACATATTTCTGTCAGTAAATAATAGATTTTAAAAAGTAAATTTTAATTCATAAAATCAATCAACTATTTGTGTGGGCCTTATTTAAAAGACTGCATGAAAAGCTTCAGAATGCAAATATTTTCAAATTCATATGGAAAATATATTGAAAATGAAAATGAACTAGAAAATAAGACTTATTTTATCTAATAAAGTATATCTACCATCCCATAAAATACTACAAACGGGACTCCTAATGGTAAAGAATATTAAGTATCCTATATAAGAACGGAAACCATATATGAGTGACCACTTTTCTTGAATGTTTTAGAATAGTAAAATGTTAGAATAGTAAGGCAAGCTTTAAAACAAAACAAAAAGCTTGCTCAGTATTCAGGGAAAAATACAGTTATTTATATATAAAAATGTTCTACACTCTATACAAAATCTATAAATAATTAAAATACATGAGGTTAGCAAAGCTGTTAATTGTAAACTCAATGTGTAGATATTAATTATATTTCTTCACAATAACCACAAACATTTCAAAATTGAAACTTTAGAAAAAACATTTATGTAACATCAAAATATAAAAAGCACATAGAAATCAATTCAATGAAAACGTTTTTCTTGAAAACATGATAAATTGTTTTTAAGCATATTAATGAAGGCAAATGTAAAGGAAGAAATATTCAATGTTCATGATATGAAAGACTAAATCATAAATATGCAAATTTTCTCCAAACTGATCAAATTTCACCTACTACTTATTCTCTTTTTTTAAATTTTAGTTGATTTGGAAACTTGACAGGCTTATTATAGATTGTATATAAAAGTACAAAATTTCAAGAATACGCATGACACATTTGAAGAACCAAGAGGGAAGAATTGCCATATTATATAAAAATATATACTTGAAAATTACAAAATTTAATATATCATTGTATTTCCAGAAGATACATAGAACAAGGAAACAGGATGGAGAATCCCCAAACAGCCATGCATGTATCAACACGAGATAAATGAGAACAACTGCAGGTTATTATGAGAAGCATTAAGAGTGCTATGACAATGGGCTTCTACATTTTTAAAAATTGATCCTTTGGGTTATTTTTCTATTTGTACCATTGTAACAGTTCTCTGGCCTTTTCTACCTTTTGGTCTCCTAGGAAAGCTTGCTTTATGAACTGTCTTACGTAGGCTTCCTTGGCCTTTGGCTTCTGATTAGGTTCAGCTAATGATAAACACCAGCAGAAGATCAAAAGGTAAGAGACAAAGACCTAAATGTATTTTCCTGAGCAGCAATAGCTTTATTGCCTCAGCAATGTCTGCCTCTCTGAGAGCACAGTGTCTGTTCTGTGGCCCCTTTTGTTTTACTCACGTTAATACCCATCTCCTTCATATTACAGGTGGCAATGACTTCACACAAACTGCTGAAATCTCATCCCTATATCTTTCTTATTTCTTTCTTTAACTCTGCTCACACTTCTGTAAAAAGGCTATGAATTAAACCCTTTCCCAAATCCAGAACCGGACTACATTTTTTTTCTGAAATTTGACAGCTGAAAGACTTAACCCTCACTTCTCTCTTTCTCTTGTGTCTCTTACCTGGAAAAACTAATAAGAAAACTAGGTGCTTCCTCCTTTGTTACTGGCAGGAATTCAAACCATAAAAGACCGGACCATGTGTGAAAAATCTTACTCCATCTCCACCCCAACCACAGGAGAAACTCCAACCCAGTCTTTTTTTCCTACTTTCTGAAGTCATTTCAGACCTGTTTGGGATACCTCTGTTGTTCTTCCCACAAACCTCATTGTGCAAGTCAGATATTTTTATACCCTCTTGGTATATATGTGGTATTATGTGTCTCAAATTCTAAACCAAATTTTTGGGTTGGGGCTTATCCTGACTTGGCAAAGTTGTCACAAGAAATGGCACTATGAACAGGATTCTAAGATAATGGTCACCATCACTGAGGATGTTATTTTCTTGCTTTGACTTGCTAACTGCCTCTTCCACCTGATGGCAAGCATGTACTTGGAGCTACTACCTGCTGGCTATCTTGTCCTTTGAGCTGTGCAGTTTTGTGTTTTGTTATTGAGTCCTACTGAGCCTCTGTTATAGATTTAGCTGACCTAAGTCAGAAATTGCTGTATTTCAATTGTTGACTTGCTATAAGACAAGTAGGATTAGAGCACTTCTTAAAGTGGCTTTGGATCATGTGTCTCAGTCTGGACCCATCTCTATAATTTAAAATGAGGCTGTGACTGATACTAGGCTCAGGAGAATGACTGTGATCAATTGATCATATATCTTAACCATGCATTGACCCTTGATCTATATAACACTGAAAGGAAAGATACACAGTGGGAGATATGGACCCATCAGGTTGTCACTTCTGAAAGATAATTCATTAGGAAGTTAACAAAAAAGAAAAAAAAAAAGAGAGAACAAGAGAAAAGGAAAATAAAGTAGCTATTATGTGATGTGCTAAAGTAGCACACTTCTAAGGGCAAGGGGCTCACCAGGATTCTTACATATCTGCTGATGCTGCCATGCTTCTGCTGCAACAAGTACCCTGACTCAGTTACAGAAAAAAACATCCATAACATCCCCATGGCACAGCAAAGGATATGATCCAAAGTCAATTATAGTCCAGGATCATTGAACTTTATAAAGCAATCATTTTCATTGAGGAGTTTGTTAACCTGATGATATGAATTTGACACTTTCAGGAGGAAGAAATTTATAAGTATGAGCATGGTGGAGTGCTCTTCCACACAGAAATACATCCAGTGACTAAAAATAAATAAATATTTAAGAAGAAAGACAAAAAGGAAAAACAGATATAGAGGAAAGAAACAAAATTTAAAAAAACTGAAATGAAGGTCCACAATATGATCCAATGAGAAATCCAACATTTATTACAAGAATTTATACAACAGAGATGATAGAAGTCATCTGTTTATATCCCCTCATAACAACAAGAATTATTTACCTATCCATAAAAAAAGAATCTCTTTCTAGAAGCCTCAGGACTCAGGGAGTAGCCTGTGGAACCCGGGTGTAGCCCAAGACCTAAAAGGATCATTTTGAGAGTGAAGACCTGCACCCAGGTGGCAGACCTGCAAATCATGCTACTAGCTCAAGCCTAGAAATAACCAAAGTCCCCAAAAGACTGTCTCCAGCCCTTTATGACCTTGTACTTGCAACTAAAACCATCTGCCAAGGGGCTGAGAAGAAATCATTCACACTAGTGCCTTGGTGAAGAGGATTGTCTGCCTGCTGACATTTGTCTTGGCAGTGAACCTGAAAGTCACCCTGTGGCTCAGCTCAAGTCCCCTTGGCTGTTGTACCAGGCTAGTATTATTTACACAAAAACCCAGAGGAAGACGTTCCTATATCTTGCAACCTGGGTGTTACCTATTTGTCTGAGCTTTGATGGTGGACTTGCCAATCTCCAATTCACAGTAAATCCTGAGGGGACTCAGTTTCAGCTGAGGCCCTTCTTGCTGCAGTCAGAAAACTATGCAGGAAACTTCTGGGAGATGTGACCCTATCGGGGCCACCAGGGCAGACTCACCAGTCTTCATCCCACAGAAGATCCTAAAGGGTCCCAGCTCAGGTTCCAGCTCCTTTCAGTGAACTCTAGAAACTGTCCCACCTGTGCAGGGAACTGACAAGAGGCATGACCATCAGGGCCACTGGGTCCCTGCCTAGCTTTCCCACATAGCCTGGGTAACCCCTCCCCCTGGGTCTTCTGCAACTCCATCAGGGATTAGGCATTCTGACAATTTAAGAATTCACATCAAGACTCATGGAAAACCTGGGCTTAGGACACCCTCTAGTGCTGAAACAGCTGTAGCAGTCATGACTTAAGGAATATATTCTGCCGAGAATTTCTGGGCAGGCCTGCTGAGGAAAGACAGGCACAAACAAGGTTAGACTGAGAAGACTGGAGTAAAAATTCAATTCCGGACAGGCGCGGTGGCTCACACCTGTAATCCCAGCACTTTGGGAGGCTGAGGCAGGCAGATAACGAGGTCATGAGATCAAGACCATCCTGGCTAACATGGCGAAACCTCGTCTCTACTAAAAAATACAAAAAATTAGCCAGGCGTGGTGGTTCATGCCTGTAGTCCCAGCTACTCAGGAGGCTGAGGCAGGAGAATGGTGTGAACCCAGGAGGCGGAGCTTGCAGTGAACCGAGATTATACCACTGCACTCCAGCCTGTGCAACAGTACAAGACTCCGTCTCAAAAAAAAAAAAAAAAAAAAAAAAAAAAAGACAACAACAAAACAAACAAACAAACAAAAGCTCAATTCCTTAACGTGAAGACATCGACACACATCCACAAGCATCAAAAACAAACAGGAAAATATGACTCAACAAAAGAAAAATATAAGATATCAGTGACTAACCCTAAAGGGATGGGGATGTGTAATCTGCCAGACAGAGAATTCAAAACTTCTTTAAAGAAGCACAGTGAACTTCACAAAAACACAAATAAACAATTGAAGAAAGGTTATCAGATAAATTAATCAGAAAGGTTGAAATGACAATAAAAACAGCAATCCTAGAACTGAAAAATACACTGAATGAAATGAAGAAATGTAAGTGAGAATAACAGCAGAATTAAGCAGAGGAAAATATCTGAACTCAAGAGAGGCTTTTTGGAATTATACAATAAGAGGGAGAAAAAAGAATAAAGAGAAATGAAGAAAGTTTATGAGATTAATAAGATAATGTCAAAAGAGCAAATGAATGTGTTGTTGGAGTTCAAGACACTTTCCTATAACACTTTCCTATTACAGAGAACAGAGAAAGAAAAAGGAGTAGAAAAGTAGTTTGTTTTTTGCCTTGTTTTTCTTAATAGAAGAAATCTTTACAGATTGGGAAAGAAATAGAAATATTCAGGTACAGAAATGCCAACAGTCATCAATCAGATTCAATCCAAAAAACTACCCTAAGACATATAATCAAATTGTCAAAGACAAAGGAGGATCCTAAAGGCATTGTGAGAAAGGAAGCAAATAACTAATAACTAATAACAGACTTCCAATATGTGTAATAGTAGACTTCTCAACAGAAACCATATAGGGTAGAAAGGAGTGAATAATATATTTAAAGGTCTAAGAGTGGAAAACAAAACCTGCCAACCAAAAACACTATACCCAGAAGAACAGCCCTCTAGAAATAGAAAGATACTTTCCCAGTAAAACAAAAACTGAGCGAATGTGTTACCACTAGTACTGACTTATGAGAAATGCTAAAGGGAATTATTTAAACTGCAAGAACATGATGCTAATGAGTAACATGAAAACACCTGTAGGCTTAAATCTCACTAGTAAAAGTAAATATACAAGCGGAGCATGGTGGCCCACACCTGTAATTCCAGCACTTTCGGAGGCCAAGGTAGAATAATTGGTTAAGGCCAGGAGTTTGAGACCAGTCTGTAAAAAAGAGAGACCTCATTTTTACAAAAAAAAAAAAAAAAAAAAAAAAAAAACAAAACTAGCCTGGCATGATGGTGTGTACCTGTATTCCTAGTTACTCAGGAGGCTAAGGTGGGAAGATAACTTGAACCAGCAGTATGAGGTTATAGTGAGCTGTGATTACATCACTACACTCGTTTGGTTGACAGACTGAAGCTCTTAAAGAAAAGTAAATACATGTTAAATTCAGAATACTCTAATGATATGATGGTGGAGTATAAATCATGTAGATTCTTAGTATGATGGATAAAAGAACTATAAAAATAATAATACAGATAAATAGGTAAGAAATATGCAATATAAAAAGATGAAAATTGTGACATAAATAATTCAAAATAGGTAGGGAGTAGAGTTAAACACACAGAGGATTTTTTGTATGAATTGTTTTATGCAATCGATATTAAGTGGTTATCTGCTTAATGTAACCTGTTATAACTGTAAGATGTTTTATGTAAGCCTCAAATTAATTGCAAAAGAGAAACCTAAAATTGATATAATAAGAATTAAAAACCAAGGAATTTGTACAAACTACTAGAGAAAATCACTTGACTTTAAAACAAGACAATAATAGAGGGAGAAAGAAAAGTATACACAATTAGAAAATAACAAAATGGCAGCGATAAGCTCATACCTATAAGCAATTAACTTCAATGTAAGTGTATTAAATTCTCCAATTAAAAGACCCGGAGTGGGCCAGCCATGGTAGCTCACACCTCTGATCCCAGAACTTTGGGAGCCCGAGGCAGGTGGATCACTTGAGGTCAGGAGTCTGACACAACCTGGCAAACATGGTGAAATCGTGTCTCTACTAAAAATACAAAATTAGCCAGGCATTGTGGAGGCACCTGTAATCCTAGCTACTCGGGGGGATTGAGGCAGGAGAATTGTTTGCATCCAGGAGGTGGAGGTTGCAGTGAATCGAGATTGCACCACTGCACTCCAGCCTGGGCGACAGAGTGAGACTCCGTCTCAAAAACAAACAAACAAAAAAGACACATGGAGTGGCTGGATAAATGATAAATAAAAACTATGTCCTATCTACCAGAGACTCATTTCACCTGTATAAACACACATAGAATGAAAGTGAAGGATAGAAAAAGATATTTCAAATAAGCCAAAACCAAAAGAGCAGGAAAAGCTATACTTATATCAAATCAAATAGATGTTAATGTAAAAGCTGTAATAACAAAGATAAAGGTTATTATGTAATAAGAAAGGAGTAAAATCTGCAAGAGGATTTACAATATCAGCAAGAGCCTGTTGTAAATATATATATGCACCCAACATAGGTGAATCTAACTGTGTAAAGCAAATATGAGTAAATATGAGGGAGAGACAGACTGCAATGAAATAATAGTAGGAGACTTCAACATCCCACTTTCAGCAACAAACAGATTATTTAGACAGAAAATCAACAAAAACACATGGGATTTAAACTGTACTCTAGACTGAGTAAACCTATTGGACAGTTACAGAATATTTTACCAAATAACTCCTGAATACAATTCCTTCTAAAGAGCACAAGGAACATTCTCCAGGATAGATTATATGGTAGGCCACAAAGCAAGTTTTAAAATCTTTAAGAAGATTGAAATAATTTCAAACATCTTTTCTGACCGCATTAATATAAAACTAAAATAAACCAAAATCAACAACAGGATTTTGGAAACTTCACAAATACCTGGAAAGTAAACAACATTATTCTTAATGGCTAAATGGGTTATTAAGAAAGTTAAGGGGAACATTAAGTATTTCTTGAAACAAATAGAAAGGGGAGCTCAGCATACCAAACTCTGTGGAATACATCAAAAGTAAACACTAAGAGAGAAGTTTATAGCAATAAACATTTATGTTGAAAAGGAAGATTTCAAATAAATAATCTATTGTTGCATCTCAAGAAATTAATAAGAAACAAGACAAACTAAACCCAAAATTGATAGAAGGAAGGAAACAATAAAGATCCCAGCAGAAATAAACAAAATAGAGACTAGGAAAACAACTCAAAGATCAACTAAATAAATATTGTTTATTTAAAGACAAATCTTTGCCTAGACTAAGAAAAAAAGAGTAAAATCAAATATATAAAATCAGAAATAAAAAAGTAGACATTACAACTAGTACCACAGAAACACAAAGGATCATAAGAAACTATTGTGAACAATTACACGCAAACAAATTAGATAACCTAGAGGAATGGATACATTTTTGGACACATACAACTTACCAACATTAAACTACAAGGAAATAGAAAATCTGAAAACACTAATAACAAGGTGATTGAATCAGTGGTAAAAATAAACAAATATCCCATCAAAGAAAATCTCATGCTCTAATGGGTTCACTGCTAAATTCTATCAAACATTTAAAGAAGAGCTGATCAACGTAATCCAACAAATAGAGAAAGGAATACTTTCAAATTCTTTCTACAAGGCCACTATTACCCTGGTCCAAAAGCTAGACAATGACACAACAAAAACCAGAAAACTACAGTTCAGTATCCCTAGTGAACACAGATGTAAAAATTCTCAACAAAATATTAGCAAACCTAACTCAATAGCACATCCAAAGATAATTCATCATGACCAGGTGGTATTCATCCCAGGGTCATAAGGATGTTTTGACATATGCAAATTAATAAATTGGTGCATCACATTAACAGAATGAAGGACAAAAGTGATGCGATCATCTCAATAGATGCAGAAAAAAAAAATTGGCAAAATCCAACATTACTTTTTGTTTGAAAACCTCCCAAAAAATTCGGTATAGAAGAAATGTATGTCAACGTAATAAACTTCATATGTGACAGCCCAATGGTTAACATCATACTGAATGAGGTAAAGCTAACAGCTTTTCCTTTATGATCTGGAACAAGATAAGGATGCCCATTTTGCTATTTTATTCAACTTGCTACTGGAAGTTATAGCCAGAGCAATTAAGCAACAGAAAGAAACAGAAGGCATTCAAATTGGAAAGATATAATTAAACTGTTCTCGTTTGCAAATGACATGATTTTATATATGGGAAACCCTGAAGACCACAAAAGAACACTGTTAGAACTAATAAACAAATTCAGAAAGGTTGCAGTATAGAAAAAAAAAAAAAACGAGTCTGTAGTGTTTTTATATGCTAATGGCAAACTATCTGAAAAAAAAAAATCAAGAAAACAATGAAAACAATTCCATTTCAAATAGATACAAAAATACAACACTTAAAATGAATTTAAGCGAGGAGGTGAAAGATCTCTGCAATAAAAATTAGAAAACATTGATGAAAGAAACTGAAGAAGACACAAATAAAGTAAACACATCGTGTGTTCATGGATTGGCAGAATTACTATTGCTAAAATATATATACTATCCAAAGCAATCTACAAATTTAATGCAATCCCTATCAAAATATCAATAACATTCATCACAGAAATACAAAGAAAATTCTAAATTTTGTATGGAAACACAAAATACCTCAAGGAGCCAGCAATCTGGAACAAAAAGAACAAAGGTAGAGATATCACACTACCTGACCTTAAAATATCCTACAAAGCTGTAAGTAACCAAATCAGCATGGTACTGGCATAAAAAAGACACACAGACAAATAGAACAGAATAAAACATCAATAAATAAATCCATGCATTTACAGCCCACTGATTTTCAACAAAAGTGCCAAGAACACACATTAGGGAAAGCCAATCTCTTCAATAAATTGTGTTGGAAAAACTAAATATCTACTTGCGGAAGAATGAAATTAGATACACATCTTTCAACACATAAAAAATCAACTCTAAATGTATCAAAGACCTAAATGTGAGACTGAAACTATAAAACTACCAGAAAACCTCAGGAAAAAAACTTCATGAACTTGGTCTGTGCAAGGATTTTTTTTATAACACCTCAAACACATAAGAAACAAAAGCAAAAATAGACCAAAGTAAAAAAGAAAAGAATTTACAGAATGAAAATTAAGGTATAGAATATATTAATATTTACAAGCTACACATCTGATGAGGATTTCATATCAAAAATATATAAGGGATTCAACTCACTAACAAAACAAATAAATAACCTGATTTAAAAATGGACAAAAGACTTAAGTAGGCATTTCTCAAAGAGACATAACAAATGGCCAAAAAGAGTATGTGAAAGTGCTTAAGAGCGCTAGTTATCAGTGAAGTGCAAATCAAACCCATGATGAGAAACTGTCTCACTCCAGTTAAAATGTCTGTTATTAAAAATGACAAAAGATAACAAATGTTTTGAAGATGTGGAGAAAAGGAGGATGTAGAAAAAACGGATCCTTGGTACATTGTTGGTGGGAATTTAAATTAGTGAAATTAACCAGGCACAGAAAGACAAATACTACATAATCTCCCTGTATAAGTTCGTTTTTTATGCTGCTGAGTCATAAAAAAAAGTCATACCCGAGACCAGGCAATTTACAAAGAAAAAAAAAAAAAGAGGTTTATTTGGACTCACAGTTCCACGTGGCTGAAGAGGCCTCACAATCATGGCAGAAGGCAAAGAGGAGCAAGTCACACCTTATGTGGATGGCAGCAGGCCAAGAGAGAGCTTGTGCAGAGACACTCCCAGTTTTAAAACCATCAGATCTCATGAGACTCATTCACTATCACCAGAACTGTGCAGGAAAGACCCACCCCCATAATTCAATCACTTCCCCCTGGGTTCCTCCCATGACATGTGGGAACTGTGAGAGTCACCATTCAAGGTGAGATTTGGGTGGGGGCATTCAAACCATATCACTCCCTCATATATGGAATCTGAAAAGTTGATCTCATAGAAGTTGAGAGTAGAATAATGGTTACCAGAGGCTGGATATGGGATAGAGGGTATAGGGAGAGGTTGGTGAATGGGTACAATCTACAATTAGATAGGAGGAATAAGTTCTGGCTTTTTATTGCACAGTTGGGTGAATATATTTACCAATAATGTATTGTGTATTTCAAAATAGCTAAAAGAGAGACTTTTGAATGTTCTCATCATGAAGAAATGATAAGTGTTAAATAAATATGTAATGAGCATGTTAATTGCTCTAATTTAATTATTACAAAATGAATACATGAATTGAAACATCATATTAGACCCTGTAAGTATGTACACTTTTTATGTGTCAATCAGCAATAAAATAAATCTTAAAAAATTTTATACAACAAAAAGATAAAAGGTCATTGTTGGTTGCTGGCTTTTTCTCCCTTACAATGTAGGTTGTAGATTTAATGTCAAAATCTGCTGAAGTGCTACAACTTTCAAACCTTCATGGACTTAATCAATACACTGGGGCTAGAATTACAGTTATACCTAGGGACTCCATAAACTTAAACAACGTAATGCCTATTAATCTTATGGGAGTTGCAGCATATAAAATAGAGGACAAAGAGCTTTACCTTACCTGAACTACTCCCTTCGAGTTCTCCATGGTCGTATCACCTATGGCCCTTAAATATCTCATAGTGGATATAAACACTGTGATCCAATGAGTAATAAAGTGAAAATAAATTAAGTCTTTGGATCTTATAAATTGGCATGACAAAATGGGATCCAGGGATAATTCCTTAAATTAAAAAAGTTAATATGCCCAATGTAAATTAAAACAGGACTTTCAAGAATTGAATTTTATTATATAAAGCCCAGATAAAGAAGGAGTAATTGTTCCCCCCACTGCTGCTATATTTAACAATCCAATTGGCCTATTCTTAATCTTGGAAATAATCAATGATACTTCATGGTGGATTACTGAAATCTTAATACTAGTCTTCTACCTATTAAGGCCCTCATATTCAATATTGTGTAAATTACTAGCTCAACCCACCTGTAAAATATTATTATTGATTTTGCTAATATGCTCTGTTCAGTGTCTGTATGAACAGCCTCTCAGTAGCAGATTACTTTCACCACGGAAGGAACGCAGTCTACATTTACCTCTGAGGTACCCGAACAACCTTGCCTAACTGCACACAGTCTTTTCAGGTAAGAATTTAACTTCGTGGAGTTCTCTCCAGATATGACATTACACTGAAGACATCCTCCTCCAAAAACATTCATTTGGCATTTTCATTCAGGATACATACATACTTATAAAGAAGTATGTAAAATGGGGATGAGCCATTGTCCCACACCTAGTGCAAGACCTGCAAACCGAGGATAACTCCATGCTGACAGTGTCACTAAACATTTACTTATCCTCTTAGCACCCACAATGGTAAACAGGGCCCTGAATTTTTTAAGTTTTTTTGGGTTCTAGAGGCAACATGTTCCCCATTTATAATGTTGCTTGCAAATTGTCCCACCTTGAAGCTTGAATGGACTCCTTCCAACAAAGGGCTCTAGAATCTATCTAAATTGTAATATAACAGACCATCCCTCTAGTGCCCCCCCAAGAGACTCCTTGCATAGCATCTGCTGTTATGAATTGCAAACACACATTTATGGCCATGAGTTTTCCATACATTTCTTATTCAAGAAACTAAACTCATTGATCCTGCATTATACAGCATTGGAGCAGCAATCCCTGGCCACACACTGAGCTCTCTCCTGGCATAAGAGGATATTACAGGTTCTGAGACAATAGCTCTTCATACTGAGTTGTCTATTATGTTTGAATTCATGCAAGCAGCACCCCACAAGCTCCTGACACCTCCTTGCTACCAGTTGTACCTAATCCTGAACCTTCTGACATTTCTCACCTGTAAGAAGTTGTAGCCTCCCCTGTCCTGAGTCTCTTGTTAGATACCATGATTCCAGAAAAGGATATCTCTTTCCCAGATTATTTAGCTACTTAGGTAACTGTTTGGGATTAACTGCCTGTACAACAATAGTAGTTTGCATACTTTAAGGATGGAATTGCCATAATGATGGGACTTGCTAGATAGCTATTGCTTTTCATTCCTTAACAGGTATGTCCCTGATAGAGGACAGCACCCAAGTCTCAGCACAACTGACCAAACTTCAGATGGAAGTCTTAGTACTGGATGTCATGGCCAATGTACAAATCAGCTCCATTTGTACATTGCTACAGAGTAAAAAAGTAAATAATTCTGGAAATTTCTTGCCCCATAGATATTCAAATAGTAAATCAGGGTAACATGTCTTTGCATATACTAAGAACACAGCACAAGCCCTCACCAGGACACCCCTTATATACTTTATAATTCCAGACATTATTGATAGTGTCTATGTCACTCATTTCACTTATGAAAATATGCAATGCTGGGCTCCTGAACAAGCCATTCAACAAAACTTTCATCTTCATTATAGGCTTCAGGTTGCAGGCTTCATAGAGCAATATATTTGCTTATTTAAATAAGTTTAAACTTGGTTAAATAAACTATAGCTTACTTTAGTCATCAGTCAGCATTAGGAGAGAATAGGCATCTGAATCAATTTCTCGGTTTTTGATTGCTGACACATTTTATGCCTCACACTCCTCCTCTTCCCCTTGTGTTTTTCAGAATCCTTTAAATGAGTAAGCGTGTAAATGGGTTGTAGCAAATGCAACTCGAGTAAATTAATATGTACTACTTCCAGGGTTAGTCCTTAAAGACCTGTCACATTTGATCCTCCTTGGTCTTCCCCTTACTTTGCCTAGTATGAACAAGTATGTTGACATTGAAAATACATTTTTGAAGATAGCAGAATAATAAAATTTCAAGTTTCTGGGTTTCTTATATACTTGCTTGGAGGAGAGTCATCACCAACCAGAAACACTTGTAGCTCATGAGTAAGGAATTAATGTTACAGCTTTCATCCATTAGGTATGTTAGGATTTGCTTGTTATGGCAGTTAGCATCATCTTAAAAATGCACTGTATCACTTCATTTATATGAAACTTAAAAAAAATCAAATCAAAGTAATTTACTATTTTTGCAATAATTGTATAGGGGATAATTATAAAGAAATCAAAGGCATGATTAACACAAATATCAGGATTGTTGTTACATATGTCAGGTAGAGAGAGGGATGTGACTAAACAGTATCACTTAGGCTGTTCATTTTATTTCTATTTTAAGTGCATGCATTTCAAATATACTCTTTTATAACCATGCCAAAGTTCACAATATACATTGGTAAAGAATTTATATAAGGTAAAATATACATATATAAGTAAAGTATGAAAGAAAATAGTTGGAAAATTTAAGCACTCAATTATTAGGAATTTGGCATTGAGTTAAAAATATAAATTCAGAGGCACTGTAATATAATGCAATATAATAGCTTCTGAAGGCAAAATACCTCACAGCTGATGATACTGCTACAATGCATATACTGGGTGACCAAAAAGCTGACAATTGTGAGTGGGACCTAAAGCAGTACAGGATTCCTCGGCAGGTCGAAGCTTTGATACTTGTGCCATAAGATACTAGTATTACAATTATCTGTGGTAAGGGAAGATGCTACGTGGACTTTATGACAGTGTCATATGGGGAAAAAAAAAAAAAACATTGTGGACTCTTGGGACTCTGAAGTAAAGTCATGAAGTTTTCATTGCATAATTGTACTTTTTATTTTTCTAAGAGTACCTCCTGATGTGCTATTAGGGTTTGATAGAGACGGATCACCTAAAGATGAAACCACAAGGCACCATGTAGTCAAAATTGTTCATCTTGAGTTTTGGCAAGACCATCAAGTCAAACTAATGTGCAGATCCATCAGAAAACTATCATGAGATGGAAAAGATACATCTAGGATAGGATCAGACAGAGTAGAGTCAGTGGGCACAAATAAACTGCATGAGTGGGTACCCTAGATGCCCAGTCCACTCACCACAGAAGACGCACATAAACAATCAAGTAAACATAATGACTTGGTTATCAACAGTCAGCCTCTGTCAGTAGCTGCCATACTATTTGCACAATGTATAGCTTATGCATAGGCCACCACTTCTAAAAAATGATATACTGAGAAACACCAAACTTGCTAGTAACAGAGACCAATGGTGAGTCTCCAATATGGCACCACCGTTTAGGGAGACCAACTAGCCACTTGGTAACAAGTTGACTATATTTGACACCACCAAAGAAGCAAATATTCATTTTACCTTAATTGACACAGACACATGCTTATGGTATGTGTTTGCTTTTTGTACCCATAGACCCACAGTCAACACTATTATCTGAGGGCTAATGTGTAATCCATTGATGTGGAATTCTATATATTCAATATTTCAAAATATTGCATTGGATTGGTTTAAGGAAACTACTTTACAGCAAAGGAGATAAAGTAATGGATGCATGCTCATGGATTTTACTGTATTAACTTATACAATATCATTCTGGCCTCACAGGATAAAAGCTGCTGGCCTCATAGGATAATAATGTGGCCTATGGAAGAAACAGTTGATGTGCCAAGTCAGAGGTTTTAGCCTTCAAGAATGGCCCCTCATCATTTAGGATGTAGCACACATTTTACATCAATGACAATACTATGCTGTTTTGTACACAAAAGCAGAATACGTGGAGCTTAGAACCTAAGCAGTATACGGAAGACTGGTCTAACTTACTATCAATCTCAATGACCAATTTAAAGGATTTCTACTGCTCATTTTTGTAACTTTGAACTCTCTTTATTTAGAAGTCTTGTCTTGCAGTAGGTTAAACACTGGACTTTTATTATCAATATGATGTATACATACCATTATATAATGCAGACAGGAAAGACCTGAATCTTATCATGAGTGGGGTGTAGTTGTCTGGGTCTAATCAGGAGATAGAAGCTACAAAGTAGGTTAAGCAGAATAATTTTAATATGTATTATTAACTCTGATAAAAGATAAACTATGAGATATAAGGAAAGTATAATAACCCAGAGTTCAGAGAGAATAATCAAAAAAGAACAATTATAGTAGGGCCTCTGATCTTACTGGATAGTGCACCACATAGCAGAATGTTTCTCTGATTTGACCAGATCAGAGCTGGTCATGAGTTGTATAAGTAATAGGCCACCCTCCACAATGCGAATGGAAGAGTAGTGATTAACAGCTGATGGCATGTGTGTACAATAGAAGTTTGGGTGCTGGTGGAGAGAGGAAGACTTTAGAGCATGCAGGTCATGTAGGGGCTTGCAGATAGACATCAGGTGCAGGCCAGGGCAGGAGGCCTTCAGATCACATGGATCACACAGGGACTTTGGTTTCTGTGTCAAGAGAGCTACATATAATTTACTGCCAGGCCAAGGCTGCAAGGTTGAAGAGGGAAAATATTCTATGTTCATTGCTTGGGTCAGAAAGAATGACTGCCCTTGTATCCCTACCATCTACCCCTAGCCAGCACTGAACACAGTAGGAGAGCCTCTTCCTTCTGCAAGTCCCTTCGGAGCACTCTCCTAAGAAAGCTTAACATTGTTCTCTCTTTAAAGAAGGAATACTTAAAATAATTAATTGGTTTATCATACAGTATGTATTAAAGATAGTATTAAGGCTGAAAGGCAATACACTGATAATTGAAACACAAAGTTTCTGTCCCTTCAGGGATGAGGGTCTGTTTGGGTTACCCCACTGATCAAGCAGCAATACTACTCAATGGTGAGAAGAAATAAGAATATGGAGTAAAAAAAACAAAAGGTGAATATCAGGTGGGATTGTGAGACCTAGTTGCAAAGTTAGGCATTGGCTATATTTTTGTCATTAATCATCTTTATATTAGACACCACCCCTCAGAATCTCAAAAGAACTGTTTCCAGAAATTATGTGAGCCAAGTGCAACTAAGAGGTTCAATAGTTGGATTGCAGTGGATACTATGGTTACTCACTGCCTTCCCCCCCTTCAAGACTAAAGCATTCATTTCCCCAGCTGCTGAGAGTATTAATAATTGATGTATCATAGCTGAATATTCCTTTAGAGATTTCCTTCAATTGAAGAAGCCACCTCATGCAATATCATGTCTCATTCTCAAGAGCAGCTCATGTCCAGTGACTGTTGATGAGACTTATTAAGGTATAGCCCCCTTTGCCAAATTTGGGACAACACTGGTGGTTCATCACAGCTACAGTTTCCCTCACTGGGTTGGCTGTGCTCTTTGCTGTGACTGAATTGCCACCAAACACCTCCTTCAGCCTAATGTTGATTCTTTTAATCTACACAATGTGTATCCTCAAAGCAATCCACAATATCATTTCTGCATGTCGATTTCTGTTTCAAAGTTCGCTTCACAGAAAATCAATTTAGGTCAAATCTTTGTAAATTACATTTTGTCACAGAATCCCCAAATTGATAAATGTAAATATCCAAAAATGCACCTGAAAAAACAATAATTGTTACCAATTATTGGTAACTCTGTCACAGACATTCTCCGAACTTTTAAAAAAGGAAAACTAGAAAATGAAAAGAAAGCACTGAAGAAATCCTTTACAAGTTTTTGCCTTACTCATTGCAAACATCGAATGCTGTATTTTTTAGGATGAGGAGTCTATATTCAATGACATACATTAAAAAAAGAAGAAACAGCATTTATAAAAATAAAATGGCTAGTTTTCAGATTGCCTGTTACTTGAAAATAAATCTCCTAGTGCTGAGTTAATATTTACTCTCTCTTAACCACTGAGTACTAGTAAAGGCACTACTAATTATTGGTTCTGAGGTTGTTACTGTTCATCTCTTACATGTTTCCTATCTGTAGGATGCTTATGAAAGAGTTTGGAAAATACAGTAGCACCATTTAGTTACAATATGATGTACTTTAGGTCTTGAGGTGGCCATGTCTTTTTAATACAGGATCCACCAAAGAGGGTATGTTTTAGAAAGCATTTTGTTTTTACTGTATTTAATTTTAATTGACAAGAAATTGGGCATTTTTATGGTCTACCTCATGGTGTTCTGATACATGTATGCATTGTGGAAAGACTAAAACAAACTAATTAACATGTTCATTTTGCTTTCTTAAATTTTAAATAATATTCCACAACATATAACTTGAAAATTTTAGTCTCTCTACAAATGTCTTTAATTCATACTAATTTTTTGAAAATTATCTTAAAGTTCATCTAAGAAATCTACTTGCCTAAAAATCCCCACAAAATATTGTGATCAAAATTAAGTAAACATTACATAATGAAATAAGACAATAAATACTCCAAGAAATATACCAAGAAACATTAATATTAAGGAACATCACATGGTTTGAATTCCCTGCCAGCACCAAAGGAAACCAACTGAGTTTTCTTCTCAGTTCTCCCGGATGTGGGGCAGGAAGGAAGG
This sequence comes from Rhinopithecus bieti, assembly GCF_001698545.2. Lineage (NCBI taxonomy): Eukaryota > Metazoa > Chordata > Mammalia > Primates > Cercopithecidae > Rhinopithecus > Rhinopithecus bieti. Next base: position 1,757,992 of record NW_016810187.1, on the reverse strand, counting down.
GAAAATACTGGGGCTTGAAAGTCACTGGCAACAATAAAAATGGAGTCACACACTTTAATATTCTCCTCCACCAAATAAAAACTCAAAAACTGAAATAATAACTCTGCTAGGCGTTAGATAACACATTTATAGATATGAAGTACTTCATTTGTTTCTAATTCCAACAAAATCAAACCTTCCTTAAACTTTCTAATTCCAACGAAATCAAACCTTCCTTAAACTTTGACTTTTCTCCAAATCAATTTTATTCCTTTTAATGGGAATAACATCTTCTGCTATACTTTTATTAGTAACAGCTTTACTAGTTTAAAATATGCACTTAACATTCAACATCCAAGAAAATATCAAAGGACAATGCTTGCATATATTTTTCTAAGAAAACAACCTTCTGATTAAAAAAAAGAAGAAGAAGACGAACTATGGTTAAAAAAATTGAAATCTGAAGCAGTACTCTAGAATCCAATAGTACAAACTAAATAACCTCAAGATTTATCTGACTTCAACACATTCATGCAGGAGAATGTCAGGGAATATCAGATTCAAAGAAGGCATATTTCTGGTTATTGATAGAGGATGATGAGTTTACCTTCAAGACTTTAATTCTTTTCCATGAATCTGTACAGATGAGCCCAACCCAATTTAGAGTTCAACACACACAGCATGCAATTACCTTCTGAGCATCAAATCCCAAATAACTTTTGAATTTCATACCTGTCAGTATGCTTACTTGGTATTTTATGAGAAACATTAAGATTTTGCATTTGAAAAGTGATTCATATAAGCAATTTTGAAGATGTTTTATTTTTGAGTAAAATGGGAAAAAAACTTTCTGCTTAGAACTTTTTTAAAAAAAGTAATTATTGACTTAGGATAGAGACTAATTAATGTTTATTTGCTGTTTTGGAACTATTCCTCCCACTAAATTAACTCTATATGACTCAACAATAGTATTAGAAATAAAACTTAACTTGGCACTATGTGTTTGTATGTATAAATGAAGGGTAAAATATATTTGGTAAATTATAATCCAAAGCAAGTGTCTCTCAATGAAGTAAAATGAAACATTTCAAAGCTAAGCTAAGCAATTGATCCAGGTAGGATTTCTTTGAAAAAAGCCAAGGAAAGGGAATGTTAAGCTCCCCATAGTATGTAAACTCCAGAAAGAAATTTCTCTTCTTTTTTATTTCTCCTCCTCATCTCCTCCTCATGAGATAGCCCTTTGCCAAGTTGGTAATTAATAGTATATTAACAAATGATTAATGAGAAATACATGTTTCACAAAGGAGATCACAATCTCTATTATTGGAAGCTGCAGAGGAATCAAATGGAATCAACATGAATAAGAGGAGACGATGACATTTGATATATTTCTTTCTAGTCAAAAATTAGCATTCAGTTATAACTTGAAAATACTGGTTCAGAAGATATGTACAAATTAGATATTTGTGGAAAGGAGTTTGAATATGAGTCAGGATAAAATTATTTTACTGAATAGTTAAGAATGGTACAGTTTATTTGTAGATGAAATCATCTAGTGTTGTGTGAAAAACATAGAATGGTAAACTCATAACAGGGGAGATGCGGTGACTTAACTGAATAGTGCAGCCCTTCTGCACGTTTCCGTATTATCCTGCCATCTAATCTGTACTTAATGAGCCTCCTGGGCATCTCCAAAGTTCATGACTTTGTATTAGAAGCTGCAGTAAAGAAGCACAACAGTGAAAACCATGTACTGTCACAATCACGGGCTTAATAATTTAGTTTAAAACATAAAAACATGTTCACAAAGAGCTATAATAGAAGGCAGAGAAACGTTTCTACCTGCAGAGAGAAACCAGTGTCCAAAAGAGATGTAGATCTATACAGAAGTATTATTATTCTCAACAGTATTCTAAGTTATACAATACTACTGTTTTAAGCTTTCACTTAGTGAATGTTCTGGAAAATCTTTTAAAGTTCTTATTTGTAACAAAAACAGCAAGTTTTCTTGTGAAAGAATCCTGTTAATAGTATTTAATATTTTGATATTGTTTATAAATTAAGCAGTTGGAATATTTTTTATTAATAATGAAAACACAGAAAAGTTGTCTCTACACAATTTAAAACAAACGGCACAAAAGGATGCATGGATGCTTTTGTCATTATATATTATGAATTCTAAGTTTTAAAGATATGACTTTAAACTCAAATGTTAGCTATTTGCTTACATAAAAATTAATCAAATAGTATTAATAATCTAACCAATTTCTAACCTTAATATTTTCTGTAGGAAAAATTGACACCTTTATTAGAATCCCTGCCATCATCTGGCTTCTAACATTACATATGTAGCATCATTTTTCACTGCTTTCACTTAATAAAACTACAATTCATTTAGATTACTGTTGTTTCCAACATGTCATGTTTATCTACTTCTATGCCTTTTTTTGGTGCATACACTTTGATGTGATTAAAATACTCTGCCTCTTCATAATCTGAAAAAAATTATACTTACCCTTTACAAAACCTACTTCAGATGCCATGAATACATATCAGGAGTTCCAATCCTTCGTTAGAAAATTATTTCTTCACTGTTCTTTTCTATATAGGCTTTGTTTTGTTAATTCTGCTAGTGTGGCTGTAAGCTTCCTAAATGGTGGGTAGTTTATTATGCTTTTCCCTAAGAGAACAGATAGATTTGCATTTATATTTATATTCTTGAACCTGACATGTAATTTATATGTTTAGTGAATTTAGTCATATGTAACTTTCCCAATGTAAACACACCCTTTATTCTCGTGATAAAATGTTCTGTTAGGAGGTTGGCTGTGCTGGGAGAAAGATCTGGGCTGCCAGGTGTTGGATTTATCCAATTAAAACAGCAAGCCCGAAATGAAACAGTTAAGCCTTTAATCACTTTCTGTAACAGTATAACCAAGAGTCCAATCTGGAGAAAGGACTAACTCCCCATGTTTCATCTCTCGCCATGTAACTGCTACCTGGAGTGTGGCGGGGGGACGGTCAGGTAGATCAGTGCAGAGTTTGGGGTCATCTGACTGTTGAAGAAGCTTGAAACAAAAGGTTCCACTTGCTTTTTGGACCATGAGGTTGGGGGTGGTTGATGAGTGTAATGGATGAAGGCCTGTGAGTGGAAAAGTATTGGGTACTGAGTCACTGAGTCAGAGTGGGGAAAAGTGTCTTCAAGGCATCCTTCTTCTTTTTCCATAAGGAAGCCCTGGCAGAGGAGCCTGAAGAGACTTCTGCTGAAAGCCTCAGATAAAAAGGCTTAGAAATGAAGGCACCAGGCTAGGAATGCAAATACAGGAAGAGTTTGACTAGCCAGGGGGCTTGAATCTTTGATTCCAACTTTCTTCAGAGACCAGTATGCATTAGCTGTGCAATAGGTCTGTTGCAGAGAGTGCAGCTTTCCCCTTGAGGCTTGTCAGGTAAAGCTTTGTAATTGATTATGATTGGGCCTGAAAGATCACACATAGGTTTTTAATCAGGAGCTGGATTTCTATGCTCTTATTCATATATTCTGTTAATATTATACATGCTATTAAAAGATTTTTGCAGTTTTCTGAAGGAGCAATAAACTAATGAAAACTTACAATTTTTTTTTAAAGACTTGACAATACTAAGTGTTGGTGAGAATGCACAGTAACAGAAACCCTTTCATATAGATATTTCCACCATTTTAAAAACTGACAGCTTCTACCAAAGTTCAACAAATTCTTATGTCATATATACTTAAATGAAAATTTTTTCTAAAGTGTTTATTAAATTCAGTTATGATTTTAATTCTTTTCATATTAACTACTACAGAAAAATGGACTAAGTTATTTCAGTAACAGATAGACAATACAGAGGTAGAAGATAGTAACACTGCTGGTAAGAATAATATGCTATGAGAAGAAGCAAGCGATATACAAGAAATAAAGAAGAAAGGCATCATAAATGTGTATAGAATAGAAAATATTTGGATGAGATAAGAGATGGAAATCACAGACAACAGTTGTCTTTGTTGAGAATAGAGACATATTAATTGAGAGTGGAATCAAACGAGAGAAAAAGTATACAATTGACCATCTAAACATACATAATAATAGCATGTTGGGATTTTATGAGTTTAGAAGGATGTCATTTATTTACTTTTCTGTAATTGTTTAGGAAATGGAAAATCATCCAATAAAAATAGTATTTTAAATTATAGTTTTATATATTAAATATAGAATTTGTATATTTTATCAAAATATGTTACTTTTAGTGTGACAGTAATAAAAAAGTTCTAAATAATTATGATGAATATTTGCTCAAAAAAACCTGATTTTTCTTGAGAGATATACATTTTAATGTGATATCAAACTTGGTAACATTTATGCAATAGCCCTTTATGTTTAACCTGCTATTCCTCAAGTTAATGTAAGTATAGGAGAATGGAAAAAAAGATGGCAGGAAA
>NW_016810187.1:1729687-1750755 GCF_001698545.2 Rhinopithecus bieti | reverse complement strand
GAGAGAAAAAGTATACAATTGACCATCTAAACATACATAATAATAGCATGTTGGGATTTTATGAGTTTAGAAGGATGTCATTTATTTACTTTTCTGTAATTGTTTAGGAAATGGAAAATCATCCAATAAAAATAGTATTTTAAATTATAGTTTTATATATTAAATATAGAATTTGTATATTTTATCAAAATATGTTACTTTTAGTGTGACAGTAATAAAAAAGTTCTAAATAATTATGATGAATATTTGCTCAAAAAAACCTGATTTTCTTGAGAGATATACATTTTAATGTGATATCAAACTTGGTAACATTTATGCAATAGCCCTTTATGTTTAACCTGCTATTCCTCAAGTTAATGTAAGTATAGGAGAATGGAAAAAAAGATGGCAGGAAACGACATTTATATGTCTTTGCCATGATTTCTTACAGATACTTCCCACAATTTCCAACGTTTGGAATTCCTCTGATACAAATTGGAGGGCAATTTTTATCGAGAAAACTGAGAGCATTTTCTACATTTTTCTATGGAACCATGTGTTTCACTACAGGATAGAATGATTGTCAAATTGAGAAAAAGTAGAAGAGAAAACTGTTCAATGGGAGAATAACCTAATGATTGGTGCACTAATGTGCAAATGCTTTGGGGATAGAGATGCTTTGACTCCAAAGGCCTTATTCTGACTTCTTTCTTAGCTCACTTGGTCACTAAATGCATAGAAACTGTAATCTCATGAACAAGTACTTCAACAGAGAGTATAACCACATGAATCATTCAAGTAAGACATATAATAGCAATATAAGCGTAAGAGTCCTTCAGTTTTTTCTAGAATGTCTTGCCCCACATCCCCTCATTAGCAATAAGGCCAGCAAGGAAAGACTATTAAATGGTACAATCTGGCCCTTTATTCTCCCATAGATGAACTGGTAGAAGAATTGAACTGAAGTTTGTGGGTTCATAATGTGCTGTGGGAATAGTTATTTGTCACACATTTGTCATGGAAGAGTTGTTCCTTTAAGAGCCATTTAGTTTATAATTGCAACCACATTCAGCTCAATTCCTTTAAGGCAGTCACTGATCACTGGAAATAAGTCAGCACTACTGGAGTGGCATTAACTCTTTGGCCATCATGGCCATTTTATGCATGAGCATTAACAGTTGACTAAACAGAACCCTGGTGTTCCAAAAAAAAAAAAAAAAAAAAAAAAAAAAAAAAAAAAAAAAAAAAAAAGGTGGAATGCACTGGAAAGAAATAGTTGTCTTAGTTCATTTAGTGTTGCTATAACAGAATACCCAGGGCTGGACAATTTATTTTAAAAAAGAAGTTTATTTGGGTAATGATTCTGGTGACTGGAAAGTTCAAGATTTGGCAGTTGCATTTGGCAAAATCCTCAGGCTGCTTCAACTTATGATAAAAAGTGGAAAGGGAGCAGATGTATGCAAAGAGATTACATGACAAGAGAGGAAATAAGAGAGAGAAACTAAGGAAGCCAGACTCTTAATCACCTGCTCTCATGGGAACTAATTCATTCTTGCAAGAAGAACACTCACTCACCCCTATATCTGGGTATTAATTTATTCATCAAGGATCTGCCCCCATGACTCAAATACTTCCCATTAAGTCCCACTTCCCAATACTGCTACATAGTAGACCAAATTTCAACATAGTTTTGGTGGGAACAAATCACATCCAAACCATGGCACTAATAATAAATATCTTAGTTTACTTTAAACATATATATTTGTCAATTGTGAAATAAAATAATTTTGAAAGAAAATATATTTAATGAAAAGGAGCATATTGTCTCTATATAAACATATTTTACTGGCTTTTACAAATTATTTTAATCATATTTTATAATTTTATTTTCTATTTGCTTTGTTAAGACAAACATTAAATTTGAACAGAAATGAAAATCGACAACTATTAAATACATGAACTTGGCACTGATTCATGAACAGATTGTCCACAATGTGTGATAAACAAACACTTCATACACTTATAAAATACTACATTTTATTGGAAGCCTTAGAGTCTACTAGTACTCTGGGTAAGCAGGTATAGGAAGATTTCCAATGGCAGTTCTTTTCAGAATTTTTCCTGGCTCTTTGCTAGTGAATTCACTTCTTAGGACTTTGTTGTACTGAATTTCAACCCATTGAGAACAACAAGCATGGATTATCAAGTTCTGTTTTTTCGTCTCTTAGTATGGTCACTTTTAGATTTTGAACAGCTGCCTGTGACTATCATTTTCTACCCTTCCTCTTTCCAGTAAAATTCTGAGCTGATAATGAACATTTTAATTATTCTACAGGATTATTTTTTTCTTAGAGAAACATTTTAACCTACTTAATTTCTTAAGGTATTTTTACTTTATGTTATCTTATTATTAAATCTTTAAAATTTTGATTCTCTTTTGACCATTTTATCTTTTTTTGTATTTCATTTATTTTATTTTGTTCATACTAGATATGCATAATGTATCTGATGTCCTAATAACCTATTTTATATCTTTCATATGTTTCTTTAAACAAAACTTATTTTTCTCCTAGTTTCTTTGTGGATTTAGCATCCCTTATTCTAAGACTTTGATTTATATCATTTTAAATAGATTGTATATTATTGTGATTATGTTAATTCATTCAATTTTATTTAAACATTTTATGTTTTATCTTTTACTTTCAATTATGTATTTGTTTACAATCCAGTTCAAAAATGGGTGCAGGGCTTTTGTTCAGCAAACATACGAAAAGATATTCAACATCACTAATCATTAGGAAAATGCAAATAAAAAACACAAGCAATGCAAATCAAAACCATAATGAGATACCATTTTATACCCATTAGAATGGCTACTATTAAAATAAAAAGAGAGAGCAGCAAGTGCTGGCCAGGATGTGGAGATATTGAAATCCCTGTACATTATTGGTGGGAATGTAAAATGATAAAACAGTTTAGTAGTTTCTCTAAAAATTAAAAATGGAATTACCATCTGATTCAGCTCTCCTCTTCTGAGTATATATCCAAATGATGTGAAAGCAGTCTTGAAGTGATATTTGTACAACCATGCTCATAACAGCATATTCACCATAGCCAAGAGGTGGAAGCAGCCCATGTCCATCAACAGATGAATGGGTTAAAAAATTCATATATACATACAATGTAATACTATTTGCTTTAAAAATAAAGTTGACACCTGCTACAACATAGATGAATTTGAGGACATTATATTAAGTGAAATAAATCAATTACAACAGAAAAATGCTATGTAATTCACTTACATAAAATATCTAGAGTAGTCAATATCACAGAAACGAAAGTGGAATGGTAATTGCCAGGAGCTGAGGAAAAGGGGACATGGGAAGTTAGTGTGTAAAAGGCAGAGATTTCAGTTTTTTGATAGGGAACAGTTCTGTAGATGGGTTGCAGAACAAGGTGAGTATATGTAACTCTACTGAACTGTACACTTAAAAATAGTTAACATGATCAATGTTTCTGTTATGTGTATTTTGCCATAATTTTAAAATAATTAAAATACTTAAAAGATTTAAATATGGTAGGAATTGATTCAACCATATCCATAATGATTTTAAATTAGAACATTTTAAAAGTAACAGTTAAAAAACACAGATTGTCAGAGTGGCTTAAACATAAACAAGATAAAATTTATGTTGTTTATAAAATTCTACTTTAAGTATAAAGACTCAGATTAAAAGTGAAGACACAGAGAAACATGCACCAGGCTAACACTAATAAAAAATATATTGAAGTAGCTATATTAATTGTAGCTGGGACTACAGACTCCCGCCACCACACCTGGCTAATTCTTTTTGTATTTTTAGTAGAGATGGGGTTTCCCCATGTTAGCCAGGATGGTCTGGATCTCCTGACAGCATGATCTGCCCACATTGGCCTCCCATAGTGCTGGGATTACAGGCATGAGCCACCGCGCCCGGTCCTACTTTTTAATTTTTTTGTTTTGTTTTGTTTTGTTTTGTTTTGTTTTGTTTTGTTTTGTTTTGTTTTAACTCTCTAAAGTGACAATGGAAACTTCTATTTAAAAAAAAAAATTAAGGATATGCTCCCCACTCCACTTTTTAGGCTCTTGTTTTTTGATATAAGGTAGGTATTCTCGCATTTTGTATTACTCCATAACATTTCAGAATGATTCTCTCTGAATGTGTGCAGAGGGTGGCATTTAAGAAGCATGAAAACACGGGGACTTCAATTTATTAACAAATAAAGGTGCTCTCTATTTTCTTCAGAAGATACATAAAGACAGTGGAGGCAGAATATTCTCCAAGTAGCCAAGTCATGCATAAGTTAATTGGGCTTTAAATATATGAACATAATGAAAAATCACATGCAGTTTTAAAACATGACAAACCAACTAAAAGCATAATATTTTGCAATAACATAGATAAATTCAAGACATTAACACATAAGTTGAAACAGAAATTTTCTGATTTTGTTCATCTTTGAGATTCTTTCCGATTTTAAACTACATGGTGAGATACAGTGAAACTAATGATTGCTTACAAAATTAATTCAGAAAAAAAGGTAAATTTATCAATATTTCAGATGAATATAATTATAATAAAACAGCAGAATAAATTTTGCAGAAATTTCAATGCAAAAAAATCTAACTCTAAGAACTTAATTTGTTCTTAATTAGCACAATTGTGAAAATAAAAATCTCTAACTAATAAATATAATTTCACTAATGTTTATTCAAAACTAACATTTTGAATTGCATGCTATATTTCAGTTGGTTTAAGAAAGAAGATACTCTGCTTTGAAATATTTTTACAAGTAATTTAAACATGTGGCCACAAAATTTATAAGGTGCAAAATTTGGGGATACTATCATAATAGTTGGTAGTAAATTCTAAAAAGAGTTTTTATATAAGTGATTCAGGAATGTAACTTAGACAACCTCAGAATGGTAAAAAAAAAAAAAAAAAAAAAAAAAAAAATATATTTAAAATGTGAGAAAAGTGAAGTATGACAAAGGAATGCAACAATCTGTAATTGTTTTTTCTTTCTCTCATTTTAATTTCAACATGACCTATGAAGAATCAGACAGAAGTCTGAAATAGAAGAATAAAACCATCTGCTGGAATAAAACTATTCCAGGAGAACATAATTAGCTCTACGAGGGCAGAGGCTTCAACTTATTTTGATCACTGATGTATCTTACTGCCTAGAGCCGTGGTTCTTACATTTATTTTTTTGTTTCTGGTCCTGATTAAATTCTTAAACTGTATTGAGAACCCCAAAATACTTTTGCTTATGTAGTATATATAAATATGTGCTTTTATAGGATTACAAATAAGATTTAGGCATTCAAAAATATCCATTTATTAATTCAGTGTAAATAACAACAATAAACCTACTACATGCTAATGTAAACAACATTTTAATGAAATACATTGTAGCTTACAAAGCCAAACAAATAATGAGAAGAGTGACTCATATATTTTTAAGTATCTTAATGTAGGACTAAATAAAAGATGGAAATGAAAAGTGTTTCCATATGCTTTGCTGCTTCTGAATTCAGTCTGCCCCGGTATATTACTTTGGTAGAAATATGCAGTTAATCTACACTCATACAGATATGTAGTTGGAAAAGGCAGGAGTCCCTAATAAACTTTATAATAACCTTGATAATTATCAATTTGAATCTACAGCAAAATCAGCAAGTAATAGTTTTTTTTTTTTTTTTTTTTTTTTTTTTTTTTTTGAGATGGAGTCACCTCTGTCCCCCAGGCTAGAGTGCAGTGGCACGATCTCAGCTCACTGCAACCTCTGCCCACTGGGTGCAAGCGATTCTTCTGCCTCAGCCTCCCCAGTAGCTGGGACTACAGGTACGTGCCATCATGCCCGACTAATTTTTTGTATTTTTAGTAGAGACGGGATTTCACCTTGTTAGCCAGGACGGTCTCGATCGCCTGACCTCGTGATCTGCCCACCTTGGCCTCCCAAAGTGCTGGGATTACAGGCGTGAGACACCCCACCCGGCCCCAAGTAATAGTTCTTAAAAGTTGCAATGTAAGAGGTGAAACCATTCTGATTAATTTTCCTTACTATGTTACATTTAAAACTATTAGTATATCTCAAACTTTTCTTCATACGTAATCTTGAAATATCATACATTCATCTTTTAGAAATTGATTCAGTGGATTATGAAGATATTTCAAACGTTGACATCGTTTTCATTATGTAATATGGAAAAGAATCACATGTGTTAATATCAACTTCAATCTTATTAGAAAAGTTTGCATTAAGAAGATGTCACGCTTATTTTGCCAGATGCAAGTTTTCTAATACTTAAATTTTGTCTTAAAATGCAAATTTTATTATTGACAACAAATACGGTAGGTTGTTTTATTTGGCAGTAACAATGTCAGATTGTTTATTTTTGAGAAGATGTCTGCCAAATACCCAAGGTTTAAAAACTCTAGTGTTCTGTTTCCTGTTCTTTGTGGAAGAAATGGTGCTTCATGAACAAGTGGCTAGTTAATTTCCTCACAATAGCAATCACACAAAAGTCCTCCCTCAAGACAATCATCCTACTTTGATGTGTAGCAGAAGTTCATTATGTTTTTTTTTTTCCATTTTATCACTCAGAGTATAAAAGATATGTATTTATGGGTGGAGCTTTATTAAAATTATTTCTATTCATCAAACACATTCTTTATGAAAGCTGTCTTCTGTTTGTTTTCTTTCTTTTTTTTTTTTTCTGTTTATGTTCACATAGCAAACAATATATTGACTTCTATGTATAGTTTGGTGCCACTAAATGACGCCAACCACTGACAACCAGCAATTGTACCTACCATCAGTGCAAAAGTCCACACAATTGTTCCAAGATAACTTATGAGATTCAAAAAACTTATTCAAAATTTTCATTTGTGTTTATTTCCAAGCATTCATTAAAAATAAATTGTCTGATTTATTAATTGGTGTTCATGTTAGATTAATGTAAATACAGCAAGTCCAGCCATGCCTGTAGGTTATTCATTTGTAAGACAAAAATACTAATCTACAGCTTGGGTACTAACTCAATCTTGATGTTTATAGTAAGTCTTCAATTCTATGAGTTACAGTATTATTAGAAAGTAGAAGTGCCATGATTTTGTTAATTGACTTTTCATCTAGCAGGCATTCAAGGCTTTGTCTTACAGCTATTCTAAGTGTTTCTCCAGCCAACAAAAGATAATTTTCCCTGTAAGATGCTTCAGTGGATTTTCATTTTAGTTTGAAAAGCTATAATGAATAATTTTGTTTTCAAATAGCTTATCATCTCTACATTTAAAATACTCTATTCTTTTAATTCATGAATTGACTAGATTTATCTCAAAATGATCCACAAATTAACTGACAATATAATATTATTCAAAACGGTTCTTTTGAATAAGATACAATATACTAAATTATCAACACTCTAAAGCTTAAAAAGATAGCTTTCATAGCTCACTTTCTTACTTAAACTTTTGCCTAGTATCTTTAGAATGAATTCCAGAGAATAGATTGTCTTACATATGTCAGAGAATACTCTGATATGTCTGTTTCTTTGTATTTCAGCATCTTTAGGAATAGATAATGCAACTGTGAATTGAAGAAGTCAAGTCTCATAATCCCAATTGCAGTCATCAACCAAATCTTAAATATGCAAAATGTATAAATACAATTATTTTAATAATAAGTAATTAAATTCCAAAATAATAACATATGTGGATACATTTTTCTAATTTAGAAAAGTTTTCTACTTTGTAAATAAATAATCTTCTCATAAAATAAATCAACAAAATTTACTTCCTTTTATTTTCATGTAGGCATAAAGACAATAATTTCAAAATAATTCATGGGAAGATAATGAGTTTGCAAAGATTATAGTGGTGACAATAAAAAGAAAGAACATAAAGTTCTAAGAACCAACTGCATTAATTCCAAAATATGTACAAATTGTACTCTAAAGCCACTACCTTAGAAAACTACAGAAACAAAAAAATAGAAAAATACATTCCATTAGCAGTCAGAGCAGTGACATCATTACAGATCATGTAGCCTCAGAAAAAAATCTTCTGTATACTTATGATAGAGGAAAAGACAAATAACATATGTGCATTTCTATGAACATAATTGTGACATTACAAACCACTTAAATAGCTTGGGAACCACCAAGGGACTCTTAATAACTTTTGGAAAACCACTAGCCTAAAAATGTGTCAGATAAGAACTGGCACTAAAAAACAATCAAATAAATGAAGAAAAAAGTACTTCAGTAGATATATTTGTGTGTGTATTTTGCAATTGTATTTGCAATTAGTAGATATATTTGTGTGTATATTTTGCAATTATATTTGTGTATATACTTTGCAATTTTCTTGTCTACTTAAATGATGGAGTTTAACATGTATATTTTAAAATCGTATATTTTATACATTTCTTCTATAGGAGCAACATATATCATCTTTTCTTTTGTACAAAATAAAACAGTCATTATTATACAGATTTACCCTCTCTCATTTTACTTTTAAATTTAAAGTCATAGAAGAGAGAAGTAAAATAGTTGTTAACATAAGCCAGTAGCTTGAATGCATTATTTCTTACTTTCTACAGTCTTACAGTGATGAATAATTTATATTCTTGAGTTTTCGAAGCATTTGCACAGATCCCATAAATGTGGTAGGATGAACACATACAGTCATGTATTTGGTGATTTAGTGCTGTTAATGCCTAATAAGGGATTTTGGATTTTTATAACTTATTCTTCTATGACAAAATGATCACATGGGTTCTTAATGTGGAAGCATCTGTACACATAGTTTATCTTGACTACTACTTTGACTACAGTGAAGGGTCTATTGCAGTGAGGAGATTCATGAGTCCAAAGCTCTGTATACCTAATTCATCATTGTTCCAGGAAGTAGCACAGTGCCAGACACATTACTACTATCAGTGAATATTTTCATCCCAATGAACATATTTTAAACTCATTAAATTACCAAGTAATTGTTCTTCCATAGGGTGGGCTAAAGTAGACTACTCCTTTCCTTTTTTGTGTCCATCTCTTTAGATATAGTATGTTTGATCTTTGGAAAACACTTCATAGAATGCCATAGAATAATCGCAGGAAACATTTTCAATCAACATATTTGAATCAAAATGGCTTACATTTTGTTACTAAAAGAAAAAATGCACATTTTGTAAAAGAGTTTTTTGTTTAGTATTTAACAGCAAAAAATAATTTAGTATTGAATCTGAAAATATGTAATGTAATTAATTATATAAAGACAATTTGTATATGCTTATCTTTTGTTAGTAGAAAACTAATTGTAATATTCTCTAAAGTAGGAGCAAATGAATTAAATATTGAATTAGTTAATTCTCATATCAGGAGTTAAAATTTAAAAAGTAACATCAGACAGATATGAAATTAGATGCCCATGACACAGAAAATCTTGGGTTATCATTTTGGATATCAGTAACTATCTCTGTGATCTTGGGCATGTTATTTGTGACAGACAGTCTTATGATTAATAACATTTTCAGCACAGAGATAAGAAATGTTTGTTTCTTCTTCCTGGATTTTACTTGATGAGGTTGCATATCCCCTGAAATATCAGGTAAATAAATATCAGACTGGGATTTAACCTCTGAAAGTCATGTTTTAATAGTTTTTTTAAAAGGAGGAAAAAACAACTGCTTTTGAAGAATTCCCATGATAATCAAAATTGGCTTGTGAACTTTTAATTATATAACACTTAAAAATTCTAACATGACATTAATTACTCAGAAGATATATAGAAAAATATGGCACATAATGCACATATGACCAAACTCCTGGTTAATTGCACAACTTTTCAGATCCTAGAAATCAACTAACCTAATTGTTTAACTGAAATAAATAAAGTAAAATAATTATTTAGCATAACCATTTTCCAGTAGCTCTTTATAAAACGATGGTAAACTGCCATTTGTCCTATAGTTAGAAACAAAGCTCTTATTTTTGAGAAGACACACTAAGAGCCACTTACATAGCTTTTAAGTAAAAATTAAGCAAGGAAAGAAGAGGTATGCAGCAGATGAAAATAAACTTTGCTAAAGAGAATAGAATGTGACAAGAACCACAAAGAACAACCCTGACAAGCATATCTGACCATTAATATTTTGAATAATATCCAAATAAGATTACAAAGATATTTTACATCCAGAATTCCCAAAAGCTATTTGGAAAGGCTTATGATCTACATAGAGTAGCTCTTGAATATTTTCCAAAGTAAGATGTAAAAGAGGAACATCAAGGGCATCTCTTTATAACCCAGCCTAATCAGTAGTCTCTATTACCAGGAGACAATAGTTAATTTCCTTTGCTTAATAATATTTTATGCCCAAAAATGTGTGAAATTTTTTGTTTCCCTTTTGACAATTAATGTATGAAATAACCTCTGTTTAATATATGACCTTGAGAAACCATACAATTCTAAACAATAAGTAATAGATTTGAAGTGGCATTTTACACACAGTGCCCCCCAATATAACAAAAACATATCTATCACCATAGAGATTATATTGTCTCATGAGAGATGATTATTAATATGTGGAGAAAATTATTCCTAGTCTTTGCAATCAACTATGAAAAAGCTGCAAGAAAAATATTGCCAAATTTTCTCCACATCTACGCCACCGCTTATAATTGTCAATTCATTTTAATTTTATTCACTCTTGTAGGGGTTAGCAGTCCTTCAATGTGGATCAAATTTTGCACTTCCATAACAAACAGTATTTTGAGCATTTTTAATATGTTCATGAGAATTTTACATAGTTCATTTACTGAAATATATGTTCAAATGTTTTGTCCATTTACCATTATGATGTTTGGCTTACTACTGAGTTGTAAAGTTACTTATACATTCTGGACACAAGCCCATTGTTACCTATGTGCATTGTAATGTTTCTTCTTGTGGATTGTACCTTGTTCTTTCCTTAATGATGACTCTTGAAGAGAAATTTTAATTCTGATGAATATTAAATTACAAAGATTTTATGATACAGGTTTTTGTACACTAAGAATTATTGCCCAACTCAAGGTCACAAATAATTTCTCCATATTCTACAATCTGGTTTCAATTAATTTAGTATATACTGTTATATATTTTTTTCTTCTTGTCTAATGCAATTTGATGCTATAAATTTCCTTCAAAATCCTTGTTTAACTACATCATCACATATTGATGTATTGTGTATTCATTTTCTTTGAGTTCAAAATATTATGTGATTGTGTCTTTATAGCAGCATGATTTATAATCCTTTGGGTATATACCCAGTAATGGAATGGCTGGGTCAAATGGTATTTCTAGTTCTAGATCCTTGAGGAATAGTCACACTGTCTTCCACGATGGTTGAACTAGTTTACAGTCCCACCAACAGTGTAAAAGTGTTCCTGTTTCTCCACATCCTCTCCAGCACCTGTTGTTTCCTGACTTTTTAATGATTGCCATTCTAACTGCTGTGGAATGGTATCTCATTGCTGTTTTGATTTGCATTTCTCTGAAGGTTAGTGATGATGAGCATTTTTTCATGTGTTTATTGGATGCATAAATGTCTTCTTTTGCTAAGTGTCTGTTCATATCCTTTGCCCACTTTTGATGGGGTTGTCTATTTTTTTCTTATAAATGTGTTTGAGTTCTTTGTAGATTCTGGATATTAACCCTTTGTCAGATGAGTATATTGCAAAATTTTCTCCCATTCTATCGGTTGTCTGTTCACTCTGATGGTAGTTTCTTTTGCTGCCCTGAAGCTCTTTAGTTTAATTAGATCCCATTTGTCAATTTTGAATTTTGTTGCCATTGCTTTTCGTGTTTTAGACACGAAGTCCTTGCCCATGNATTCTAACTGCTGTGGAATGGTATCTCATTGCTGTTTTGATTTGCATTTCTCTGAAGGTTAGTGATGATGAGCATTTTTTCATGTGTTTATTGGATGCATAAATGTCTTCTTTTGCTAAGTGTCTGTTCATATCCTTTGCCCACTTTTTGATGGGGTTGTCTATTTTTTTCTTATAAATGTGTTTGAGTTCTTTGTAGATTCTGGATATTAACCCTTTGTCAGATGAGTATATTGCAAAATTTTCTCCCATTCTATCGGTTGTCTGTTCACTCTGATGGTAGTTTCTTTTGCTGCCCTGAAGCTCTTTAGTTTAATTAGATCCCATTTGTCAATTTTGAATTTTGTTGCCATTGCTTTTCGTGTTTTAGACACGAAGTCCTTGCCCATGCCTATGTCCTGAATGGTATTGCCTAGGTTTTCTTCTAGGGTTTTTATGGTTTTAGTGCTAACATTTAAGTCTCTAATTCATCTTAAACTAATTTTTGTATAAGGAGTAAGGAAGGGATCCAGTTTCAGCTTTCTACTTATGGCTAGCCAGTTTTCCCAGAACCATTTATTAAATAGGGAATCCTTTCCCCATATTTGTAAGTGTTTAAAATGTATTTTCTATTAATATGTAATAGTTGTATAAATTTATAGCATACATGTGGTATTTCAATACATGTATACAATGTGTAATGATCAAATCTGGGTATTTAGGACATCTATCACTTCAAACATTTATCATTTCTTTGTGCTGAGAACATTTCAAATCTATTCTTTTATTTTGAAATATACAATGCATCATTTTTAACTGCAGTCACCCTACTGTGCTATTGAACACTAGAACTTATTTCTTCCATCTGACTTTGTGTTTGTACTCATTAACCAACCTCTCTTCATTCCCTCACTTCCCAGCCTCTGGTAACTACCATTCTACTCTATCTCCCTGAGGTCAATTTTTTTGGTTCTCATATATGGGTGAGAACACACAATATTTTTCTTTCTCTTTCTGGCTTATTTCATTTAATAACCTCCAGCTTCATTCATGTTGCTGCAAATGACAAAATTTCCTTCTTTTATGTGGCCAAATAGTATTCAATTGTGGATTTTTTGTCCATTTATTTTTTCATCTATGTATTCATCTATGGACACCTATGCTGATCTATGTCTTTCCTACTGTGAATAGTGTTGCACTAAACATGGAAGCACAGGAATCTCTTTGATATACAGATTTCTTTACTTTGGGATAAATACCCAGTAGTGTAATTGTTGAATTATTCTATTTTTAGTTTTTTGAGAAATTTCTATACTATTTTCCATAATGGCTGTACTGATTTTACATTTCCATCAAGAGTATGTAAGCGTTGTCTTTTCTTCATATCCTTACCACATTTGTTATTTTTTTGTCTTTTTGGTAATAGCTGTCCTAACAGGGTAAGATATCTCACTGTGGTTTGATTTGTACTTCTCTGATGATTTGTGATGTTGAATCTATTTTTGATGTACCTATTAGCCATTTGTATGTAGCCTTTGAGAAATACCTATTTTTGTCAGTGGGGCTCTTAGGATATAGAGATGGCGAGGCCTGGTATGTGGTATCCAGCCATGGTGTGGATTCCAGGCAGCTCCTTCAGTAGCCTCAGGGCCCACAGGGGCCACAGGTCTCTCCTGTAGCTAGGATTGCAGTAGTCTGTGGTGGAAATGTGTTAATGTGGACCTCTCTTCACATTTCCTTGTAATGAGGAGTTTCCCTTGACTCCAAGCTGATTCCAGCCAAGCCAGTTGTTTCTCTTTCTTCTAATTCTGTGCCTCAGTTTCCCAGTGACTTTCCTGCTGAATTCAAGTGAATTCTCTTAGACATTCCACTTACCATGTAATTATCTCCTGACTGTTTTTGTTCTTCTTCATGGAGGAGGGAAGTGCTGGATGCCTCTAGTTAGCCCTCTTAAAGACTCTGGTAGATTTTTTTTAATGTATTTTTTATATTATTTAATTAACAGAAAAATTTTGTTGTGATAAGCAAAATACTTTGCATATTTTGTTATTGTTTAATTTATTGAGATTTTACATGATATATATGATGCATCACATGGTCTATCTTGATGAATATTTCATAAACACTTGAAAAAACTAATATTCTGCTGATATTTGTAAGAATGCCCTATTATTTGATAGCATTCAAATCTTCTATCCTTACTCAGAGAAGGTGTTTAAATTTGCAACTCTAATTTAAAATTTATCCATTTCTTTTTCAATTTTACCAAGTTTTGCTTTATGTAAAGCCATTTGTCTTTATCAGATTTCATTCTTCTTATGTATAAAGATTCATGGCCTTTAAAAATTTCTTTATTTCTACATCTCTTATTAAACAGATGTTGAGTTTATCATATTTTAAAAAGAATTATTCTTAATTTTCACAACGCTTCATCACTTTACCATTCTATTTGCCATTTTGGATATTTTCTCAGACATTTATTTTAATTTAATCTTCTTTATTATTATTTTGGGGGTTATATTGGATCCAATTTAATTTAACTGCAAATCTTAACCTCCACGATTATGTATTTTTTCTCTTCTTGTAACTACATTTTATTTTTAAATCTGCTCTTTAATTTTAACTATATGTTCTTTTTAGAGATTAAATCAGTATTTGAAAATTTTATTAAACGCATTTTAAAAAATCTCACATCTAAATATATAAACGTCTATTTCTAGTGCTGTTAGTGTTGGCTATGTTTCACTCACTAAAAATTACATTTCTTAAGTATTTTGCAATAGTTTATTTTCAATTTGATACCCCCTCAGGGGCTGTTTTTTGTGTTGAATACTCTTTGTGGTTAATGAAATTGATTGTTCTCTTTTCTTCACTTATTGGTTCAGTGATGGTTTTAAAATAATTTTGCTACAGTTTATATAACATTTCTCTTTGTTTATACTGTGAGATATTTTACATTAGCAAAATGAAATATTCAAGAAACATATTATTTATACATTTCTTCTCTGATATAGCTATAGATTTGGGTAGGTTCTAAAATATTAACTACAATTTTAGAAAGTAGAGTTGAAAAATGTGCGTTTCAAGTTTTGAAAATAAATTTAAAGTGTAGGAACAATGTACTCCAGTGTGTGTTCAGTATCCACACATTTCCTGGACAATCAGTTAGTCAGAAATATTTTTATAGTAAATATGGGACTAAAATTTAGGCAAGCTTAATTTAATAAAAGTGTATTTTAAAACAATAGGGGAAATCAATTTGTTCTTTTGTTCATGTGACTATTTTATGGTTATCATTATTTTTTTCTTCTATAGAGAAGTTCCATTACTCAGTTCGTAATGAAATCAAACCTGAAAACCAGGAAACAAATTACTTTGTAGTACTGTGGGTGATGACTGGAAGCCTCACCATGGCAGTGGTTGGATCCAACGAGGTCGATTATTAGATACTTTGAATACATCTGAGGGAAATAACTGCACCATGTATACAATTTTAGAATAATTTAGTTGGGCCTTGTTGATATTTTATTTTAAGATATAAAATTTTACTTAATTTTACAGCAGATTTCTTTATGCCAGACCTGAATCCCAAAGGAAGCGTTAAATTACATTAGTCTGACATAAATAAGGCAGATTTAAAAGTAAGCATACTTAGTTCAGAAATCAACTCAATAAACACAAAAATCACAAATAATTGTACTCTCCTATCCATAATTAATGATGTTATTATCTCACTGAAATCTAGGAAGTCTACTTCATTTTGAGAATCAACGGATAATTTCACTTTTATGCACATATGTATGATTTGAATAGTATAAATGAACCCTCTGATGTTTAGACAATTGGAACCAGTTTTACCTAGTTAATTTTAGTTTCAAACTTCTATCACTATGCTAAAATTATCACATAACTTTGGATCTTAAAATTGAGAAATAAAGTTTAATAGTGTTAATATTTCCCTTATGACTTATTATAAGCTCAACATTAGTTCATTCTACTGAATAATTAGGAGACTCAATCAGTCAAAATTAGTTCAAGGTAATTAATCATTACACAACAGAAGGTAATCATTACACAACAGAAGCAATCAGGAGTCAGAATTAGTTTCCCAAGCTGATGAGAAAAAATTTGATTTGAATTAGGGATCAAGTAGATATGAAATACTTGAAGCAAGCTCAGGAGCACACAAGATTGAAAACAAATTTTCAAATCAAAACTCAAAAAAAAAAAAAGAAGAGTAAGAAACAAGTCAACCTTTATTATAAGCTCATCTCAAGGTATTTATGGTGCAAAATTCACAGTGGTTCAGATTTACAGACTGGTTGAGATAAAACAATTAACATGAAAGTGATTGACAAAAATGTCTGAAATTAAAACATGTTTGATAGTAACTTTACCCTTCTCATCACCAAAAATTAATCTTTATGGAGACAGGCATGGTAGCTCATGCCTGTAATCCCAGAGTGCTTTGGGATGCCAAAGTGGGAAGATCCTTGGAGGTTAGGAGTTTGAGACCATATTAGTAAACATAATGAGATCCTATCTCTACCATTTTTTTTTTTTCTTAAATTAGACATGCCTAGTGATGTGTACTTGTAGTCCTAGCTGCTCAGGAAGCTGAGGCAGCAGGATTTCTTGACCCAGGATTTCTAAGTTACATTGCTTTATGATTGTCCCACTGTACTCCAACGTGGGTGACAGAGAGAGATTCTGTGTCTAAAATAACTAACTAAATAACAATGAAAAGTACTCTTCATGTGTCAAGCTTCTTCATAAATTTTTTAAGCAAAACTTTTTTGTTGTCCTTAAATTTTTTACAAGGACACAACCTAAAGATGACTATTATTATTCGTTTTTTCATTCTGGACTACAGTTAATGTATAGAGCTCAGACTTCTTGAAATTGTAATAAAATAACTGCTTAATACCTTTGACATTTCAATATCCCTTATGATACTATATTTTAAAGAATGAGTTTTAAATATCTTGTAGTTTCTTGATCTCAATTCACCATTCAAATGGATCATGAACATGAAAATAAGTTAAACTTCAGCAAATGGAGATTTGAATAAAAAATAAAAATCATGCCATAAGATACAAAGTAACTGCAGCATGACAAATTTGGGACGAGCCTTTGGTGTGTATTTTATTTAATTAAAAGATTAAGTTTGACTGGAATTATTTTTCAAAGTAGTTATTATCATTGCCTTTGAAAGATGTTTTATCTGTATACACTAGTTCCTAAATACTTCACCTCAGCTATATATCTTTAAATTATGTTTTCATTGCCCATAAATATGACATAATAATAAGAATAATAATTCAGCACATGTTAACATAAGGTTTGCATGCATGAAACACTGTTCTAGATACCTTACATGTTGTATCTCACTAAATTCTCAGAATCACCATATGAATTGTTGTTGTATTAAGTGATAAATGCCTATAAACTACTTAGAACAATGGTTGTTGGCAGAAGAAAAGAGAGAAATAAAGAAGGAGGTGGAATATGAGAGGCAGAGAGGGAGAAAGAAATCAAAATTAGAAGATAGAAAATATGCCAAAGACCATAGATCAGTTTTTTAAAAATTTCATGTTCACAATTTATACTAGTTTCTTAGAGATTTCCAGTTCATGCTAACCTGTGTTAGCATACTCTTATTGGTGCTGGACTACTATTTTGTACTTATTTTTATTCTTTATCTGACTCTGCTAATACTGTTCTGCATCAACATAGCAACCAGTCTATTGGCTATAAACTTAAAAAAAGGGGAAAAATAATCTTGTTTTATAATGTCATTTTCTCAGATATTTATACATAAACTTTTTAAGTATTCATATAATGTTAATTGTCAACTCTCCATAAAATTATTGTGTACTAAGTGATAATTCAAAGCATCCAGTATTCAATATGAAACATAAAGGAGAAGCTGATTTTACATAATTATTCGAAATGTTTTACTCTAGTATCTAATTTGATGCATTAAATATTTTTACAGTGTATTCTCCAAAGGTAAAGGCACTAATTACTTTAAAGTATTTTTATGAAACGTTTCTACTTTTAATGTATTTTAAACCAGCATATAGCTCACATGTCTATAGATGTATTGGACTGGCAGTTTAATTCATATGGTATTACTGTAATGTGAAAGTCTGACACACTTTCTGTTAACAAACAAGGCCTTATAAAAACAATTTAAATCAAGTTAAAGTAGAGATAGAGCAGAAAAGTCCTCACAAATAGAGGTATACTTTGTATAATGTTTGATTTCTAACACATTTATGTTGTAGAAAACTAAGCAGACTAAGAAGCTATTGGATGACAACTAATATTTGATATATTTTTAAAAAAACACAATCATAACAACAAAGAAAGCAAAATCTTTGTAAAGCTATTGCTTGTTCTGTGACAATAAAAGCAAAAGAAAACAAATGAGAGCAAAATAATCTCAGATATATTTTTATCTGTGTAATGAATGCATCACATATGTGCTAAAAATGTAATAACATATCTTTTATTTATGAAAGCAGACTATTGTTATACTTCTAGAATGGAAAAAACATAAATTAACCTAATACATTGTGCAATAATAATTTATTGAGATTGCTACTCTGTTGGGTCTAAAATATGTGGCTTGGTAGATATCAACTGTCAGTGTCCAGTGCTCCTACCAATCCAAAAATTCACCTACTTAATTTATCCTTAAAACAAATTATATGCTGACTAATATCGTAAGGTGAGATAGTATCATTTCCGTTAAAAACTATAATAAATATTCCAAATATCATTTTATCTTAGAAAAAATATTTACCATTATTAAGCAGGAAATCAAACAAACAACTAAGACCAAAGGAAATTCTATAAAATATCTACATGATGTGTGGTTGTGTGAGTGAGATGGAAGAACATCAGCCTGGCCTAAATTTCTTATACCAATAGGAGGAAAATACTGGAATTCATTATTATTATTATTATTGTTATTATTATTTTGTCATTGCTGCTGAGGTCACATTAATTAGAAATGTAAATGGAGCATAACTTCCCATTTCTTAAGTATGGGCTACACACAGTGACTTTCTTCCAAAGAGTACACTATGGAAAGGGTTATAAAAGAGTATCTTTCAAATGGAGAAATCTTACAAACACCACCTCAGCCAAAAGTTCAAGGTCAATACCAACATTTATAAGTCATGTTGATAACATGTACTTTTCATACAAAATGATAATGAAAACGATACTTGGCTACTGTAGACTTTTTTTCTAACAACACATAATCCCAATCTAATCAAGAGATAAACATCAGATTTATTCCAATTGAAGGACATTCTCCAAAATTTCTGATGAGTACTATTCAACACTGTCAAGGTCATCAAACACAAAGAAACTATCACAATCAGGAGAAACCTAAGGAGACTAAATGTAATGTGGTATCTTGGATAGAATCCTAGAACAGAAATAACAACAAAAATAGGTAAAAACTAAGATACCTTGGCTGGGCGCAGTGGCTCACGCCTGTAATCCCAACACTTTGGGAGGCCAAGGAGGGTGGATCACAAGGTCGGGAGCTCAAGGCCGGCCTGGCCAATATGGTGAAACCCCGTCTCTACTAAAAAAAAATTTAAAAGATTAGCCAGGCGTGGTGGCCAATGCCTGTAATCCCAGCTACTGGAGAGGCTGAGGCAGGAGAAGTGCTTGAACCCTGGAGGGGGAGGTTGCAGTGAGCCGAGATGGTGTGACTGCACTCCAGCCTGTGCAACAGAGTGAGACTCAGTCTCAAATAAATAAGTAAATAAATAAATAAATAAATGAGATCTTAATAAAGTTAGAGTTTTAGTATATAATAATGAATTAATATTTGTTTATTAATTATGACCAATATATCACATTGGTCTAATAAGATATTAATATTAGGGAAAAATAAGAGTGGGGTATATGAGAAAACTACTATTTTTAAAACTTTCCTAAACATAAAACTATCCTAAAAGAAAAAAAAAAGTTAATTAAAAGCAAAAAAAGAAGAAAATACAGAACAACATAGTAGAAAGTATAAAGTCTGTTTTTAAAACAACACTAATATTTAAATAATCTAACTAACATGAATAAACCTCTACATTATACCAAAAATAATAAGCAGATGAGGAGCTTTTATTGGAGACTGAACAGAAACATGCAGACTTGTCGGGAATATACACAGAGAAGGAGAAGATAACTAACTTTTGGGTTTTTTGTTGTTGTTTTCTTTTTATTTTGTGTTATTTTTACATCTTTCAAGCATGGGTTTACCAGCAGTTGACTGGAACATGCCAGATGGCAGCAGTGACACCAGTAGAAACACCATAATCTTTCTAGCTTGGGGAAAATAAAAATGCCTATATAATTCTATAATTTACTAAAAAAAGAAACAAACATAAAACCAAGAAAATAGAACGAATTAAACATGTTTCCACAAAGATGGTGTTACTAGCTTAAGCAACAAACCATCTCAATTATATTAAGCTCTTCTAAACAATAGAAAGAATGAAAAAAAGTCCTCCTATGTCCTAGTTCATTTTCAATATCAGCATAGTTCTGATAAGGTCAATATAGCAGAGAAACTCTGTAAGTCCATTTCATTTATTAAAACATGTAAAATCCAAAACAAAATATTAGCAATGAAATGCAACTGTACAAAAGGTAATAAAAGATACATTGGATTACTTACTTAGAATATGAGAATATGAGAAATCACCTAAATCTAATTCATGAAAATGTTAAAATACAATATTAATTTGAGCCTCTCAATAGATATAGAAAAAATATAGAGCTTATTATATATTTATGATAATAATTAAATAAATTGGAAATAAAAGCTATCTCCTGGAAAATTGTATATATTAGAAAAAAAAACTCTACGCACGCCATCTTAGTTGAGTAGAAAACATTCCTTAAAATAAGAAACAAGCGAGGAATATTACTATAAGCATATACCATTGTTGGAGTGAGCTTAATAAGGCAAGATTAAGAAATTAAAGTATTTTAATTGGAGTGCATAAAACAAAACTTGTAATATTAACCTAAAACAACAAGGGCATTATAATATCACAACAAAACACTAGAAAACATAATTTTAAAATTCAATTTGCAATAATATAAGAAAGCAAGTACCTAGAAATACATTTTATAAAAGATACGCAATTCTTCTTTTGGAAAAAGGTAG
>NW_016810187.1:1692834-1726898 GCF_001698545.2 Rhinopithecus bieti | reverse complement strand
GTACCTAGAAATACATTTTATAAAAGATACGCAATTCTTCTTTTTGGAAAAAGGTAGTTTGATTGTAAGATATTTTAAAAGCCAAACATGGATACCCAACATTATAGGCAATGAAATAGTAGATTTTGATGCCATGTTGCGGACACAGAAAATAAATTTTGGAGTTCCTAAAGTCTGATGTTTTTAATTTTTTTCTAAGATTTTATATCTTTTTTTTTTCCTTTGGTTTAAATAAAATCTGCCTTTTGGATTGTTGATATAATAAAATAATAGTAACATTTGTAAATCAAAGCTCATTGTTAAATAATATTGAAAGTTCCTTGGCCGCTGATTTGACTTGAGTTTCTAATTTATGTTGAAGATATATCTTTGCTAATGTTGAAGTTATTTGAGGAAACACAAGTATCAAGTGACTATAAGCATTTCTGCAATGAAAGCACATAGATTTTTGGGGGGTAAATTCTTAAATGATGGTATTAACATGGTAAATATTGAGCTGCTCCTTACCTTCACTGTCACTAGCAGCAATGTGTCCTCATTCAGAGCTGTGGGAATGTGGAGAATCCAGACCAGGACATGCCACATCTCTTCTTGCTTAGTGTGGCTATCTCACTTCCATTAAATGCCTATATTATTGGCTAAGCAATCAGTGGAGAAACCTTATCTTATAGTGTATGTATATGTATGTGATTTCTCTCACCACAATAAGACACTGCAAATATTAAATGACAACGTATTATAATAGGAAAGGATATTTACAAAATGATTAAATACATAGAGTGAGAATTTTGAAAACTTAAAATATGTATGTTTTCTTGGTGGTTTTTATCAGTTAGGTAATTATGTTTTATAATAATATTTAATTGAACTAACTTTTAATACAACTGTAAAGCCAAGTATACATTTGTTTGAAAACAAATTGTGTCCAAAAGAATTCCTTATGAGTAGATCATATAAAAGGACTCAAAACAATGTAAGTGATTGATGCAATTTTACTATTCACTGCTCTTTCTTGACAAATTGGATAGCAAACTATAATTAGCAATCAGTTGCTGATTTTTACATGACAGCACTGTGTCAATATAGAACTCTGGTCTCTACAAGGACTGTTCTGTAAAGCAACAACATAAAACAAAAGCACCATTAACCCAAGAGGCTTGCTAAGAAACTTTTTGGAGTAGATAATATAAAATGACAAGATGAATTTGGAATACAGAGAATTACATTTGTTGTCTTTAAGAACATAATAGTTTCAGTTTCACTTTCATAGGTCTTTCAAAAAAGATATCAATGGGTTTCAGTTATCGAGTCTAGGGCATTTTCACTTTGTCATTTGTATTGGTGCTGGGTGTATAAACATATGGTGATGGGGAGCAACTCTTGATTAATTCTGTATCACAGACCAATGTATCAGAGGAACCAGTCCCTAATATTTCAACATAGGCTATTTTCTATTTTCCATAAGGGTCAGTTGGTCTGAGAAATAAAGAGAAAGAGTACAGAGAGAGAAATTTTAAAGCTGGGGCTCCGGGGGTGACATCACATTTTGGCAGATTCTGTGATGCCCCCTGAGCTGCAAAACCAGCAAGTTTTTATTAGGGATTTCAAAAGGGGAGGAGGGGTACGAACAGGGAGTGAGTCACAAAGATCACATGCTTGAAAGGGCAATAAAAGATCAAGGGCAGAGAGGCAGAGCAAGATCACAAGGCCAGGGTAAAATTAGAATTACCGATGAGATTCCATGACCTGCTGGGCATGCATTGCCATTGATAAACATCTTAACAGGAAACAGGGTTCGAGAGCAGACAACTGTTCTGACTAGAATTCTCCAGGCTGGAATTTCCTAATCCTAGCAAGCCTGAGGGCACTGCAGGAGACCAGGGCATATTTCATCCCATATCTTCAACTGTATAAGAGAGACACTCCTAGAGCGGCCATTTAGAGGCCTCCCCCCCGGGAGTGCATTCCTTTCCCACGGTTATTCTTTGCTGGGAAAAGAATTCAGCGATATTTCTCCTGTTCACTTTATGCAAGAAGAGAAATATGACTCTATTCTGCCCAACCCTGCAGGCAGTCAGACCTTATGGTTATCTCCCTTGTTCCCTAAAAATTGCTGTTATCCTGTTCCTTTTTCAGGATGCCCAGATTTCATATTGTTCAAACACACATGTTTTACAAACAATTTGTGCAGTTAACACAATTATCACAGGGTCCTGAGGCGACATACATCCTTAGCTTACCAAGATGGTGGGATTAAGAGATTAATATAAAGACGCATAGGAAATTATGAGTATTGATTGGGGAAGTGATAAATATCCAGGAAATCTTCACAATTTATGTTCAGAGATTGCAGTAAAAACAGGCGTAAGAAATTATAAAAGTATTAATTTGGGGAACTAATAAATGTCCATGAAATCTTCACAGTTTATGTTCTTCTGCCACGGCTTCAGCTGGTTCCTCCGTTTGGGGTCCCTGACTTCCCACAACATCAGTGGCTAAGTCTTTGAAAAAAAGACTATAAAACTGTTCCTAGCAATCTTCATGGATGTTAAATAAAGGAAGATGTCCCACTCACATTAGCTTCTGCTGAAATCACATAGCTAGAAGTACACTAGGAAGATAGATAAAAGCTCCATTAGAATTCAAAATATAGTTTGTGCAACATCATAAAACTTTAAGAGAACTGAGTATAGTGGTGGGTTATGTAATAAAATCATTATCATGGTCAAGCTAAAACTATTATGATTATTACTTGAATTTTGCACTCACCACCAATGGCTACTCCACCTGGGTCTGGAAGAACCGACACTTTAAAAATTGCTTAATGCCTAAACATTTTAGCATGTGGTAAAAGATGTCCCTGCTTTTGATAGCATCCTTTGATGGATCTATAACTCTAGTCACTAAATTTAAATGTTAAACACTAAATTTATGTGCTTTTAATCAGATTTTCCTAATATTAGACAACGCAGAATTTCTTCCACTGGTAAATTATTTTTTAAAATAAAACAAAATCAAATTAATTGCAGGTACTTTGTTTTCATATACAACTTATATATTTCTTAAATATTGGCTTGAAAGTAGTTTAATATAAACAAGGCCCACATAGTCACAAATGTATTAAACTTTGGATGAAAAATTGTGCATATTGTTTAAATACAGAAATATAATATTCATTCATTTGTTCATTTTATAAAATGTTATTGAGAACCTATTTTTCATTTATTTATTCATTTCATAAGATGCTCACTGAAGGTCAGAAATAAAAATAACTTCCTAAACCCCAAAATACTGAACGCACGATCTCTTGGACAAGGAGACTCCAAAAGAAACATTAAAAACTGACTTCCTGGCCATGATGGAACAAGAGATTGGATATGCTTCAGCATGTCCCTTTCTTACTAACCTTCAACCAGAATTCTTTCCTAAAAAGTAAGCAGAAACAAGCTCTGGAGAAGAAGAAACAGACAAGTTATTCCTTTATCACCTTAAGCCAAACATCTGAGACTGCCAAGGGACTCTCCCTTCCTTTTACAGTTTTGATATGACAGCTTACCAGTTTCATGACACATCGCTTCCTAAAAACTAGCCACTATCTCCAGCTTTGGTCAAAACTCTCAAGGGATGCACAAGGAGAGTTTATGCATCTTCTGCTTCACCTGTTGACATCAGAAAACTGAAAACTCTCCCATTCTATCATGCAAACATTGCCAATTTTTGAAAACGTGACCCATGAAATTGCATGAAGTTCAAATGCACATGCACTTATTTCTCCTTTCATAAATATTTGTGACTCATATAGCTTACTGAACTTGTATATTAGCCAACTATTTCAACATAAATTCTTGTTCCTCTTACCCCTCCCTCAAAATGCATGTTCTTAGCTTCTGCTGGAGGCTATAACCCCTAGCCTTAAGGATGGCCAGCCTGTGGGCTGCAACCCTTTTTGAGAAATAAAGTATTTTCCCAAATTTATAAACCTTGAGATTCTTTGGTTGGCAATACCTTATTATATGCTCAGGATTGCATTAAACATTGGTGATAAAAATGTCTTATATTGGTGTAGATGACAAGATATTTCACAAATGTCTTTACTGTCCAATCAAGATGGCTTATATAAAAACAACTACGTGCAAAAGCATGTAAATGAATTATATAGCATGTTTATATGGGAAATTATGCCTTCACATGGGAATACAGGGTAAAAAGAAGCCCCAGCGGCATCCATCCATAATTACCTCAGCAGGATGGCAGCATAGCTACTAGAAATAAAAAGAAGACTGCTGAGAGATTTTAGGCAGAAAGATGATTTCAAGAGTTCCATGTACTATACAAAGAATTTAGTATTCATTATTGCTTTTTCTGCATAACATCTTGAGAGTCAAGTGATCTTCAACTCGATTTTGCTTGGACTAGAGAATTTCAGCAGCATTAAAGTAACAGACAGCATAACTTAAAATACTCAAAATCATATGTAAATACAAACACATATGAGGATACTGAAGAATATATATACATGCTATGGAAAATAAAGGAATATTACTGACCATGCTATTTTCGAATAATCACTAGTATACTCAAGACTTCACCAAGTATTTCTTTGCAAGCCCATGATCTAGAGTGTGAGCAAAAACAGCAGAGTCCCTGCCTTTGAAAATCAACTTGGAGATACAACCAAATGTTCAATATGCTTAAATTTAAAATACAATTGCCCCTTGAGCAACACTGGTTTGAAACATATGGGTCGACTTACACATGGATTTTCTGCTGCCTCTATCACTCCTGAGACAGCAAAACCAACCCCTAGTCTTCTTTCTCCTCCTCAGCATACCCAAAGTGAGTAGATGAACATGAAATCCTTATGAGGATCTACTTCCACTTCATGAATAGTAAATATATTTTAGCTTTTCTATGGTTTTCTTAATAATATTTTCTTTTCTTCAGCATTCTGTTTTGTAAGAAGACAGTATTTAACACATATACAAAATATGTACTGACTGTGATATTAGTAAGTCTTCTGGTCAACAGTGGGCTATTAGTAATTACGTTTTGGGGGGCTCAAAAATGTTGATTTTCAACTACACAGGGAGTTAGTGCCTCTAACCCTGTCATTGTTCAAAGGTCATCTGTAACTGAAGAAGTGTTATGTACAAAAAAACTTGGCTGTCGTGACAAACAATAATAATAAAACTTTATTTAGACTGGATTGGTGAAAAGGAAAGATCTCTTTAAGGGAGTGGTAGTTAAACTGAAAACTAAAGGATAGATGGGAGGTAACCAGAATAAATAATAAAGCAAATTCTGTCTTGACCTGGGATAAGACGTTATTAAATAAATAACACTAAAAATATGTTAGAATTAACTACCTAAAATGAAATGTACATGTAGATTAATGAAAACAATACTTTTAACTTTTACAGAGATCACACATTTCATTCAGATCAGTTGAATTTGAGACTGAATTTCTTAGGTTCAACAGGACTGAATTTGAGAAGTTCTCCACTAAACAGTGTAATAGCTTCCCTTCTGTTTTCTTTCATTAAAGATCTATTAAATTCCTGAAGAGCCAAGAGTGTTGCTAAATGTGGAGGAAATGTTCCCTGAATGTATAGACTTCTCACTTTTAGCACGGGAGACAACCAGAAAATGTAAGGGTGTTAACTCTGAAGTGCCAATTATATATGGTCAGTAAAATAAGCAGTTGCAAATAAAGTTCTTGGGTTAGCAAGAAAGTTTAGAGCTGAAGTCACAGTTGAGAATGGGTATTGCAGTGGAAGATGTGAAAACAAATGCTTTACCCTCCCCAAGTGGTGTTAGACAGAAGTGTGATATACGTCCACAAGAGGAGCCATTTACTGAATCCCCTGTTCATTTTCTGTCAAAAATTCTAATCATAATCCTTCAGCCCTGAGCATAGGTAATTGTATGAGGCAGAGTTTTTCCAGAGAAATAAAATCTACAGTAAAGGGATAACTAATACCAGAGAAAGAGAGAGAGAGAGAGAGATTGATTATGAGGGACTGACTTACATGATCATGGAGATAGAAAAGGCTCACAGTCTGCTGCCTGTAAACTGGAGATCCACAAAGTCAGTGGTGTAGTTCCAGCCCAAGCCCAAAGATCTGTCAATCAACAGAGCCAATGATATAAATCCCAGTCCAAATCTGAAAGGATGAGAACCAGAAGCACTGATCAACCAACAGAGCCAATAATAAATCCCAGTCCAAATCTGAAAGCATGAGAACTGGAAGTGCTGATTTCCAAGTACAGGAGAAGATGGATGTTCTGACTCAAACAGGAAGCACACTTGCTCTTTCTCCACATTTTTATTATATTTAGGACCTCAACATATTGGATGGAACTCACCCACACTGATAGTGACAATCATTTCTATTCAGTTTACTGACTCAAATGCTAATGTTTTACTGAAACATACTCACAGATATACACATAAATAGTTTTACCAGCTATATGGGCATCAGCATAGTCAAGTTGACACATAAATTAACCATTCTAGTAATTACAAAAACTACCTGTCAGGGCTAATGTGGAAAGCTGCCTCTTCACACTAGATTTGCTGCACAGCCAGTGCATTACAGTCTCTGAAAGAAATTGCAATCAGGGACTCAGGCTTCTTTGACCAGCCGTGTTCTGATGCTTTTCTATATTCCTAACCCAAACACCTTCATTCAGAAACGTCTTTATCAAGGTGCCTTGGCCTAGTCCTTTCCCAGACCCCTCTGATGGGAATCTTTATGGAAATTCTTATGTTGAATTTTGAAGACAATTTTCTCCATCCTGATTCAGTACTCAGTACTCTTCTGCAGGTGGACTTCCCCCTTTCTCTTTTCCAGACTCCCAGGTATACCAAATGTCAGGAGACACAAGTCTATCAAATGTTTGGTGCTCTCTAAGCAGTGAGACATACTCTACATCTACATGAATATATCTGAATCTCATCTCATGCATCCCATGTGAATGAGATAAAACACTGAGGAAGGTGGTGCTTTCTCCTTCTACATATAGTATAGAAATAAATATTTACTTATTGCCTTAATTCACTTACTCCAAAACCTGGAAGCTCTACTTTCTCCAGGCCACCTCAGCTGTTGATACATAGCATATTTTTATAATCACTTCATGTTGGTTTTGGATAAGTCTCAAAACACTTTCAAACAGTTCTTTATTCTGTCAATACCAACTGTTTAAGGTAAGCATACAAATTACAACCTATTCATTTCTGACATATATATCTCTCTTCTAATATATCCATATAAATGTATCTATCTTATATGTCTACAGATATATTGATATATACATATATCAGAATAGATATATATCATAAATAAATAGGTTTATATTCATATGACTATTGATATATTTATATTGATATATCTTTATCTGTATCTATTTTTGGATATTTAGAGATAGAAATATAGATATGTATTGAGATATATAATATATATAAAAATACAGATATATAGGTTTATAAGATAAAAATTATTAAATGAATGGTCTGTTGAGTTGTGTGGACAGAGGAGCATAGTTTAGACTATTCCAGAGTATTCAGTCCTTGCTGTAGTATTTTAACTACTCAAGAGTATTCTGTTCTTGCTTTAGTATTTTAACTATTCAAGCCAATTTTATTGTTGTGAACGTTAAAAGCAATAATTTAATTATAAAACTATTAGAAGATCTTATCAGATAAAGGTAAATGGTCATTACAAGCTGGGACATCATTAATTCAAAAATTTAAGGTAGAGAGTGGGTTTATGTTCTAGAATAATAACATAAATTCCTAAGGAGAAATAACAGCTATAAATAGATCTAAGTTACCCCATTCTCATTGTAGTAACAAGTGTGAATAGCTTTTCATTCAAGAGGCAAAGAAACTTTACTGAGTTGCTTTGTAAAGTTCCAAACTCAGTAAAGTTTGGAAGTCATTTGTATTAATTGAAAGTGGTACCTTCTAATGTGTGCTCTCTGTGTGTATATATACCATGTATATATACACATGTATACCATGTATATATGTATACATGTATATATACATGTATACATGTATATATACATATCTATGTAGACATATCTATGTAGACATATCTATGTAGACATTTATATGGATATATTAGAAGAGAGATATATATGTCAGAAATGAATATATATGTGTATATATACCATGTATACATGTATGTATAGATACCATTTATATATGTATGTGTGTATATATATACCATTTCTATTAGAATACCCTTCTTTACAAAGCTGCTTCAAATCCTTCAATGAAATGAAATCTCTCTCTTAATATTCTAAAATATAATTTTGTGTCATCCATTTATTGTATTTTTTATCCAACAAGAAAATAGCATGTATTATACACATAAATTGATACTATACATATCTATCCATATATATAATATATATAAAACACATATTTATATGTATATATGTATGTTACATATTCACATATATAACATGTACATATGTATACATGTATTATTTATATACACATATATATTCAGACATATATAGCATACATACATTGGAGAAGGATGTTTATCTTTTAATTTTTATTTATTCAATGAAGATAATTTCTAATTAACAGAACTATACAGAGATGAATGAGTAATGTAATGTACTTTGTGCCAACAACTCATTATCAATATTAGATAGGTAGAAAGGAAATCAGTATATTGAAGAGATGTCTGCAGTCCAGGTTTACTGCAGCACTATTGACAATAGCTCAGATATGGGATCAGCCTAAGTGTCCATCAATGGTTGAACGGATAAAGAAAGTGTGGTACATAAACACAGTGGAATATTATTCAATTATAAAAAAGAATGAAATCCTGTCAGTTGCAACAACATGGATGGAAATGAAGAATATTATGTAAAGTGAAATAAGCCAGGCCCAGAAAGACAAATATTGTATGCTCTCACTCATATGCAGAAGCTAAAAATGTTGACCTCATGGAGACAGACAATAGAATGATTGTCACCAGACAACGGCAAGTGTAGTGGGAAGGGTGGGGGAATAGAGAGGGTTTGACTAATGAGTACAAAACATAGTTAGATAGAAAGAGTAAGATCCAGTGTTTGATAGCATTATATGATAATTGTAAATAACAATAATTTAGTTTACATTTTACAATAAAAAGAAGAATGAAATTGGAATGTTTCTAACACAAAGAAATGATAAATGTACAATAATGGATATCCTGGTCACCTTGATTTGATTATTACACATTGTATACTTGTGTCAAAATATGTGGACTCCATAAATATGTGCAACTATTGTGTATTTATAAAAATACAAATTAAAAAATTATATAGAATAATGGATAGATATGTATTTGTATGTATCAATTTATATATCCAAAATACATGCTATTTTTTGTTGGATGAAAAAACAATAAACAGAGGACACAAAATTGTGTGTTAGAATATTAAGAGAAAGAGAGAGATTTCATTTTATTGAAGAATTTTGAGTCATTTCATAGAGTATTTCAATATAAAGTTTGAAATAAATGAGGCATTTAACTGCCAAAATACTCAGAAAGGGAACTGATAGATAAGAAAACAGCATGAACAAAGGAATAAATGCCTCTGGCATGATGAAATAACAGCAATGTTAAAATGTTACTTTGCTTTAAGTCTTTTCTTATTAAGTGATTTAATACGAAAACTGCCACATAATTAAATTTAGATAAATAAGTAAGTAAATATAAAGTGGAATGATAATCTAGACTTGAGTGGTTCTTCCTTTCAATAAATTAGACAGAGCAGCAAATACAGAAGGCACGTTCAAAGTGTTATTAATTTACATTATTTTAGTAGTGTGTAATTTAGCTTTAGGAAAAATATATGCTTTAAACGGTGCTTTTGGTAAATGAAAATTATTGCTATGAATGTCAACTTTTTTTTTTTTTTTTATTTTGACACGGAGTCTTGCTGTGTCACTCAGATTGGAGTGCAGTGGCACAATCTTGGCTCACTGCAAGCTCCGCCTCCTGGATTCACACCATTCTCCTGCACCAGCATCCCAAGTAGCTGGGACTACAGGCGCTCGCCACCACACCAGGCTAATTTTTTGTATTTTTAGTAGAGACGGGGTTTCACCGTGTTAACCAGAATGGTCTTGATCTCCTGACCTCGTGATCTGCCCGCCTGGGCCTCCCAAAGTGCTGGGATTACAGGCATGAGCTACAGCACCTGGCCCACATTTATTTTTTAAAGAACAATTATTTGAATACTATACAAATAGTTACTAGACACTTTTTTTCTGTGCTACACTTGTTCTTTGTGTACTTGTTCCTTGTACACTTATTTTTTTGTCATTTTTTGCTTTTCATTTTTATGATATTCATCAATTCATTTATTCTAATCATCAGTAACTATTATTTCAAAATGAAAATAAGAAAATGGATCTTTAAAAGTAAGCATATTTCTATTTATCCAGGTTTGGAAAGTCATGGTTATAGTTAAAGTATTGATTGTTATTAAATTGTTATTTTAAAAATATTATTTCACCCCTAGATGTAGTAGCTTTCATTAGCGTATGCTTTCTGATGCAGTACACAATTCCAATATCCCAGGAAAATTATATGTCAACAAAATTGGCTGAGTTTCCCATTTCAAAAAATGATCCCCGGTATCTGACTTTCAAAAGTCATTATTTTTTAGTGGTCTCCTGTCATAAAATGTATTGGCAATAATCTCAGAACTCAATGTGTGGCAAAGCACATGGTTAATCATTAGCTTTCTATCCAGGAAAAGACAAAAATGTAATACCCTAAAACCTTTCCCAGATACATGTCAGGGAATGCTTAGGTAGGACCACCAGTTGGAAATAAGATGACACCAAATCAATGGCAGGGAAACAACTCTACAACCAACCATTTCTTTTCGCTTCTAACTTTAAGCAAGGTATTTCCAGTGAGTTGTGACACTCAAGGCCCTACTTACAGAGGACTGGACTGGCACAATTTCCAACCTCGGAAATAAAATAAATATAAACTTCACACATCTGTTTTAACATAGGTCTGATTATGAGGCATGTAGATACAACATTTAAAAATGAGGGAAGGTGATATATTTGGGTACTTGTCACCTCCAAATCTCGTGTTGAAATTTAATCCTCAATGTGGGAGGTGGGTGTTGGTGGGAGGTGTTAGGGTCACAGAGACAGATCCCTCATAAAAAGATTTGGTGCCATTCTTACAGCCATGTCAGAGTGAGTCTTTACTCCATTAATTTCCAGGAGATCGAATTGGTAAAAAGAGCCTGGCATCTTCCTCTCTGCTCTCTTCTTTCCTCTTTTGCCATGTAATGGCTGTATCCCTTCACTTTCAGTTGTGAATAGAAGCTTCCTGAAGCCCTCATCAGAGGAAGATGCTGGTTCTATACTTCTTCTAAACCACAGAAACCTCTTTTCTTTACAACTTACCCAGGTTTGGGTATTCTTTTATAGCAACACAAAAACACAGTAAGATAAGGAAGAGTAATTAGGGAGTTCATTATGGGATTATGGGAATGTAATCAAATGTAAGTTTTTTTTTACTTTTTCCAGAGGTGTGTGTGTGTGTGTGTGTGTGTGTGTGTGTGTGAGAGAGAGAGAGAGAGAGAGAGAGAGAGACAGAGAGAGAGAGAGAGACAGAGAGAGAGAAACTGAGCTAGTCCCTTTTCCCTGAAAAAGTGCCCTGCCACACCAACTCCCTTCCCAAACACTACTCTGTGTTTCAGCAGACCACTTTCCAGTTTATCAACTTAATTCACTGAGCTCTAGGAAAGCTTGCAGACTGAAGGAAGAAGAGAGGAGAAAGTGTTAATTTCACTCTTATTTCACCTCTGTATCTCTGCTGATTGCTTTTCTAAAGAAGCTATTCCAAATGACATCAGTATAAGGTAAGTGTTCTTACAAATATAAAACAAAGAAGTCTACCATGTTGTTAAGGTTTCATAAGGTCTGCTTGCCATATTAGAACACAGTCTTCTCAGAATGTCAGATCAACTACACTTTCCTTCAGCCAAGTGTGTTTACACTTCTACTTTCTGGCACCCTGCCACAACTGAGTAGCTTTTCATTTATCAGACACTGCAGCACAGCACTCTAACTAGGCAACTGCTCCTCATTTCTGCCCAAATCTCTTTATCATGGAATTGGGTTCATTTCAAAAAGTTTATCATTTTGAGAAGAAACTGCAATGCAAAAACAATGCCATTTATCAGCTTAGGCAAGGGGACTGCTAGGAAATGATAAATTTCCTGTATGTGGCTTAGTTTATCACCAGTTTATTTTAACTTCTTGCACTTGCTGGATACACTTGTATGACAGGTAAACTTTAAGTGCCTCTTGCCCTTCTTCCCTGATAAATGTGCTTAATAATGTAGATGTATATTTATAAAGTTGTCTTTCACCAGAGAATGTACAAGAAAGGGAAACTGTAAGAATTATAGAATGCTTTTCAATGCATGATCTTAAGAATCATGTAGTCTCATCTTCTAATCTATAAAAAACATCCCTGAAATCTTGAGTGGTCAAATAAGCAATGTAAAACCAAAGAGCCAGTTTATGGCAGAGCCAGGAACTGAACCTAGAGTAAGACACTTTCCCTCACTCCACATGAGTAAATTATTATGGTATGATAATTAGTTTATTAAAATATACTGTATTAGGGTTCTCTAGAGGGAATGAACTAATGGAATATATATACTTTTACATACTATTACATATTCTAAACTAATGGAATATATATACTATTACATAAAGTTAACAATACTTATATGCTAATGTGAAGTCAATAACTCTTATTTCACATGATGAAGATATTTTCTTAGTACAAGTTTATATATGCACAAACATGTTTTTAACAAAATAAGGAAATACTCATGACAATTACATAACAATTTTATATATGTATATGAGTTTATTAAGTATTAACTCACACAATCACAAGGTCCCACAATAGGTCATCTGCAGGCTGAGGATCAAAGAGAGCCAGTCCTAGTTCCAAAACTGAAGAACTTGGAGTCGGATGTTCCAGGGCAAGAAGCATCCAGCACGGGAGAAAGATGTAGTCTAGGAGGCTGAGCCAGGCTCCTTTTCACATTTTCCGTCTGCTTATATTGTAGCTGCGATGGCAGCTGATTAGATTGTGTCCATTCAGATTAGGGAAGGGTCTGCCTTTCCCAGCCCACTGACTCAAATGTTAATCTCCTTTGGCAACACCCTCACAGACACACTCAGGATTAATGCTTTGTATCCTTCAATCCAATCAAGTTGACACTCAGTATTAACCATCACAAGTCCACCCCTTGTCAACTTGAACCTATACACATCTCCTGAAATCATGCATAATCTTGAAATAAAGGCAATAATAAGGTCATAATTACCCCTAACATAATACAACTATCCTTCATACAAGCAGAAACGCCCAAATCCCCAAACCAAATACTATTACACAAAGTTAACAATATTTAAATGCTGATATGATATCAATAACTCTTATGTCACATGATGAAGATATTTTCTCAACACAAATGTACACATGCAAAAACATGTTTTTAACAAAAGAAGAAGGAAATACTCACGACAATTACAGTCCTCGTCTCTTCATCTGATCACATGTTTGTAGCCAGCATTAATGACTACCATTTTCTACTACCCATTCTGTGTTCCCTTTGCCTTCAGCAAGCTTCTCAGCAGGTCATGTTTTTTGTTGTTTTTGTTTTGTTTTGTTTTTGTTTTTGTTTTCTGGTGGATTGACCCAAACCTTCATTCCTGAAGGATGTGGGTCATTTGTATTCCTGCCTGAATTGGGCTGTTGTAGTTTCCCATTGAGGTAAATCACAGGGCATGGCAATACTAAGAGATGCCCTAATTGATCTCCTGTATTCCATGTGTGCTCGTCCTTACCTCTGTTGTGGAGTAGTAGACTGATTTCATCTTGATAGTCTGGGTCAGTCAGCCCAGCCAACACTGTACTTCTATTGACGTAAAGATAGAAGCCCAAAGTGTCCAAGTGTCAATCTTAACTTACAGTGTGATGGAATTGATGTTGTGTCTCCTGGTGGCAGCATTCCTCCTTCTGGATCTAAGACCTCTAGGCCAGCAGAATGTAATGTTGTGGGAACAGGAAGCAAAAATTTCACTAGTGGATCACTAGGGGTGATGATGAGTGGTGCCACTTCCACTTCCACCCCTTGATTCCTGGACCCATGAATCCTGGCTATGGGAGAAACAAGATCATACATTGGACACTGATTCAGAGCTTAGAAGGCTTTCTGGAGAATTTTGTCCACCCCTGGAAAGTATTGCCACCTAGTTGACGTTATAATTGTGACTTCAAAAGGCCATTACACCATTCTATATCAATCCAGCTACTTCAGGATGACAGGGAACATGGCAAGACCAATGAATTCCATAATCACAAGCCCATTGCCACAATTCTTTAGCCATAAAGTGAGTGCTTTGGTCAGAGGTAATGCTTTGTGGAATACCATGACGGTGGATAAGGTATTCCATGAGTCCACAGATGGTAGTCTTGGCAGAAGCACTGTGTGTGGGATGGGCAAACACATATCCAGAGTAAGTGTGTATTCCAGTGAGGACAAAACTCAGGCCTTTCCATGATGGAAGAGGTCCACTATAATCAACCTGACACCAAGTAGCTGGCTGATCACCCCAGTGAATGGTGCCATATCAAGGGCTCAGTGTTGTTCTATGCTGCTGGCAAATTGGGCACTCAGCAGTGGCCACAGCCAGATCAGCCTTCGTTAGTGGAAGTCCATGTTGCTACGACCATGCATAACTTACATCTCTGCCACCATGACACTCCCCTCACCCCCACTGGCTATTACTATCCACATGGCAGGAGGGTGAGCCACCCCCCGCCATATGCGGAGTAATAGCACCCCCATGCGATGTGGATTGTAATAGTTGGGGAGGGGGAGAGGGGGTTGTTATTACTCCCCATATAGGAGGGGTGCCTCACCCTCCTGCCATGTGGATCGTAATAGCCGGGTGAGGGGGGGAGGAGAAGGGGTTGCTATTACTCCCCATATCGCGGGTGATGCCTCACCCCCTGTATCGCCGGGGGTGACTACTACTCCCTGTATGGCAGGGGGTGACTATGTGTGTCCATTATTAGCATTCTCTTTTTTCCTGGATATTAGCAACAATTTCACAGGATGTGTGTACACAGCCTGGGATATGAAAACTAATATCATCTGCTGCACCTCCGGATATTAGGAACCATATCACACATTGGGTGTACATTTTTTGCCAGATTTGGGGTAATGTCATCCTGTGTTTCCCTGAATATTCGGAGAAATATCACAGGATGGGTGTACACCCACTACTCTCTTGGGAAGAGCATCATGCTTTACCTACTGGAAATTAGGAGCAATATCACAGACGGGGTGTAAAGCCATTGTCATACTTGAAGTAATATCATGCTTTCCTCCACTAGTTATAAGGAACAATATCACAGCGGGGTGTATACCTTCTGCAGTATTGGGAGTAATATCATCATCTGTTCCTTTAGATGATAGGAACAGTATCACGGGGGGGTGTACACCCCATGTATTTTTGGAAGCAATGTCATTCTTTCTTCTAGATTTTACGATTCATATCACAGGCGGGGTGTATACTCCTTGTTATATGGGGAGTCATCTGATCCTCTTTCGACCTGTATATTTAGAACAGTATCCAATGTGGGCTGTACATCTCTTCAATATCAGTAGTTATAGTATCTTCTTCTTTCCTGGATACAAGAAACAATATCACTGGTGGGGTGTACACCACTTGCAATATTGGGAATAATATCACCTCTCCCCATGAGGTTATTGAGGACAAAATCACAGGGTGGGTGTACAGTTCCTACGTTATTGGGAGTAATATCATCCACTCATCCCTTGGATATCAGGAACCATATCACAGAAGAGGGGTACACCCCCTTCGATATTGTCAGCAATATCATCCTCTTCCCACCTGGATATTAGGAACAATACCACGGTGGAGGATGGGGTATACACCCACTGCGATATCGAAAGTAATATCAGTCTCTTTCCCGCAGGATATTAGGAACCATATCACAGGAGTGTGTGCACCTTCTGTGATATTGAGAGTAACATCAGCCTCTGCCCCGCTGCATACTAGGAACAATATACGGGGGGCGGGGGGTTTACGCCCCCTGCGATATTGAGAGTAATATTATATTTTCCCTATACATTAGGAACTATATCACAGGGATCTGTAAACCTTCTGTGATATTGGGATTAATGTTACCCTCTACTCCACTGAATATCAATAACAATATCACAGAAGGGTGTACAACCCCTGCGATATGGCCAGTAATATCATCATCTCTACCTCTGCATACTAGGAACAACATCACAGAGGGTGTGTACACCCCCTGC
Source organism: Rhinopithecus bieti (assembly GCF_001698545.2). Taxonomy (NCBI): domain Eukaryota; kingdom Metazoa; phylum Chordata; class Mammalia; order Primates; family Cercopithecidae; genus Rhinopithecus; species Rhinopithecus bieti. The sequence goes on along the minus strand of NW_016810187.1, from coordinate 1,710,479 downwards.
GATATTGGGCATAACTTCATCCTCTCTTCCTCTGGATATTAGGAACAATATCCCTAGTGGGGGGAGGTGGAGTACATTAAGAACAGTATCACCGGATGGGTGTACAGCCCCCGCGATATTGGGTGTAGTATCATCCTCTCTTCCCTAGGATATTAAGAACAATATCAGAGGAGGGGTGTACAGTCCCTGTGATATTGGGACTAATATCATCCTCTCCCCTCTCAATATAAGGAACAATATCCCAGGGTGGGTGTACATCCCCTGCGATATTGGGCGTAATGTCATCATCTCCCAACGTGGATATTGGGAATAATGTCACAGGGGGGCGTACACCTTCTTCGATATTGGGATTAATATCATCCTCTCCCCTCGGGATTGTAGGCAAAATATCGAAGGAGTTTTACAACTCGTGCGATATGGCCAGTAACATCATCCTCTCCCCACCTTGATATTAGGAACTATATCACAGGCGGCTGTACACTTCTTGCCATTTTGGGAGTAACATCATCCTTTCCCATCATGGATATTAAGAACAATATTACAACCCCTGCGATATTGGGAATAATATCATCCTCTCCCCCAAATATAAGAAACAGCATCACAGGAGGATCTACACCCCCTGCGATATTGGGAGTAATATCGTTTTCTCCCCTCTGGATATTCGGAACAATATCACAGTGGGTGTGTACACCCCTGCGATATTGGGGGTAATATCTTCCTCTCCCCCCTGGCTACTGGGAACAATGTCACAGAAGGGGTGTACACCCCCTGCTCTATTGGGAGTGATATCATCCTCTCCGTCCCTGAATATTAGGAATAATATCACTAGGGAGTGTACACCTCCTACAATATCGAGACAAATATCATCCTCTCGCCCCCTGGATATTAGGAACCATATCACAGGAGTGGTGTACACTCCTTGTGAAATTGGAAGAAATATCATCCTCTCCACCTTTGGATGTTAGGGACAATATCACGGGGGAGGTCTATGTCCCCTGCAATATTGGGAGTCATATCATCCTCTCCCTCCCAGGATATTAGGAACAAGATGATCAAAGGGATGTACACCCACTGCGATATTTTCAATAATGTCATCCTCTACTCCCTGGCTATGAGGAATAACATCATAGAGGGGTGTATACTTTCTACGATATTGAAAGTAATATCCTCTCCCCCCGGATATCAGGAACAATTATATTAATGACTAATATTAATAAATATAATAAAATTAATAGTAATAATCGATATTAATTGCAATAAAGATAGTAAAAATTAATACTGATTTAAAATATTAATGATTACTATTAATAATTAATAGTAATATCACTGTGAATGATAACATAATAATATCAGTAATTAATGTTAATTAAATCAATAAATGATGTTGGTAATAAAATAATAATTAATATTAAGATTAATAACAGATAATGATATATGACATTAATATTAATAATTAAATTTAATCATATATTTAATCATATATTTAAAACAATTGTTAATAATTAATAATGCTATACAATTAATTACTATTAGCACTGATAATTATTATTAAAATTGATAATTGATGTTTAATAATTAATATTAATACTCCTGATACCAGAGGGGGTGACACCTACCTGAGATATTGTTCCTAATATCCAGGGACAGAGAGCATGATATTAGTTTTAATATCGTAGTAGGTGTACACTCACCCTGTGACACTGATTCTAATATCCAGGGGATACAGTCTGACATGACTCCCAACATAGCAATGAATGTACAGTCACCTGGTGATATTGCTCCTAATATTCACCGAAGAAGCGTATGATATTACCCCTATATCGTAGGGAGTGTACACCGCTTCTCTGACATTGTTCCTAGTATCCGGAGGGGAGAGGATGATAATAATTTCAGTAATACAGGCTGTGTTCACCCACCCTGTGATATTGTTATTAATATCCTGAAAGGGAGAGGATGATATTACTCCCTATAGAGCAGGAGGTGTATACCCACTGGGATATTGTTCCTAANAGCACTGATAATTATTATTAAAATTGATAATTGATGTTTAATAATTAATATTAATACTCCTGATACCAGAGGGGGTGACACCTACCTGAGATATTGTTCCTAATATCCAGGGACAGAGAGCATGATATTAGTTTTAATATCGTAGTAGGTGTACACTCACCCTGTGACACTGATTCTAATATCCAGGGGATACAGTCTGACATGACTCCCAACATAGCAATGAATGTACAGTCACCTGGTGATATTGCTCCTAATATTCACCGAAGAAGCGTATGATATTACCCCTATATCGTAGGGAGTGTACACCGCTTCTCTGACATTGTTCCTAGTATCCGGAGGGGAGAGGATGATAATAATTTCAGTAATACAGGCTGTGTTCACCCACCCTGTGATATTGTTATTAATATCCTGAAAGGGAGAGGATGATATTACTCCCTATAGAGCAGGAGGTGTATACCCACCCTGGGATATTGTTCCTAATATCAATGGAGGGGAGAGGCTGATATTACTCACAATATGGCAGGGATTGTACATCCACCTTATGATATTGTTCTTAATATTCAAAGGCAGAGAGGTTGATATTACTCCCAATATCACAGAAAGTGTACACCTCTGTGTGATACTGTTCCTGATATCCAGAAGGGGAGAAGATGATATTACTCCCCTTATTGCAGGAGGTGAACACCCACTCTGTGATAGCTTTCCTAATACGCAGGGAGAGAGAGGATAATATTATTCCCAATATTGCAGATGTACACCTCCCTCACCCCCGTGATATTGTCCTTAATATTCCAAGATGGAGAAGATGATATTACTCCCAATATCACAGAAAGTGTGTACCCCCCAGTGATATTGTTCCCATGATCCAGGAGGGAAGAGGATGATATTACTTTCAGTATCGCAGGGAGTGTACACGCCCCCAGTGATACTGTTCCTAATTTCAACGTGGAAGAGGATGATATTACTCCCAATATTGCAGGGGTTAAAAACACTCCTTTGATATTGTTCCTAATATCCAAGGGGGGACAGGATGATATTCCTCCCTATATTGCAGAGGGTGTACATCTGTCTTTGATATTGTTCATAATTTCTAGAGGGGGAGATGATATTACTCACAAAATCGAAAACACGCTGTGTGTCCACCATGGATCCTAATATCCAGGGAGGGATATTAATCCCCATATCGCGGGGGGTGTCCACCCCACCTGTCATATTGTTTCTTATATCCAGGGAGGAGAGGATGATATTGCTACCAATATCAAAGAAGTGTACACACCCCCTGTGATATGGTTCCTAATATCCACGTTGGGAGAGGATGATATTACTCTCAATATCACAGAGTTTGTACACCCCGCCTGTGATATTTTTCCTACTATCCAGAATAAGAGAGAATGATATTACTCCCAATAGTGCAGGGGGTGTACCCCCCTTGTGATATTTTTCTCAATAGCTAAAGGAAGAGAAGATAATATTATTCCTTGTACTGCAGGGGATGTACACCCACCTGTGATATTCTTCCTAATATGCAGGGAGGGAGAGCATGATATTACCCTCAATATTGCCGTGGGCATACACCCACTTTGTGATATTGCTAATATCCAGGGGGTAGAGTATGACATTACTCCCAATATAACAGTGGGTGTACATTCACCTCGAAGATCTTGCTCCTAATATTCAGAGAAAGCTAAAATGATATTACTCCCAATATCACAGAGAGTGTACAACCCTTCCGTGATATTGTTCCTAATATCTGGAGGGAAGAGGATGATATTACTTTCAATATCACAGGCTTTGTACAACCACCTTGTGATATGGTTCCTAAAATCCAGGAAGGGAGAGGACGGTATTACTTTCCATATAGTAGGAGGTGTACACCCACGCTGGGATTTTGTTCCTAACATCAAGCGGGGGAGAGCATAATATTACTCCCAATATTGCAGGGGGTGTACATTCCCCCCGAGATGTTGTTCTTGCCATTCAAAAGAAGAGAGGATGACATTACTCCAGATACTGAAGAAAGTGTAACCCCCCCCATGTGATATTGCTTCTAATATTCAGAAAGGGAGAAGAGGATATTAATCCCCATATTGGAGGAGGTGTACACTCACTCTGATATTTTTCCAAATACGCAGGAGGAAAAGAGGGTAATAATATTCCCAATATCGCAAGGGTTATACAACCCCATGTGAGATGGTCCTTAATAATATTCCAAGGCGGAGAGGATGATATTACTACATATATCACAGAAAGTGTACACCTCCCAGGGATATTGTCCTCATGATCCTGGAGGGAGAAGGATGATATTACTTTAAATGTCAAAGAAGGTGTACACAACCCCAGTGATATTGTTTCTAATTTCAATGTAGGAGAGGAGGATATATCGCAGGGAGTAGAAACACTCCTCTGATACTGTTCTTAATATTCAGGGAGAAAGAGGATGATATTATTCCCAATACAGATGAGTCTACATCCTCTGTAAATCAAGAGTATACACCCATCTGTGAAACAGTTCATAATTTCCAGAGGGGGAGATGATATTACTCACAATATCTTAAACAGGCTGTGAGTCCACCGTGGATCATAACAGACAGGTGGAGAGAAGGCGTTGCTATTACTTCCCATATTGCCACTTTGTTCATGAACCCATTGGGTGACGACATGCGTGGCTGGGGAAAGAGGCTGAATGGTGTTAACAGAACCAGGATTTCTACCCACTTGATTATTATAATCCTCCTCTGCTGAGGTCATTCGTTAGCGAGCACTCACATGAGATACAAATATCTTCACAGTTTTTGACCACTCAGAGAAGTCCATTCACATACCTCTTCCCCAAATTTCTTTGTCACCAATTTTCTGATCATGCTTCTTCCAAGTCCCTGACGATCCAACCAAACTATTGGCTACAGACCATGAATCAGTATATAATCGCACATCTGGCCATTTCTCCTTCTATACAAAGGGCACAACCAGGTGCACTGCTCGAAGTTCTGCCCTCTGTGAGATTTTGCTTCACTGCTGTCTTTCAGGGATGTCCTAGAAACAAGCTGTAGTGCTGCAGCTGTCCACTTTTAGGTGGTGACTGCATATCGTGCAGAACCATTTGTGCACCAGGTCCTAGTTTTCTCTTCCTCTGTCAACTGATCATAAGGAACTCCCCATGAGGCAATTGGTGCAGGGTGGTTGCAAGAAGGCCGGGTGTCAGGAGTAGAGATTATGGGCATTTGAGTCACTTCCTCATGTAACTTACTTGTGCCTTCAAGACCTCCTCGAGCGCGATCACTTATATACCACTTCCATTTGATGATAGAATGCTACTGTGCATGACCCACTTTATGTCTAGATGGGCTAGAAAGCACCCAGTTGATGATAGGCAGCTCAGGTTATGTGGTGACTTGAGTCAAATGTTCAGTTTTCACCAAAGCCCAGTAACAGGCCAAGAGCTGTCTCTCAAAAGGAGAGTAGTTATCTGCAGAAGACGGAAGGCCTTGCTCCAAAATCCTAGAGGCCTCCATTGTGATTCACCTATGGAAACCTGACAAAGGCTCCAAACAGAATTCCTATCTGCCACTGACACCTCGTATGGCCCAAGAGGCAGAGCAGCTTGCCCAGCAGGCTGGACCTGTTGCAGAGCCTTCTCTTGTTCAGGACCCCCCTCAAAACTGGCAGCCTTTTGGGTCACTCAATAAAGGGGTCAGAGTAACACACCCAAATTAGGAATGTGTTTCCTCCAAAATCCAAATAGGCCACTAAGCACTTTTTCTCTTTCTTGGTTGTAGAAGGGGCCAAATGCAGAAACTTACCCTTCACCTTAGAAGGAATATCTCACAGTCCCCACGCCACTGGACCCCTAGAAATTTTACCAAGGTAGAAGATCCCTGAATTTTAGTCAGAATTAATTCCCTTCCTCTGGCACACAAATGTCTCACCAATAAGTCCAATGTGTTTGCTACTTCTTGATCACTGGAGCCAATCAGCATAATGTCATCAGTGTAATGGACCAGTGTGATATTTTGCAGAAGCAAAAAGCAATCAATATCTCTTTGAATAAGATCATGACACAAATCCAGAGATCTGGTACACCTCTGAGGTAGAAAAGTAAAGGTATATTACTGACCTTGCCAGTTGAAGGCAAATTGCTTCTGGTGGGCCTTTGGACAAGAATGGAGGAAAAGGCATTTACCAAGTTAATGGCTGCATACCAGGTACCAGGAGATGTGTTAACCACATCTGGTACAGAAGCTGCAATTGGAGTCACCACTTTGTTAAGCTTATGATAATCCACTGTCATTCTCCAAATCTGTCTGTCTTCTGCACAGCCAAATGGGAGAGCTGAATGGGGATATGGTGGGAATCACCACTGCTGTGTCCTTCAAACCTTTGATGTTGGCACTAATCTCCACAATCCCTCCAGTGATGTGATGTTCTTTTTGATTTACTATTTTTCTAGGTAGAGGCAGCTCTAATGGCTTCCACTTGGTTTTTCCCACCATAGTAACCCTCACTCTACCAGTCAGGGAGTCAATCTGGGGATTCTGCCAACTGTTAAGTATGTCTATGCCAACTACGCATTCTGGCACTAGGGAAATGATCACCAGATGAGTATGGGGACCCATTGGACCCACTGTAAGTCAGGCCTGAGCTAAAACTCCATTTATTATCTGACCTCCATAAGCCCTTACTTTAACTGAAGGACAATGATGATGTTTGGATTCCCTGGAATCAACATCAGCTCAGAGCCAGTGTCCAGTAGTCCACAACATGTCTGATCATTTCCCTTATTCCAATGCACAATTACCATGGTAAAAAGTCAGAAGTATCCTTGGGGAAGGATGGGAGAAAGATTCCCTGCATAAACATAGTGGGGCCCATCCTCAAGGGACCTGGCCTCCCCTTCATTCAAGCAGATCTGAGTTTGTAAACTGTCTCAAATTTGAAAATTGATTGAGGGGCTGTGATGCTGTGATTCTCTGTTTTTATAATTCAAATTAGTCTCTTGTCCATTCAACCTAGGAGTTTTCTGCTTGTATAAATTAAGTAGGAATGCAGTAGGCTTCCTATTAATTTCACTTCTAGGAACACTGTGATTAATTAGCCAATGTCAGAGCTCTACATGAGACAAACTATTCTGATTGCTTCTTTGCTTCTGCTGTCCATTACAGCAGCTATGCCCACCTTGCCTCTGAAGGTTGAGTGCCACCACTTGGCCCCTGCCACTTCGGGATCCAATTATTCCCACTATATTTAAATTCTGTAGTTGAGTGACTCTATCTCTATATTCCTTCCACCATTATCCCACACCCTTAATATCCATTCTCATGCCTGTTCTCCAGGTTTCTGTTTATATACATTAGAAAACTCAAGCAGTTCTTTTCTAGTGCAGTGCACCTCCTCATGGGTCACACTCTCAACCTCACATCTTGGTGCCCACTGGGACTTAAGTCTAGCTATAGGTTTAGAAGCAAACAGGGGTGTTGGGGGTAGTTGTTGAAGAGAATAAACATTATCTTGACTGGCAACTGCTTCAAGGAGGTCATCACTGTTGTCTGAGGCAGTACAGGGTTTACCTTCTCAGGCAAAGGTGAAAAGGCTGATGGCAGCATGGGTCAGGGAAGGCATGTTGCCGCTACTGGGGATGGGGAAACTGTTTCTTCTGGCAAAAAAAGGGTTCATCAGAGTTTACAAACTCAGTGTCCGCAACTTCATCAGGGTCCTCTCACACATCCCCATTCCAAGTTGCAGTGTCCCATTCTTTTCCAATCAATGCCCTCACTTTCATAGTAGACCCCTGGCGAGGCTGTGCAGGCACCTTTTATTGTAGGCCAGTCACTCACATGGTAAGTGCTTGTATCTGTTTTTCCACAATTTCAGATTGTGGAAAAGGAGAAAAGACTCTTTCTCAGGGCACTCTTAGCAGATTTGAGGCTCAGTGTCTGCTTCTGAAGCTAGAGGATAGAATCTCTGAGTTCATGATTTTCTTTCTTTACTTTGTCCACTGAACTTAGGAGCAACCAACTAGCTTCATTATATTCCTTAGTTCTCCACATATGGTCAAATGTATTAAGTATAGAGTCACTAAACTCCTTGCCTCTCATGATCAATGAATCAGGAGTGTCAAATGCATTTATTTTGTGTACTCACTTAACGGTTCACACCAAGGACTATCCGTATTCTCCATACTAATAGAATTAGAGTACTTAGCATTTTTGGGTCTAATATATTAAGCAGCCAACTCTAATAACCCCACAACCAAGGAAGGAACTCCATTCTTAATATTCTGTTCCTCTAGAACCACTCGTAATACCAAATCTGTATTGGAATGGAATATTACATACACACAATATTTATATACATATATTATATATATATATTATATATGGGAGTTTAGTAAATATTTATATGTACTAAATATATATGGGGGAGTTTAGTAAAAATATATATATATATACAAATAGGAGTTTAGTAAATATTAACTCTATTAACTCACATGATCACAAGGCCCCACAATAGGCTGTCTGAAGGCTGAGGAGCAAGGAAAGCCAGCCCTAGTTCCAAAGCTGAAAAACTTGGAGTCTGATGTTCCAGGGCAGGAAGCATCCAGCCTGAGAGAAAGATACAGTCTGGGGGGGGTAGGCCAGTCTCCCTTTTCATATTTTTCTGCCTGCTTATATTCTAGCCAAATTGGCAGCTGATGAGATTGTGTCCATTCAGATTAAGGGTGGGTCTGCCTTGCTCAGCCCACTGATTCAAATGTTAATCTCCTTTGGCAACAACCTTACAGACACACCCAAGATCAATACTTTGTATCCTTCAACCCAATCAAGTTGACATTCAGTATTAACCATCACAGATGCCTGCTGAAACTCTACTTGGTGTCATACCCTAGTTAGGGAATAAAGGTATATATGAATAAGGAAAATAGATTAATGCTTTACAGATTTTTATTTTTATTTTTTTAGATGGAGTCTCACTCTGTTGCCCAGGCTGGAGTGCAGTGGCGCAATCTCAGCTCACTGCAACCTCTGCCTCCCAGGTTCAGGTGATTCTCCTGCCTCAGCCTCCAGAGTAGCTGGGATTACAGGCACGTGCCACCATGCCTGGCTAATTTTTGTATTCTTAGTAGAAACGGGGTTTCCCCATGTTGGTCAGGCTGGTCTCAAATTCCTGACCTTGTGATCTACCCTCCTTGGCCTCCCAAAGTGCTGGGATTACAGGTGTGAGGCACTACACCTGGCCTGGAGATTTTTATTGTAGAAAGTAAGTTATCAAATAGTTGCAAACAGAGTATTTCTGATAATCACATTAAAGGTGCAATGAAATATCATAGTCATGTTCTCTTGGAAATTATGAGGAAGAAGACACTAGTGGCAGATGGTCAAGGAAAGATACTTTGAACATGTGATGAGACAAAATTAACCTAGGATGTTTTTAGAAATGAAAAATTCTGAGCTATGTGCTCTTAACCCTCTTCTCCTAACAGTTGGATGACTATCCCATGTTGACACTTTATTTGAACATCAATTAGTCAAATACCTTCAAAAACATTGATCTCTAGGATGTTACTTTCTGGCTGTGGGCTCTAGTGCTTCTGCTGACTTAAAATTTTTTTTCACTAATAATTCTTGAACATCTATGGGACCTCTTCTTAAACTTGAAAGGCATAGCTATTGTTTGTTCAGGATCTCCACTTCAATTTTCAATAGACACTTCAACATTTCACATGCCAAACAGATTTTAAAATGTATATTAAATCATCAAGAGCCAAGAGAAGAGATTTCTGAAAGAGTGAAACAAAAAGTGAAATAAATTTATACCAGCTATTGGTACCTACAGTTAGCCGAACAGAGGGTTCAGGAACAGCGCAATGCCCATGTGGAAATTTGAATCATGACAGAAACGTAAAGAAAGATCAGAGAGGACAGGGCAGCCTAGTCAATAAATAATATAGTTTTTTAAATCTTTATCTTTATGGAAGCAATCTAAACTTTAAGTTGCTGAAGATAGATCAATAGAAAACGTCATACTGAAGTTCAAAGAAAAAAAGAATGAGAAAATAAAAAGCAGGTTATAACGGTGGGCAATTTCAAAAGGTGTCACATACAAATAGTTGGATTATCAGAAGGAGAGAAAATGTAGAAAAAAGTTTAAAGTAATGACTAAGAACTTTCCAAAATTAAGGACAGACATCATAGCCTGGATCCATGAAGCTCTCAGGGAACATCAAGTAAGACAAATTTAAAAACAAACATACAAACAAAAAATACAACTATACATATTCAAATTTATAATAAAGCTTCTGATTCCATAATTCTTTGATGTTTAACTGGGGGCAACTTTCTTGATTTGCCTTTCTTCTTCATCTACTGTCTTATATCTGAGTAAGCCAAGAAAGCCGTAGTTCTCCTTTCTTTAATGCCATGGGTGATGCAAATTCCCCAAGTCCCTTCTCATGCCCCAGAATGTTCAAACGAGCCCCACCCACTAAGCACTATGTAAAGCCTAAATCAGTCTCTTTTCTCCAATTTCTCAAGCCATTTTAGGACCAGCTTCAGTGGCCCAATATCTTCTTCCAAGAGATTTCCTTATGTTAATAATGAACTTTTTCATACTTTCTTAGTGAGTGTGTGGCATCATCGGTCTTAGTATCTGAACCAAATTTTGGGTATAAATTCATCCCATGATTGCTGGGTTGCCTTAACAAAACTGTAGAAAAGTAAAGACAGAAAAATTCTTGAAAGAAGTTGTGAAAATGAGGTGTGAGGATAAAAAGCCATCTTATAATGGAACTTAGATTCTAAATATGATGACTTCTTATCAAAATTATGCAAAGAAAACAAGTACAGTTTAATACAAAATGAAAAGAAAAAGCAACCACCAATCTAGAATCTACACGTAGTTAAATTATACTTAAAAAGTTTTTTTTTTTTTTTTTTTTTTTTTTTAACTTCCTTTTGAACAAAATAGAAAACCTGAGAAAATATTAACACCTACTGATTTTCCCCTTCAGGAAATTCTAAAATAATCTTCCGGAAAAAAAGAACATGATACATATAATGATTCAAATCTACATAAATCAAAAGCATTGAGAAGAATGAATAAATGGAGGTAAAAAAAATATTTTCTTTTTTGATTTGATCTAAATATAATTAATTATTTTAAAAATAATAATAGTAATAATAAATGAATTGAGTGATTATAATAGCACCAAAATGTATGAGAAAACTCAAAATAAGAAGTAAAAGTGAACACACATAAAAAATGATGGAAGTATGCCAAAAGGACCTGAAAGAACTTCCATTAACCAAAAGTGGAACAATTTTCTCAAAAAGAAAATCAAATAGTATTGGATTGTAACCCAGATTGTAAAATAAATACCTATGAGTTCATATTATTGTAAATAAATTATTGTATAAATAAGTATTGTAGATGTCTTGGTCCATTTGTGCTGCTATAACAGACTACAACACACTAGATAATTTATAAAGAACAGAAATACATTTTGTCACCCTTCTGGAGGTTAGAAAATCCTGGATCAAAAGGCATCAGCATGATCACTGTCTAGTAAGAGCCCAGCCTCTGGTTCCAAGATGATGCCTTCTTACTGCATCCTCCTGAGGGGAGGAATGTTATATCCTCATGTGGTAGAAGGTGAAAGGTTTTATCACCTAAATTTTCCCCAGAAGAGGAGCCCTCATGACCGAATCATTTCTTAAATACCTTACCACATTGCCCATTAAGTTCTAACACCTGAATTTTGGAGGGGACACATTCAAACCATAGCAGTGGGAAAAGAATCTCCCAAGCAGAGATTTCTAATTAATTTATGTAAACACTCTGCTTTCAAGGAAGTGGAGCATGAAGTGTCACTTTTTAAGAGTAGGTTGCATACAGTGACTTCCTTTCAAAGTAGTATGGAAAGGAGATAAACAAATAACTTTACAGTGGAGAAACCCTATTAGGGTGTTAGAACTTAAATCATATTCAGTTTATCAAAACAAAACAAAACAAGACAAAAATACAAAGCAATACGTCATTGCTATGGTTTGAATCTGTCACCCAGAATTCAAGTGCTGAAAACAATCTCCAATGAGACAGTGTCGGTACGAAAAGCCTAATGGAAAGTGTTTAGGTCATGAGGGCTCATGAAGAGATTGTCATAACAAAGGCTCACAGGAATGGGTTTGTTCCCTTGTGCTTTATCCTTTCTTTTTCTATCATGTGATGTTGTAGCAAGGAGGCCCTCACCAGATGCCAGTGTCTTACCTTGCACTTCCCAGCCTCAAGAACTGTTAAGTATATACATTTCTGTTATTTGTAAATTACCTAGTCTCAGATATTTTCTTATAGCAGCACAAAAAGAACTAATACAGTCACGTACCCTTAATATGAGGTGATGAAAATGACACATAACTCTGTGGTCCTCCTCACTAAAAACCATTAACCCTGTCTAATTATAAAACAAACGAACAAACCAAAACCAAAAAAGTGGACACATTTCGCTTGAGATAAACTCTATGAAATACCTGACCAGTGTTCCTTAAAACTATCAAGGTCATCAAATACAAGGGGGAAAGTCTGAGAAACAATCAAAGCTGAGAAGAGCCTGAGAAGCGTGGCAACTAAATGTAATATGGTATATTGGATGAGATTCTGGAACAGAAAAAGTAATTAAATAAAATTAATAGGATCAAAATAAAAATGGACCTTAGTTTATAACAATGCATCAATCTTGGTCACATTATGATATGGTTTGGCTGTGTCCACACCCAAATCTCATCTCAAATTGTAGTTCCCATAATCCCCACATGTCATGGGAAGGACCCAGTGGAGGTAATTGAATCATGAGGGCAGTTACTCCATGCTGTTCATGATAGTGAGTGCATTCTTGCAAGATATGATGGTTTCATAAGGGTCTTTTCCCCTTTTGCTTGGCACTCCACCTTGCTGCTATCATATGAAGAAGGATGTGTTTACTTCTCCCTCTGCCATGATTATAAGTTTCCTGAGGCCTCTCCAGCCCTGCAAAACTGCAAATCAATTAAACCTACCTTTTTATAAATTACCCTGTCTCAGGTATGTCTTTATTAGCAACATGAGAACGGACTAATACATATTAATAGTAACAGACCATACTAATGCAAGATGTTAATAATAAGGGAAATTATGTGCGCCTATGGTGGGGGGATGGGAGGAGCAGGTAATATGAGATACTGTACCATGTTTGCTATTTTTCTGTAAATATAAAACTGTTCTAAAATGTAAAAGTTAGTGTAAAATTAAAATGTTCTTAATAAGAAAATAGATAAATATACTTTAGTAGATCTTATAAAATATTGTATAAAGCAGTGAAAATAGATGACTAAATAACAGCTACTCTCAGAATATATGAAATATATGGAAAAATAAGAAACAATTTTTTACAAAGTTCAAAAGTATCTGAAAGTCAAAAAATATACTTTAAACATATATAAAAAATTGACAAAAATCAGGATAATTATATTCCCAAAATTCTGATAGTGTTTATCTCTGACGGAAGGATGCAAGCTTCCAATACAGAGGAGGGAAGACACTTGGATAGAAATAGTTTTTAGTTTTTTTGTAATTGGATGTTATCATTTAATAAAAACACACATTATACATATTGATATCAATAAATAAAAGAGGTTATGCATGGAACTACAATGAAAGCACAATATAAACAAGATTATTATAAATCAGTGCACCTGGGGTCAACAGCAATAACAAAACAAAACCCTAGTTATACTTAAATGAGTATTAAATATATTTCTCTCAATTGCATACTTTATCTTTAAATAGTTATGGTAATACTGGTTTCAGTACATTTCTAATGATGTGGTTATGCTTTTTTACTTTTATTATTAATTGACACATAACTACTATACATATTTATGGGGTACAGTGTGATATTTTGATTTATGTATATAATGTATAATGATCAAATCAGAGTAATTAGCATGTTCATCACTTCACACGTTTATCAGTCCTTTGTGTTGGGAGCATTCAAAATCTGCTTTTCTAAATATTTCAAAATACATAAAAAAAAATTGTTGTTAGTTATAGTGATTCTACAGTCCTGTAGAAGATCAGAACTTTTCTCTCCCATCTAGCTGTACTTTTGTGTCTGTTAACCAACCTTTATCTATCTTCCTCTTCCTCCTACTTTTTCTTCTTCTAATAACCACTCTTTTACTCTCTACTCCTATGAGATCAAATTTTTTAGCCTCCACACCTGAATAAGAAAATGTGGTACTTATCTTTCGGTACCTGGCTTATTTCACTTAACCTAATGTCCTCCAAGCTCATCCATGTTTCGATGAATGACAGAATTTTCTTATGTTGTATGGTGAAATAATAGTCCAGAGTGTATATATATACCACATTTCCTGTATCCACTCATCTGCTCATGAACACTTAGATTGATTTCCATATGTTGGCTCTTGTGAATAGTGTTGCAATAAACGTGAAAATGCAGATTTCACATACTAATTTTTTTGACATTCTAATTTCCTATTTTTTGGAAAGAATATGAGATTGGATCCAGTACTGGCGTTGCTGGATTATATATTAGTTTTTCTTTTTTTAGTTTTTTGAAGAAACTTCATTCTGTTTTTTGTAATGGCTGTACTAATTACATTCTTACCAACAATGTATATGAGTACTTCTTTCCACACATCCTTGCCAGAACTTGTTAATTTCTGTGTTTTTGATAACAGTCATTTGAACTGGAGGAAGATACTATCTCATTGTGGTTCTGATTTTTACTTTTCTGATGATTAGTGATGCTGAACATTTTTATGTATATTTATCGTCCATTTATATGTCTTCTTTTGAGAGATTTCTGTTCAGTTCATTTATCCATTTCCAGTTGGATTATTTGTTGTTTTTTGCTTTTCGTTTTTGCTATTGAGTTGTTTGAGTTTCTTGACTATTCTGGGTATTAATTCCTTGAAAATTTGCATGCATTATGTCAGACCAAAAAATAAAAAAAAAATATCAAATAAAATTTGTTTCCAAAATATATTTCTATGTCACTGAATGAATTACAGTGTTGCAAAATATTAATGATATACACCAAAAGTGAAAACAGTATTTAGTATTCTCAATGAATCAGCATCCGACTACAAACAACAGAAACCTACCCTCTTAATGAGAACAAAAAAAAAAAAATTATGAATTGTTGCTTGAAAGCTTGCAGAAGTACCAGAGATGTCTCCAGGGGCTGGAGTTCCAGATTACTTCATCAGAACCTAGTGTATTTCAGGATTGGTCTTTGGTGACAACAATAAGCCCCCAATAGGTGTTATCTTTCACTGTGACACTTAAGCCTCAGAAACTGGATGACCCCGAAAGATGACTCTCCAGAAGAGATTCTGTGTGGTGCCTTCTTCAGTCCGTATCTCTAGATTCTATATTGTAGTTTTAGGTAAAACCTAGGTTAGCTGTCTGGGCTCAAGAGGTACTGAGATTGGGAAAGAGAGTTCTACTTTAGAGAAAAACTGGAAAAGCTTCTACTTTAGAGACACATGGATTCATATCATAAAAATATCCTCAGTCTAAATGGCTGTGTTTAAAGAAGACTTGAAACCAAAATTAAATAAATAGGTAGTTACATACATTTTCGTTAGAGTGACTCTGGGAAAATTGATATCTGTTTGTAATTGTTTACCTGAACATTGGCATGGCTGACGACAGCTAAATCATGTTATTTGTGTATTTCAGCTAACCCAAATGATATCAGATAATTAAGAAGCAAATTCAAAGAAATAGGATCAGAATCCATTCCTATGTCATAATATATGGTAAGAGATTTGTCCCAATAATACTGACTCTAAACAAAATACCATTTTAAAGGAGAAGCCTGATGTATAAGAAGTTCATACAATTCAGTTTGTGATTGATTCCTGAAAATAAGTCAAAGTTTTATAAACACTCAAAACAATTACATTTCTCATAATAGAGCCCTCCACAGAGTTGCTGCCTATAAAGACAGCTTTTAGAATTTTGCTTGATAACTTTTGCAATCTAATAAGTAATTAAGTGGCATATAGTATCTTACATAAAAACGACTGTGAAGATTTGTATGATTGAAGAAAAAAGAAAGGAGTATTTGGATTTGAGTTGTGACTAAAACCAAAATCTAAGAGAGTTGTATTATTATTTTAGTGTTTTGACACATAGGAAACATGAAAGGGGGAAAACAGTCTGTCTGCCTGAACTGGAGGACAGTATGTTAAAATGGTTACCCAAGTACTATGGTCTGAATCTGTATTTCTCCCCCAAATTCACATGTTGAAATCCTCAGCTTCGAGGTGACGGTATCAGGAAGTGAGACTTTTGGGAAAGGATAAGGTCATGAGGGTGTAGCCCTCATGAATGGGACTAGCATCCTTATAAAAGAGACCCTAGAGAGACCTCTAGCCTTTCCACCACGTGAAGACACAGTAAGAAGGCACCAACTGTGAAAAAGAAAGTGGGCTCTCCCCAGACACTGAATCTGCTGGTGCCTTGATTTTGTACATTCTAGCCTCCAGAACCCTGAGAAATAAAATTATCTTGTTTATAAGCCATTCAGTTTATGGTATAGCAGACCCTCCACATCTGTGGCTTCTGAATACCTAAATTCAAGCAACCTCAAATTGAAAATATTTTTTAAATGTGTCTGTACTGAACATGCACAGATATTTTTGGTCACTATTCAATAAACTATTAATAGAGTATAATAGCTCTTTGCATGGCATTTACATTGTATTAGGTATTACAAGCAATCTAGAGATGATTTAATGTGTATAGGATGATGTACAGAGGCCACATAAAATATTCTGCCATTTTATGTAAGTAGCATGAGCATCCATGAATTCTGGTATTCATAGAAGACCCTAGAGCCAATCCCCAGTGGACACCGAGGAACAACTGTATTTTTTGTTATGACATCCAGATAGAATAAGATACTGAGATAACTTGAAAGGTGCAACACACCTCCCCTGGGCATTTAAATCTAAGTAAAGAGGAGGTAGGAAAACAGAATGTCATTGATATATACTATTTTTTATTACCTATGTTGGCAAGATATAAGAAAAATGTTTGCTCACTAACAAGTAAAAAAAGGAAGAAATTGAATGATTCTGTAAATCTGGGGCCTGGAAAAAATGGAAAACCAGCTGCTTTTAGATTCCAAAGAGCTACTGAGAGGCCTGAATAAAATTATGATTGGCCAAAACAGAAAATGTTTCAACTGAAGAATTCCTTGTGAAGCTTAAATTAGGTGATTCCCTCAACCAATGCCTTATGATCCTTTAAAACAAATATCATTGAGAGGCAAAAGGAAGAGAGGGAGAAGGAGAGGACAGCGATGGTGGGGGTGGTCAGGTGAGCAGAAGAAAAGAGAGAGAAAAGAGAAAGGCACAATTATAAAAGTAAAAAATAATTGAGAAATTTGTAAAAAAATATTAGCTTTGTTAATATAGAAAATGAGACTGACGGCCGGGCGCGGTGGCTCAAGCCTGTAATCCCAGCACTTTGGGAGGCCGAGAAGGGCAAATCACGAAGTCAGGAAATCGAAACCATCCTGGCTAACCTGGTGAAACCCCGTCTCTACTAAAAAAAAAAAAAAAAAAAAA
>NW_016810187.1:1676491-1692593 GCF_001698545.2 Rhinopithecus bieti | reverse complement strand
AAAAAAAAAAAAAAAAAAAAAATGTACAAAATGCTAGCCAGGCGAGGTGGCGGGCGCCTGTACTCCCAGCTACTCGAGAAGCTGAGGCAGGAGAATGGCATAAACCAGGGAGGCGGAGCTTGCAGTGAGCAGAGATCTGGCCACTGCACTGCAGCCTGGGCGACAGAGTGAGAAACTGTCTCAGAAAAAAACAAACAAACAAAAAAATAAAATAAAAAAAAAAAAAAACAAAGAAAATGAGACGGACCAAAAAGAAGTTATATTTGTTGTAATTAAAAATCTGAAGCAATCTATATTTATACAAACGAATTTTGGTATAACTATACAAAGGAATACTACTCAGTAATAAAAAGGAGCAAACTACTGATAGATGCAACTGCATAGATGAACCTGAAACACGTTATGCTATTAGAATGCCAGACACAGAAGAGTGCATTATATATGATTCCACTTAGAGTAAATTCTAGAAGATTATTCATATATAGTGACAAAAATCCATCAGTGAATACTTGTGTTTTGAGTGGCGAAATTCCGACTGCACAAAATAAGTACAAAAATATGTTGGAGATGTGAAGAGACTGTTCTATATCTAGAGTATGGTGTTGGCCACATGGGTGTAAAATTTAATAGAATTTTTCGTTTACCTTAAAAGAAGTGCATTTTATTTCGTCTTTTAAAATGTATTGACTACATTTTAAAAAGGCATTTGCTTATTCTGGATATTAAACCATCTTCAGGCTCCCATGCTTACTCAAGCTGAAAGTAGGCGGCATAATTTCTCATCTCGGAAGCAAGAAAAACTAGTTACCTCTTCAAACCAGGGTAAGGGGAGTGGAGGGAAAAGAGAAAGTATAATTGGGGACTAAGGAGAAAAATAAAGTACTTCTGCCTAAAGACAAGAATCAGAGCCTGTTGGAGGAATTTCTGCTCCACCAAGGTTGAGACCTTTACCTTGTTTTCCCAGAGAGATGTCACAATAATTTTGGGTGAATAACTCTTCTGTGCATGCTGTATTTCTATTTTTGGAACATTCCGCTTTAGCTTACTCTCTCTTTCTCTGTGTGTGTGTGTGTCTCTGTGTGTGTATGTGTGCATGTGTGTGCCTGTGCATGTCTGTGTGTGGAGGATTGAGGTCGGCTAGAAATAACTTGTTATTAATTCATAACAGCCAAATCTAACCCTAATATAGAATATAGCACAACATCCAGAACTTCTGGCCTTTGAGCAAAATGCAACAATTGGGTGGAACTTTGATTTACCTGCTTTGGTGAGCGAGAGAATGTAATATGTATTTGGGAAGAGAACAAATGAATAATTGGTGAAAGAAGGGTAGTCTGTAGCAAGGAAAGGTATGCTTATCATTCTCTATCTTATTTTCTTTCATTTACACAGAGCTAAAATACGTTTTTCAGTCTGCTCTTATTAAGTGGAGCAAAAACACTTGGTCCTGGACAATGGAATGTTAGCAGAAATGACATAAGCAATTTCCAAGTCTACCTTTAAAAACAACTCATACAATCTTTTATGTATTCCCTTGGCCCCATCTGGTAACTAAATTTCAACCCAAGATAATCCTGAGAGTCACATATTGAATAAGACAGTTGAAGATAGAAGCTTCCGATTGATTACATGAAGCAGAGCTCTCCCAGAAATCTGCACTGGACAATATGTTTGAGAAATAAACTTTTGTTTTTTAGATGATTTTTCTCTGGTATAGCACTTAATGTTGTTCACCCTGAAACAGATTAGTGTTAAATCAGACAAAATTACACCAGGAAAAGTTATAAAAATATTTTAAAAATTGTAATATTTGAAGCCTATCATTTTAAGTTGCTGAAAACCTATGTGGACTAGAAAAAATATATTTAATATTTTATCTTTCAAGTAAATTGTATTGAATGAGAGAAATTTCTAGAACTGCTCAAAAACTTTTGTAGTGCAGTTAACCTTGGCTTGTAAAGCTGAGAAAAATAAGCATAGCTGAAAAATCTAAATTCCTGCAATGGCATTTCCTAAATACGTGCTCTAAAATGTCAGTTCCAGGATCACTCCTCACTATGACTCTATTAGCCAAACCTAGGTCCTCACACTGATGAAGGAGCTGTGTTCTTTTTATGTGAGATTTTGAAACAAAATGCTTTTTAGAGTAACATTTAATAATACCATACTGATGGTCTCTTCTAATTTTTGCTTCAGATCTCTACATTAATATTTTCAGTGTCTATTCATTTATTTGTTTTAGTGCGTGAATGTTTTACAAACTGCAAATCCTTTCCTCACATTTTTTGAAACAAAACTTGGATAAAAGAAGCTTTTGAAGTATGAACAGTTCAAGAGAGGATAAACTCTCCCTTGATACACTTGAGGTAGATTTAAAAAAAATCTTTCATGTAAAATTTGTTTTAAATTGTTTTACTCTTTACCAAACATAATTGTGTTTCGTGAAGATTGTGTCTTAACTAAATAAAGAAGCAGTATCCATTCCATTATGAACGTTAATGTTCATAAGAAAAAATATAATAAATAGATAATGTCAAACAATAATGGAATTAATGTATAATACACCTGCCCATCGAGCTGTGCAGAGTTTTTTACATATTAGAGAGTCCAGCCTGACAAAATAATTTCACTCGGGGTCTTGGAAAAAATGCAGTAGGTTTGTCTCACACACGAAGGGTTCACCTTTTTGTCCATAAAAAAAGGAAAGTTTCTTCCATACGGATCCTGTTTCTAGCATTGATGTGTCATTCTCAAGTGTATCATATAGAAAATAAGTAATCTTACAGAACATGGCTGATAGATTACTCAAGTGATGAGGAGATTCTGAGGATTCTTTGTAAAGTGAAATATAGGTATAAACTAATAAGCCTGGTTGGGGGTTACTATGGCTCAGGTCACTCTGGTTCATTTAAGGGTAGCTTTGGCCTATATGGTTGAGTCCTGAGAGGCAGAAATGTAATGGCAGAGAACTACTTTAAATTAGTAGTAAATATTTATGAGTATTGAACCAGTCTCACGGTGAATGTAAGCATGGAGCCTATTAAGCAATGGCCTTTATACAATCTCAGCTCACACACTTACCATATGAATAATTTTGGCCAAGTTATTTAACATCTCTTTGCATCAATATATTTCTCAAAATAGGGGCTAATAGAAGCATTTCCTTCATAGGAGTGTTGTGAAATTGAATAAGCTAATACACACAAAATGTTTCATACAATGATTTTTATAAGATTATATGCTCAAGAAATATAAATTAATTATGTATCCACACATTCTTTTATTTGTTTGATCAATATTTATTGAGCACCTATTTCAGGTACTGGTCTATATGTAGGGGATATAACAGTGAATCCTACACACAAAATATGTTTTATTTATTTTATATTTTACTGGGGAGAAAAAGAATGAAATAAGTAAAATAGGTAGTATATTAGATTATGATGAATGCTATGGAATAAAATAAAGGAGACAAGTAGTTAGAAAATGGTAGAAGAAAGTATAATTTTAAATGAGGTAGGAAAGTGTATTAGTTCGCTCAGGCTGTTATAACAAAATACCACAGACTAGGGGACTAAAACAACAAAAATTAATTTTCTCACGGTTATGGGAGCTGGAAGTCCAAAATCAAGGTGCCAAAATAGTCAGTTTCTGGTGAGTGCTCTCTTTTGGTTGCAGGCTTCTGCCTTTTCACTGTGTCTACATGTGGTGGAGAGCGAGCCCTGCTGTCTCTTCTTCTTTTAAGGGCACGAGTTCTGTCAGGATGGAATCTGCCAGTATAACCTGAGCAAACCTTAGTCATCTTCCTAAAGACCCTATCTTCAATACAGTCAAGTGGGGTGTTAGGGTTTCAACATATGAATTCTATGGGGAATACATTCAGTCCATAGCAAGCAGTAAAGGAACCGTTTAAGTGAATATGTAAGTATGTAGAGGAATGACTAGAGGATTATGTTGAGCAGGATAATTCAAGGAACAAGAGAGTGTAAGAGTGAAGATCCTGAGATGGGAACATGCTGGGCAACTGAAATGGGTGAAGAAGAGTAGCAGGAAATGTGATCAAAGGAAACAGGAAGGTTAGATCACATTCGGCTATTATACCATTATAAAGATATTGATTTTAGTTATGAGTGAGATGGGAAGACTTGGTAGCAGGTAAGAAACAAGTTGTGACTAAGTTTTAATAAGCCCAATCTGGTGGCAATATTGAGAATATACTAAAGGGAAAAATGGGAAGTAGAAAGACGAAATGGAAAGCCATCGGTCCAAGCAACTATAAGCCAGAGATTACAGTGGCTCAAACTAAAGTTGCAGCAGTAGATAAGGTGAATAACTGTCAAAATCTGGAAAAAATTTTCAGGTAGAAAAATAAAGATCTTTTCGTGGATGATATGTAGCTTGTGAGAAAACAAGAAAATTGAAGAATGGGTCTAATTTTCTTGAACGGAGTGCCAAGAAAGGGAGTTATTATTGCATATTTAGGTCGATGTTGCAGGGGAACAGTTTGAAATAATTTGACTCTGACATTTGGATACATTAAATTTGAAATGCCCATTTGATATGTAAATGGTGATGTTTCATGGACAGTTGTCTATAAACAAATGGAAAGAAGACTGACTATGTTTTGCATATAGACTTATCATTAATATGAAACTGGATTAATTCATCAAAGGAGTAATTTTAGATGGAAAACAAGCCTAGGTCTGAAGACTGACCACATAATACTATAACTTTAACAGTCAGTGAGATGAAGAGGTGCCAGTAAAAGAGAATGAGGAAAAGTGAGAGAAGAAGAAAATTAACAGAACATAATTTTTTAGAAGTCAACATACAAAAAGGAGGTGGAGGAGTTTGCAAAAGGGGATAGTGATCATTTGCATCAAATATTACTGAGAAATGAAGTCAGAAGAGAATTGAATAGTGGTCATTGTTTTTTGCAACCTAGAGGTCACTGTTGATATTGACAAAACAGTTCCAATGGAGTGCTGGGATCAACTACTTGACTGGAGTGAGTTCCACACAGAAGAGTTGGAGGAAAGTAGAAAAACAGCAGCCAGTAATTATAGACAAGTATTTCAAGGGATTTTGTTATCAAAAAAGGGGAGAAGGCTAGACAGTAGCTCCAGGGATAAGTGAGTTTAAGTAGGGATCTTTTAAAATGTTGTGATAGTAGAAATAAAGTGCATTTGTAAATTAATAGGAAATATCCAAATGTGTTGTAAGGTTTTTCTTTTACAACCATAGTGAGAAATATAATGGCAACATATGTCTCAAACCAAACAATGTCCCTGACTCTGCAAAGAAGGAAAATAAATCAGAAATGAGAGCACTATGTAAGTGGCATTGATTTGCAATCAATTCAAGAATCTAACCATGGACTTCCTACTGTACCTTGTTCCATAAAAGTTATTGGATTTAACACCATTTGGCTTCTCAGAGTTCATACAGGGGCTATTGCCTGCTATATCACTTCCTGGGAATGATTACCCTGTTTGATTTCTTACCTTTTTGGCCATTTGGTATAATTTTCAAACACCAATGGTTGTGCTTGCTGAACACCATATATTTCGAGAAATGAAAGTCCTCATCTAAGTAATAATGGTGTGAAATGTCAGGAGGCAATCCCATTTCAGTAATTATTTGAGTATTTAACATATGTACTAACCAAGTGTAGTTACTTGTTGATCTGATCATCTGACTCACCTAGAGTCCTCAAGAGGACAGTATTAGTATTTGTATGATTAACTGATTGAAGGAACACTGTGTTTATGTAATACAGAAACATTTGCACAAGCAAGGCTCTATTTTTCTCCTACCTATACTCATAGCTTTATAGCTAAACTTACTAATGGATAGTTATTATAAAAGAGAAAACTATTAAATATTAAAATGTTAAAATCCCTGGGCTTTACCACAGAACTTCTGAACTTATAAGCCCTAAAGTTATTGCTCAGGCAGCTGAATTTTAACATAAAATAAAGAAAAAGATACAGCAAAGATATTATGTAAGAATAAAATAAAATGAGATATCAAAAATAAAGCTATACAATAAAATTTTAAAATTAAAATGAAGAGTATAAACTTAAAATAAAAGACCAACTATATAAAATTTAAAGGCAATTTTTTAAGAGATAAAATAAATTGTATTTAAGAATAAAACAATAAAATACCAGAAGCCAATTGGAAAAGATATTAAAAACAACAACAAAAGGATTGGTTACAACTAAATACATGAGAATGATACTAAAATTCATGAAAATTCTCAATATGAAAGTCAATGCAATTTGGATTGATCACAAGAATTAATGTCTGAAAAATGTGTAAACATTTTGTAAAATGAATTAAAGACCACTGAAAGAAGAAAGCTTGGTGTTTAGGAGAATAGATACTGAAATTATAAATATAATAATAAAATAAGACAATACAATTTTTTAAAAAGTTATCAAAGTAAAAATATTTAACCCTTGAAAATGTCCAAAATATTCATTTGCTTATTAATGTTTGTTCTATTATAAATCACAATCCCCAGGGTTACACTAGACAGAAAGTTTCCTGGGCTCCACTACAGAATTTCTGAACCTATAACCTCTGGAGCTGTTGCTCAGGCAACTGAATTTTTTTTTTTTTAATTTTTATTTTTTAGATGGAGTCTCACTCTGCTGTCCAGGCTATATAGTGCAGTGGCGCTATATTGGCTCACTGAAAGCTCCACCTCCCGGGTTCACGCCATTCTCCTGTCTCAGCCTCCAGAGTAGCTGGGATTACAGGCGCCCGCCAACACGCCCGGCTAATTTTTTGTGTTTTTTAGTAGAGACGGGGTTTCACCATGTTAGCCAGGATGGTCTCAATCTCCTGATCTCATGATCCGGCCACCTCGGCCTCCCAAAGTTCTGGGATTACAGGCATGAGCCACTGCGCCGGGCTAGGCAGCTGAATTTTAACATTCATAGGGAGTAATTATAATATACATCGTAGATTAAGAACTGTTGCTTTAAGGTGAAACATACATGCAAACCTGAAAAGAAAATTGTAGTGAAGAAGACAAATCAGTAACACACAAGAAATAAGATTATTTTTAATCTTTAATAAGGCTTAGGTAGCTCTGGATTCCTGGGAAATATAGGTTTTTATTGCAACAACCTCTACATTTTTAGTCATTAAGTTTGTGAATAACTTGTGGTTGTTATGTAGTAACAGAAAACTAAAATATAGAGTATACAAGGGAAAAGTAATTAGGTTGTTGATGGCAAATACTGTTGCTCATATATGAAGGCAGATGCTCTGAAAGATGCCAGCCCTCTGTCTTTCTGGGCTTGTCTTGCAGCCTCAGAACCTTTCTTAACAAAGTTCTGTGAAAGCAATATGCTCTGTATGAGATGTTAAACTGATTTTCACCTTTCCATGAGACGTTTGCAATAGCACAAATGTGTAAATATATCTTGTATCTTGAACATTGTAGGAGGGAAATTGTCAGGGTGGGACTAATCTAAGAACATTTCAACTTTTTGTTAAGTGAATCTAGAAAAAATACCCTTTTTTACCTAGTGAAGCAAATATATAAATATAGATATATATAAATATATAAATATATATGTATGTGTGTATATATATATACATAGAGAGAGAGAGTTTGTGTGTACTCAACAAAAGCCTGTTCCTCTAAGCTAGTATGAATTGTGCTATTTTTTCACAAGGGGAAAAGGAAGATATGATCATATTTTCAAAACATTCAAAAAAATCATCCCTCCAATTTTCTAAACTATGAAACATCAATACATATATCAAGATTGATATAAATGTTTCATGGATTACATTTCAATTATAACATTATTATTTTGTGTTAGTAATTTTATGTATCAAATTAAAATAAAATTATAAGATAGGTAAAACCTTTAGATTACATATTGTCAGAATATATAAAATGCCCTTCAACACCTGTCAAAATAAGCATTTTCCTCTGTGCTCACACTTCAAAAACAATCATCATCAGAAGACTTCTGTGACCAAATGCGTGAGGTTTTGTTTCCACACAAACAACAGAGATGAGCTGAGTGTTTACTTTAATTCAATTCAATTCTGATACTATCTTCCCAGAGATAGCCTTAGATCCCACAGGCTGAGGGCTCAGTCCCCCAAACTGCCTTCACTTCAGGCACCAGTTGTAAGTCCAGGCTTCCGGAACTGTCTAACCAGCCAAAATTTGGAGTTCCACAACCCCCTCTTTGAGTTTGATTAATTTGCTAGAGCAGCACAAAGAACTTACACAAACACTTATTTACATTTACTGATTTATTATAAAGGCTATTAAAAGGATACGGATGAACAGACACATAGGACAAGGCACACGAGAAGGTTTGTGGGGCTTCCATGCCCTCCTCAGGTGTTCCACCCTTCAGGAATCTCCACGTGTTCCATTATCTGGAAGCTCTTTGAGCCCTGTCCTCTTGGGTCTTTTGTGGAGAAAACTGGATAGACATGACTGACCACCATGTAGAAGGTGATTGAAAAAAAATAAAATGACATGATCTAAGGCTAATGGACTGAGTGGGAAACCCAACAAGGCCTGTTCATATTATTCTGCCTCTCTGTGCAGCATTCTTTCCTCCAGGGTATGGGGCAGGACCTCTCTGGAATGAGAGTCATGTGCCTCACAAACAGATTTGGGTTCTGTTTTGAGCAGGTGAAAAGAGGGCAGCAGAAGATCAAATAGAAAGATTCTATTTTCTGAAGCCTTCTTCTGAGGCCTAAAGTCCATCAACATTATCACAAGCGCTATGGGAGTTATAAGCCAGGAACCATTGACAAAAACCTCTATATGTACATACATACACACACATATATATATATAAAACATCACATTCACATCACTCCAAATATAAATTATAAGAGCTGCACATATAAGAACCATGAGTTCTTAAATGGTTTCAGGTTTATGAACTTAACATATTTATTTGCTTTTTTTCACGAATCTGATGGAAATTTTAGGAGGTAGAGTTAGCTTAGTTTGTCTTCTGACTACAATATTACAGTCAATAAACACATTAGTTGAGAACTAAAAAAATTATCAAAAACTTGGCAGTTTAAAATAGCATGCATTTATTATCTTCCCGTTTTCCTAGGTCAGGAGTTCAAGCTGGAATAACTGGACCCTCTGCTCAGAATCTCATGAGGATGAAATCTTTGAGTTGGCCATGCTGCACCTCTTTCAGAAACTTGCGGTGCTCTTCTAAAGTCAAGTTGTTATCAGCAAAACTCAGCTTCTTACAGACTCCTCGTGTCCTAGTAGCTCCCACTCTTTCTTGAAATGTGGGACTCTTTAAAACATGTCAGATTGCATCTTCAAAGTTTGTGACTTAAAGACCCCCTTTGAAAGAGTTACCTAATTAGTTCAGGGACACTCAGGGTGATCTCCCATTTTATTAACACCAAGTAAATAGATTAATTACCTTAATTACATCGGAAAAATTCCTTCTTGCTTGCCATATAATGAAATAGAAGCATGGGAGTTAAATTCATCATATTCACATAAGTTTCACATATGTGAAAGGAAAATGAATTATATAGGCATTGTATACCATGGAGTAGAAATTTTGGGAGCCATTTAAAATTCTGCCTACCATACTAAATTTTGGTGGAAAATATTCATTGGATATTGAGAATTTCCTTATTTTCCTTAACATATGACTTCAGCTCTGAGAAGAAATTCAGAATGAACTGAATACAGTGGTGTTAATTAAATTAAATCAAGTGTACTTAAGTAAGAAAATTGGTAACGGCTTTCATATAAAACTTTTAAAACCTCTCTGAGTATAAAAGTGTTCCCTGCTCTTCCAAAACACACACATACACACACACAAAGTAGAATTTTCAAACATAGGATGGGCTCTCAAACAATAAAGACTATGAAGGAGGGATGCAAGCAAAACTTATAAATAATTTATCAGTGTACATTTAGACTCTTTAAAAATGAATAATAAATGTATTAATGTGTAACAGTGGTATATAATAAATAATATTATAGCAGATTATCAACATTTGATACATTTACAAGTAGAAGCTAAACTATGAGGATGTAAAGGCATAAGAATGAAATAATGGACTTTGGGGAGTAGGAGAGAAGGGTAGGAGGGGGGTGAGGGATAAAAGACTACACATTGGGTACAGTGTACAATCCTCAGGTGCCGGGTGCACCAAAATCTCAGAAATCACGACTAAAGCACGTATCCATGTAAACAAACATCATCTGTTCCCCAAATACGATTGAAATAAAAAATTCATAATCAATTTATAATAAATTATTCTTAACACATATAGAAAATAAAATAAGTTATATTTTAAACATATAATCATTTTTATAATGTCTATACAACATAAATTATTACTATTTTTGGTACTGATATTGTGCTAGATGATTATAGTCCAATATTGATTCATATGTTGATTTATAGAAGTTCAAATTCCTTGAACCATTTCAAAGCTTTCACCAGGCTATTTGTCTTTCACATCCAGGGGTAAACACCTATGTATCATACTTTCTTTTTCCTTAGTCTGGCAAGTGTACACAATTTTGTAAGTATAGGCAATGCGCTCCTTTCATGCAAATTAGAGTACGTAACTGTCTTGTACAAGCTTAGCATTAATTTACAATCTAGTTTAATATTGCCCTTAAGATTTGCAGTGTAAGTCAATTTTAATAGAATTAGCAGAGAAAAACATGTTATGAAGCCCTGTGAAACTCATATTATCATATTTTTGACCCAGTTAAAATCACAGCATACTGAAAATCTCACACAACTTGTAGTGGTTTTGTAGTCTCTGAGCTTGTGTATAAACTAACTTTTATTGTTTTGTTTTCTGATTTAGATTTCTCCAAATATACACATTTTATGGCAAAATAAGTGAATAATGATAACCAAAGTATAAAATGTAGCAAAATACCCTCTATTGACTTTTTGCTTATCTTATGATGAATAACCAGTATTAATGACATGTTTTGTATATACATCTTAATGGCCACATAAATGATTTAGTTTTTCTTTAAAAGTAAATTAGGATTAGCTTACTGTAATTTTTTTTACTTCTTAAGTTTTAAAGTTTTAAAACTTTAACTATTTTGCAATAACAATTTAAACACAAACACATTGTATACCTGTATAAAATATTTTTTGTTTATATCCTTATGCAATAAGACATTTTCCTATTTTGTACATTTTCTTTTACTTTTAAAATTGTGTCATGAGCTAAAACACAACCTCACACGTTAGCTTAGGCCTACACAGGGTCAAGATAATCAATATCATTGTATTCCACCTCCAAGTCTTGTTCTAGTAGATCTTCAGGGGCAACGACACCCGTGAAACTGTCATCTTCTTTGATAACAATCTCTTCTGAGAATAGCTGCCTGAGGCTGTTCATAGTTAACTTAAAAAAAATACATACAAGGAGTATATTCCAAAATAAGGATAAAAAGCATACAATATTAAATATATAAATCAGTAACATACTTATTATCACTATAAAGGACTATCTAGGGTACATAATTGTATGTGCTATACTTCTGTACAACTTTCAGCAAGTAAATTTGTTTATACTGGCATCACCACAAATTCATGGATAATGTGTTGTGCTATGGTGTTATGGCAGTCATGATATCACTAGGTGGTGTAAATTTTTCAGCTCCATTATAATCTTATGGGACCACCATCTTATATGCAGTGTGTCGTTGAACAAAACATTGTTGTATTGCTCACAATTGTATATTTATTCATTCATTAAATGTTTATTGAACAACTACGCCATGACAAATATATTTTGTTGTACTGGAAAATAGTAGTTCAGGAGATACAAAAGTCTTATTTTCTATAGGCTTATCATCTAGTCAAGGTAAATGGGCAAAAAACAAACAAGCAATTTTTTAAACATGTTCCAGTGGTAGTAATTATAGTAAAGGAAACCTAAATGGGGTGCTGTGTTAAAGTGTGACTGTGTTATCGGATGCGGTGCTAGCTACATAGCAAGGTTAGAGACAGCCTCTTTGCTATGTTAGTGCTATTTAAACTGAGGCCTCAAGGATGTAAATGAGACAGTCAAGTAAAGATATATGAGAATATTGTTTTCTACTGAGGATAAAGCAAGAACAAAATAGAACAGGACAGAGCAGCACCGTATTTTTCATTATTATTATACTTTAAGTTCTAGGGTACATGTGCACAACGTGCAGGTTTGTTACATATGTATACATGTGCCATGTTGGTATGCTGCACCCATTAACTCATGATTTACATTAGGTATTTCTCCTAATGCTATCCCTCCCCCGTCCCCTCTACCCCACAACAGGCCCTGGTGTGTGCTGTTCCCCACCCTGTGTCCAAGTGTTCTTACTGTTCAATTCCCACCTATGAGTGAGAACACGCAGTGTTTGGTTTTCTGTCCTTGCAGGAGTTTGCTCAGAATGATAGTTTCCAGCTTCATCCATGTCGCTACAAAGGACATGAACTCATCGTTTTTTATGACAGAGCAGCATAGTATTTTTAAGAAGCAAAGGAGCTCAGTGTGGAAGGACCATGAAACCAAGGGGGGCACCGATAAATGAGTTTAGACAGAAAAGTGAAAAAAATATTTAACTAGTATTTCTGAAAGATGATGCTGGGTGTTCTGTGGAGAAGCAGTTACAGTGGAGCAAAAGTGGGAGCCAGGAGGTGAGTAGGAAGCAACTGTTTTATTCAAGGCTGTTATGCTCAAGGCTAATTTTAAGGATTAAGGTAGTAGCAGTGGAAATTAAGAGAAATGCATGCATTTGAGAGACATTGGAAGTAAAGTCCACAGTACTTGCTGATGGATTGTATGGGAATAAAGAAAGAAGGTAAATAAATAATAACCTTCAATTTTTAGGCCTGAGCAACTTCTAAATTTTAATATACCCTTTAGGGAAAATCAAGAATGATGTTTAGTATACATTATGTTTGAAGTACTTTTAAACACCCTAGTTGAGATGTAAAGTGGGCAGTTACAGGCATCTGGAGGTAAGATGAATATTGAACTGTACCTGCTGGCAATCTTATTTGTACTTTATTTCCATGGACTAGATCAGTGCCTCGCACATAGCTGAAAATCGATAAATATGTGTTGAATCGAACACTGTTTCTTCACCCTCCAACTCTGTATGCAGAAAATCTTATCTCTGTTTATAATTTCTACTCTTTAAAATATTTATAGATTTCCAATGTTTCCAATTTTTTTCTTACCTGTTGGTAATAAACTGATTAGAATCCAAATCTTTAGTTTTCTCAATTTTTTGAAATGACTGACAACTACATTTTTCTGAACATGTGACAAAATAATGCTAATCCAGCCTAAACTCCTCTTGTTTGAAAGCACATCATTTGCAAGCTCTGAAATTATGTTAATTAATGCTAGCTTTAAACCTTTAAAAATCAAAGACTGTACCTTCTTTGAGTTTCCTTTCAAGACCAGTATTTGTTTTTCTCTTAGATGTTTTTTTCTTAGTGGTTTTACTCTTTTAAATATAATAAAAGTTTAGTATAAATAACAAAAACACAACACAAAACTTCTATTCTGCTTCAGGGTCTAAAATCCAATTATATTTTATTGTGAGAGTTGGAATAAAGTAAAAGAAAAAAAGTAGGAAACAGCAATACATCTTATAAGTAAAGTGAAGCAATTTCCCTGGAGACAAGAATCACGCATATCTTCCAACCTCATCTGTCTTAGTATTCACACTACTGCAAACTGGAGAGACTTTAAATAAAACCAATAGGCATTTTCATTTCTTAACATATTATTGAGCCTAACTGGACTTCATTAAATATTCTAAGATGCATAATATTACTTCGTAGCCCCCTTCAGATTAGGTACTTATTCATTCAAAATTGTCAAATAAACTAATAGTATCTCTGTCAAAGAGCTATATTTCAGCTTCTGATATCATGGGCCATGCACTTTTAGATTTGCAGATATTTTGAGAAGGGCTTTCTAACTGACTTAACATCATCATATCATTCTATGGTCAGAACATAAAAAAAAAGTAGGACAAAATCAAAGGAAATTGGAGAAACAGAACTGGCATTATGAACCTATGTACACATGTTGTGTGTTTTCTATGATAGATTGTTGCTTGAAATAATACACAGTTTTATTGGAATATTTTAAGACTGGTGTAGATATCAGCTTTTTTAAGAGATTGTAACAGGTTAGCAAAGTGGCAAAGGCAGCTCTGTTATATTAAATTATTCACTTTTACCTATTTTGATCAAACAGGCTGATCTGACATCGTTTATTATATTATACAAGTGAATTCCCATTTGAATTTACAATAAGAAAAACTAGAATGTAAGCCAAAAAAATCATAAAACTATATAATTAGGAAAAAATGTGATAGACATATTGGAAGACTAAAGCAAATTAAAAACATGTCAATTCGACTGCACAAAATATTATTCAATCATTGTGTTTCTGTTTTGCGATATTCAAACACAATTATCAGCTAGAGTTAATATTGAAAAGTGTTTCAAAAATCAATCATTGTTATTCATTTCTTCTCTGTCTTACTGTTCACCTCCACCTCCATCCCTGTACTCTGGTGTGCAGAGGCCCTGCCTTCAAAGAATGTCTTTCTTCTCCCTGCCTATCCCAATTTTTCCTAACCTTATGTCAAGCAGAAGTCCAGTTATCTCTATGAAGTTTTCTATTTCTTATTGACTTTTCCTTCCTCAATAACTATAGCACCTTGCTTTCTTTATACATTTTCAATAAAAAAAGAAACTTGGAATGAGAAGAGGCCTTCAAAGTTATTTAACTTTTCATTAACATATATTCATTATCCTTTATAACACCATTAATAAACGTCCTACATGGATAATCATGACGTGGACCACAATATATAAGGGATTTCCTTTATTTAACACAGTTATTAAGTTGCTTTTTAAAATTTGGTTTCTTTTTTCACTTTATTGAATAGACTCTACTTCCTAGGTCCTAACTGCTTAACTGCTTATCTCTTCACTCTTCACTATATGACACTAGATTATAGATTGCTAAATGGGAGGAATGCAGTATAATTTAATTTGAATAGTGCCTTGCAAAATGGGATAAACAAGTATTTGCCAACTTGTGTTTTGAAGTACAGATTCTAGTTTCGGCTCAGTGCTCTAGGTGCTGTCTGAGCAGCACATGTAAGAACAACTTGCCTTGTGATGAATACCACACATTTACTTCTGTGGACAACAATTATGCTAGTCAGTTTGACAGAGTCATCACACCACTGTTAAATTGTACTGAACATTTACTTAAGTAAAATCTTATCATACTGCAAATGTGTTGTGATATTTAGTCATCCATCTATTACTCTGAGTCATTTTAGCCTGGAGTCAATGTTTCTTCCTTCTTTACATAGGGTCTCATATAGGTTGAATGTGTCTTATCCAAAATGCTTGGAAACAGAACCATTTTGGATTTTTTAAAAGTTTGAAATATTTGCATATTTGTAATGAGATAGCTTGAGAATAAGACCCAAGACTAAATATGAAATTCATTTTTTTAAATAAACACATAGCCTAATGGTAATTTTAAATAATATTTTAAATAATTGTGTTCATGAAACAAAGTTTTGAGTGAGACCTACCACATGAGGTCAGTGTGGAATTTTTCATTTGTGGCATCATGTCGTCACTCAAAACATTTCAGATGTTAGAGCATTTTAGATGTCATATTACGGATACAAAATCTGTATGTGACAGAAACTCCATACTTGCATGGGATTAATGAGTTTAGAATAAAGAAATTTATGAAAATATAATTTTTATATCTTAGGAGTTAATGAAAGTTTAAAAAACTTGGACTTTCTCATATTTTCTTTTTTTGTTCACTATATGTATCCTAAACTTTAAAAGTGAAATCAAAAGTGTAGAAAAGTAAAACAAATGTAATCTTACATGTACTCAGTATGTATATATAAGGAATATATAAAACATTAACAACAAAAATCTTTCAATAAAAAAAATCCCAGCCACAGAGAAATATCACTAGAGCCTTAAGATCTAAAACATATAGAAAATTAAATATATGAAATTCAGATATCATTCAA
>NW_016810187.1:1654443-1676304 GCF_001698545.2 Rhinopithecus bieti | reverse complement strand
AATATATAAAACATTAACAACAAAATCTTTCAATAAAAAAAATCCCAGCCACAGAGAAATATCACTAGAGCCTTAAGATCTAAAACATATAGAAAATTAAATATATGAAATTCAGATATCATTCAAGGAGAACTTACAAAAGCGGGATTCCAGTGAAGATATAGATTAATAAGCCTTGAAGAGGAATTTCAGAGCAAGCTCAGAAACATAAAGTTCTACAAATTGTGCAGTCACACAAACCAGTCAGGTAGTCATCAACGACGAATTTTCCCCAACTTCAAAACTTCCAGCTTGTACTCTATTTAGAAAGTTGCATATAATCCTTTAAGTTTTTAATTCTTTAGCTTTTATTTCCTCAGTTGTTATTTTTGTTTCAGTCTTTCTTTATGCCTAAGTGCTGTTTTCATTGATCAATTTTCTATTTAATAATTGAACAGAACTGCATTTTCTACCAATCAGATCATCTCGAAAGTTGATTTGACCTTCTGAAGTGTCTGTTATGTCTCCAAATAATTTCATTAGCATTTCAATCTCTATGTTCAAGCTATTGTTTTAAATAAATGAATAATTACTAGGCAATTTAACAACCTACAGAAAAAGATTTTCTGTCAGAATTACACATTACTAAATTACAAATGTTGGGAATAGCAGTTTAGTTACACAGGCACCCAACTCTATTATCATCCTGTTGTTAACCCCAGAGAGGTCAGGAGTGACTGTCAAATACCTTGCAAAAATCCAGATGAGTGGTATACAATGAATCTGCTGATTTTCCAGTGTAAAATTCCTACAGAAAATGTTTAGAGCATTGTAAGGAATGCTCATGGAATGGATGAATAAGATTCCTATTCTTCCTGGGACTAGAGACAATTCCTAAATTTCTTTGAAGAGTGAGATATTGATGGGTCGCGTTGAGGTACAATAGGACTAAATGCAACAAGAACAAATGGAATTCAGACATACTTGGCTCTCCTGTCCCTGTGGAACAGGAATGTTGGCCTTCAGAGTTCATCACTGAATAATTCCCATCAGGAATTGTGGTGATATGGAGGTTTATTCTACCCTAGCTTGATTAAAAGTATTGCCAGGGATATTCACTATATAAAATACTGATGCTTTATGGCAAGCTTATCCAACCTGCGAATTGCAGGCTGCATGTGGCCCAGGACAGCTTTGAATGTGGCCCAAAACAAATCTGTAGACTTTCTTAAAACATTATGACTTTTTTTTTGCATTTTTAAATTTTTTTTTAGCTCATCAGCTATCATTAGTGTTAATGTATTTTGTGTGACCCAAGACAATTCTTCTTCCAGTGTGGCCCAGCCAACAGATTGGATACCCTTTCTTTAAGGTCCCCAAACCCAGCTGAAACTTGCAAGGACCTCTGGATAGTACACATCACTTAGATTCACATTACCTACAATATTTTTTTCATGGCCACACTCCTAAAATTTATCAGGAAAGTAGTATTCAAGGGAGACTCATAGAGAAATGCAAGAATAGGCATGGAAGCAAAATCATTTGTATGGGGATTTCTCATTCATTTTATTCAAATGTTTATGTCATTGTACACTTAAAATTAAGTATACAGAAGTGTTTCAGATATTGTTGCTAAAAAGAAAAAGATGTATGGTTACAGTTTGAGAGTTATAGAATCTTTTTTCAATTTCTCCATTATCTTAATAATTTCAATTACGATCCATTAATACTAAAGATTCAGTTCCCTATCAACTTTTAAAGTCCATTTATAGAACTTCATCTGGGTATCTTAATTATCTTTGTGAACGTACTAGAGAAATGATGTCTTCTGCTTCCGAAAAAAAAGTAAACTTACACGTATAATTTTTCACACTAGACAAGTACTTCTTTTCAGTTATTTTCTTAAGACAATAAGTTACTAAAAATAATTTTCTTAGAATTTTTTTCAGCTTTAGGAAAGCATAAAGCACAATACTATGTGTGTTTTGTTTTTTCAGTGATAAGAGATGACTGGAAGTAAACAAAACACTTTGGGGAAAAATTAACTTCCTTCAAATTAATGCTGGTTTGTGAAGCTACAGTTCATAAATCAGCACTGAGAGCAAATCTTTCTCTCCAGAGTATTTACCTCTGGGAGTGACCTGTGGACACAGAACCCTTGAATTGTTGTCTTTAAGTATAAAACTTCTTTGAAAATGTTTATTACTTCAATTACTGGACATTAATTAAAAAGAATAATTTAGTAGTAGGTTAGTTTCACATTCTAAATAGATCAATGAAATCTAATTCCTAGTCCTACAAAGTGTAAGCATGTAAGAAACCACCATCACTCAACACATTAGAAGTTTTGAAATCTCTACTTCCAATTCACCATAACTTAATTGACATGACTCTGAAATTGTGAAGTTGCATAATAAATATTGAGTCAGTGAGCAAAATTTTAGAAAAGTGACAGAGCTCAGTAAAGTTACAAATAAGTCAGTTGAGGTCAGTTCCAAATGTTTCAAAGATCTTATGGTTTGTGTTAAACATTTTTCCTTCCTTCTTGTTTTTCTTTCTTCTTTCCTTCTTTCCTCCTTCCTTCCTCTCTCTCTCTGTTTCTGGGTGAATGTCATCATGTCATTGGCATCAATTTAAATTTTGTGTGTATGTTTATAAATGCATACAATGTTTTTAAAACCTAGACATAGCCTCTTACATATTCACTTAGAATTATGTGAAAAATTTAACCTCTATCATAAAATAAAAGGTTATATTTAAATTAATGAAAAGGTAAAATAATATTATCAGAAATAATACTACAATAGTTTTAAGCACTATAAACATTTTGACATAAATGACTGTGAAATCATTCTGAAATTGAAAGGCCCTTAAGGACTTCAACTTGTAGGCACGTCCTAAGCCCAGAGACAGTCAACTTGATATGGTGTATGCCATATCGAGACACGAGCTGGGAGGCTAAGGAAGTGCTAGCACCACCCGTCCCCTAACCTCAGGCTGCACAGCTCACTGCTCCAAGAGACCCCTTCCTTCCACTTGAGGAGGGGAGAGGGAAGAGTGGGGAAGGCTTTGTCTTGCCTCTTGGTTATCAGCTTAGCTGCAGCAGAATTGGGCACTGGTCATATTCGTGAGATTCCCATTCTAGGTCCTAGGTCTCAGATAACATTTCTAGATACACCTTGGGACAGAAAGAAACCCACTGCTTTGAAGGAAAAGACACGGTCTTGGAAGCATTCATCACCTACTAACTGAAGAGCCCTTGGGCCCTGATTAACCAGCTGTAGTACCCAGGTACTATGTCGAGGGCCTTGGGTGAGCCTCTGAGACTTGCTGGCTTCAGGTGAGACTCAGCACATTATCAACTGTGGTAGCTATGGAGCAAAACTCCTTCTGCTGTCTGCTTAAGAACAGCAGAAGGAATAGTAAAGAGGACTTTGTCTTGCACCTTAGATACCAGCAGGAAGACAGGAGGATAGAGCACGAAGTGGGCCCTTGGGGTCCCCAGTTTCAGAACTTGACTCCTGGATGGCATTTCTTGACCTGCACTGGAACAGAGGGGAGTCCACTGCTATGAAGAGTGAGTCTAAAGTCAGGCAGCGATCACCACAAGTTGACTTAAGAGACCTTGGGCCTTAAGGGGTATCAATAGTAGTTTGGCAGTTCTCCTCGTGGCCTGGGGTGGATATAGGTGAGACTTCTCTTCCTTTGGAAAGGGGAGAGAAAGGTGGGAGGAACTGCATCTTGTGGACTGAGTGCCAGCTCAGCCACAGTACAAGAGAACACCTGCTAGACTTCAAAGGTTGTTGACTCTAGTCCCTGACTCTCAGATGGTACCTCTGGACTCACCCAATACCTGGAGGACCTCATCACCTTGAAGGGAAGGACACAGGCCTGTCTGGCTTTGCCATCAGCTGATGGAGCCCCAGGGCCTTGAGAAAACATAGGCAGTAGTCAGGGAGCTTTGACATCAGGCCTTGGGCAAGACCCAATGCTGTGCTGGATTCACAGTGTAGTCATAGTGGTGGTAGTCACAGGGGTGCTTTTGTCACTCCACCCACATCATTAGTTCACTCAGAACAGAGAGAGAGAGAGAGAGACTATGTCTGTTTGGGAGAAAATAAGGGAAGAAAACAAGAGTCTCTGCCTGGTAATCTAAAAAATTTTATTGGATCTTGTGCAAGACCATCGAGGTGGTTCCTCTGTGAATCTGCAAGAATGACAACATTACTGGTCCTAGGGTGCCCCCTAAAGCAGATACAGCTTAGATCACAATATCAAGTTCTATGAAGTATCTGAAAAAACTTCACAAGAAGGATGAGTACAAATAAGCACAGACAGCAGAGACAAGAAACACCAAACTTTTCAATGCCCAGACACTGAAGAACATAAACTAGCATCACCACCAGCCAGGAAAATATGACCTCAACAAATGAACTAAACAAGGCACCAGGGACCAATCCTGGAGAAACAGAGTTGTGTAACCTTTCAAATAGAAAATTAAAAATAGCTGTGTTGAGAAAACTGAATAAAATTCAAGAAAACACAGATAAGAAATTCAGAATTGTTTCAGATACATTTAACAAAGGGATTGAAACAATTAAAAACAATCAAGCAGAAATGTTGAAGCTAAAAATGCAATTGGCATAATAAAGAATATATCAGGGTTCTTAAGTAGCAGAATGGATTAAACAGAAGAAATAACTAGTGAGCTTAAAGACAAGTTATTTCTTATCTTCAGTCAGAGGAGACAAAATAAAAAAAAAAAAAAAAAAAAAAAAAAAAAAAACCAGGATCTAGAAAATAGCTTCAAAAGGGCAAATCTAAGAGGGATTGGTGTTAAAGTGGAGGTAGAGAAAGAGATAGGGGTAGAAAGTTTATTTAAAGGAATAATAACAGAGAACAAACCTAGAGAAAGATATTAATATTCAAGTAGAAGAAGGTTATAGAACACTAAGTAGATTTAACTCAAAGGTGACTACCTCAAGGCATTTAAATTCAAATAGCCAAAAGTCAAGGATAAAGAAATGACCCTAAAAGCAGCAAGAGAAAAGAAACAAATAACATACAATGGAACTCCAACACATCTAGTAGCAGGCATTTCAGTGGAAATCTTACAGGCCAGGAGAGAGTAGCACGGCATATTTAAAATGCTGGACAAAAAAAAATATTTCATGCTAGAGTAAAATATCCAGTGAACATATTCTTCAGACATGAAGGAGACATAAATATCTTCCCAGACGAACAAAAGCTGAGGGCTTTTATCAACACCTGACCTATCCTACAACAATGCTAAAAGGAGTACTTCAATCAGAAAGAAAAGGACAATAATGAGCAATAAATAATCACAAAGGTACAAAAGCACACAGAAAAACACAGAATACTTTAACACCACAACTGTGGTGTGTGAAATACTCTTATCCTAAGTAGCAAAGTGAAATGATGAACCAATCAAAAATAATAACTATGATACAACAACTTTTCAAGACACAGTACTATAAGATAAAATAGGAGCAACAAAAGTTTAAAAGCAGTAGCATGAAGTTAAGGATTAGAGCTTTTATTAGTTTTCTTTTTGATTGTTGGTTTATGCAAACAATGTTAACTCATTATCTGGTTATAAACTAATGAGTTATAAGAGAGTATATGCAAGCTTCATGGTAATCTCAAATGAAAAAAAATACAATAAATACCCATACACACACACACACACACACACACACACACACACAAAGCAAGAAATTAAATTAAACCCCAGAGAAAATCACCTTTACCAGAGGAAGACTAGAAGAGAAAAAAGGAAGAGAAGACCACAAAACAACCAAAAAACAAATAAAATGTCAGGAGTGAGTTCTTACTTATCAATAATAACATTGAATGTAAATGAACTGAACTCTGTGATCAAAAGACAGACTAGCTGAAATGAATGAAAAACAAGACTCATTTATCTGCTGCCTACAAGAAACACATTTCACTTATAAAGACACACATAGAAGGAAAATTAAGGGATGGAAAAAGATATTCCATGCTAATGGAAACCAAGGAACAGCTAGAGTCACTACGCTTATATCAGAAAAAAATAGATTTCAAGATGAAAACTGTAAGAAGACACCAAGAAGGTAACTATATAATGATAAAGGGTCAATTCAGCAAGTGGACATAGCAATTTTAAATATATATGCACCAAACATTGGAGCCCCCAGATATATAAAGGAGATACAGACCCCCAAGACAATAATAGTTGCAGACTTCAGCACTTCACTTTCAGCATTGGATAGATCTTCCAGACAGAAGAGCAACAAAGAAATAGCCTTAATCTATGCTATAGATGAAATGGATCTTATAGATATATTTACAGAACACTTCATCTAATGGCTGCAGAATACACATAATTTTTCTCAGCTCATAGATCACTCTCAAGGATAGGCCATACATTATATCACAAAATAATTCTTAAAACATTCAAAAAATTGAAATAATATCAAGCATCTCCTCTGACCACAAAGGAATTAAACTAGAAAGAAATAATAGGAAAAATGTGTGACCTACAGGAAGACAGGGAAATTAAACAATATGCTTATGAATGACCAGTGGGGCAATGAAGAAATTTAAAAGGAAATTGAAACATTTATTGAAACAAATAATAATGGAAACACAAGATACCAAAACCTATGGGATCCACCAAAAGTAGTACTAAGAGAGAATTTTACAGTTATATGTGCCTACATCACATACAAAAAAGGGAAAAAAATCAAATGAAGAATCTAATAGTGCAACTTAAAGAACTAGAAAAGCAAGAAAAAAACAAATACAAAATTTGTAAAAGAGAAGAAGTAATAAAGATTAGAACAGAAATAAATGAAATGGAAATGAATATTAAAAATGCAAATTATCAATGAAATAAATAGTTGGTTTTTTGAAAAGTTAAACGAAATTGACATATCTTTAGCTAGACTAAGGAAAAAAGAGAGTAAATCTAAATAAATAAAATTAGAAATGAAAAGAGACATTACAATTGATACTGCAGAAATTGAAAGGATCATTAGTGACTACTGTGAGCAACTATATGCAAATAAATTGGAAAATCTAGAAGAAACGTTCAACTTTCCAGACACATAAAACCTAGCAAGAGTGAATCAGAAAGAAATCCAAAAACTCAACAGACGAATAAGAAGTAGTAAGACTGAAGCTGTAATAAACAGTTTCCCAGTAAAGAAGCCCAGTACTCGATGACTTTGCTGCTAAATTCTACCAAACATTCAAAGAAGAACTAATATAAATCTTGCTCAAACTATTCAAAGAATAGAGAAGGATGGAATACTTCCAAACTCATTCTAGAAGGCCAGTATTACCCTGATACCAAACAAGACAAAGACACACCATAAAAAAAATACCAATATCTCTGATGAATATTGATGAAAAAATCTTGAGCAAAATATAGTGTACAAATAGTGGCAAACCAAATTCAGCAGCACATTAAAGAGATCATTCATCTGACCAAGGTGGATTTACCCCAAAGATGCAAGTGTTGCTCAACATATGCAAATTGATAAATGTGATACATTATATCTACAAATGAAGGATAAAGATCATATGATCATTTCAATTGATACTGAAAAAGCACTGGACAAAGTTCAACATCCTTTCAGATAAAAACCCTCAAAAAACTGGGGAGAGAAGGAACATACTTCAATATAATGAAAACCATATATGACAGACCCATAAGATAGTACTGGTATAAAAACAGATATATAGATCAATGGAACAGAATAGAGGACCCAGAAACAAATCCACACATCTTCAGTAAACTCATTTTAGACAAACATGCCAAGAACATAGTCTGAGAAAACAACAGACTCTTCAATAAATAATCTAAGAAGCCTGAGTAACCATATACAGAAGCAGGAAACTAGAACACTTATCTCTCACCATATACAAAAATCAAATCAAAATGAATTAAAGATTTAAATACAAGACCTCAAACTGTAAAACTACTATGAGAAAAAATCGGGGAAACTCTTCAGGAAATTGGTCTGGGCAAAAATTTTTTGAGCAATACCTCATAAGCACAGGCAACCAAAATAAAAATGGACAAATGAGATCACATCAAGTTCAAAAGCTAGTGTACAGCAAGGTATACAATAAACAAAGTGAAGAGACAACCCACAGATTGAGATAAAATATTTTCCAACTACCTTTCTGACAAAGGATTCTTAACTAGAATATATAAGAAGCTCAAACAACTCTATAGAAAAAAAAAATAATAATCCCACTTTTAAAATGGGCTAAAGATTTGAATGACATTTCTCAAAAGAAGACACACAAATGGCAAACAGGCATATGAACAGGTGCTCAACATTGCTGATCATCAGAGAAATGCAAATCAAAACTACAATGAAATATCATCTCACCCCTGTTGAAATTGCTTATATCCAAAAGGCAAGCAATAACAAAGGTCAATTCCATATCTCTGCTATTGTGAATAGTGCTATTGTAAACACATGACTGCAGGTATATTTATGATGCAATGATTTATTTTTCTTTGGGTACATATGCAGTAGAAATGGCAGTTCAAATAGTAGTTATGTTTTTAGTTATTGGAGAAATCTCTATACTCTGTTCCACAAGGTCATAGTAATTTGCATTCCCATCAACAATATATAAGGATTTTCTCAGGATCTTTGCTGACATCTGCTGTTTTTTAGTTGTTAATAATAGCCATTCTTACTAGTGTTACATAATACTCACTGTGGTTTTAATTTATGTTTCTTTGATGATTAGTGATGAAAATTTTTCAAATGCTTGCTAGCCATTTGAATGTCTTCTTTTCAATATGTTTTTTTATGTCTCTTGATTATTTTTTAATGAGATTCTTAGTTTTTCTTTTATTTAATTGCATTGAGTTCCTTGTAAATTCTAGATACTTGCCTCCTGTAGGTTGCATAAATCCTGTGATAAAACTGCACTTGGTCTGAGACTGTAGAGGAATCACGTTACTGCAGACTTCAATAGAGGAGGTCTAAGGAGGCAGTAAACCAGGTGGAATATTATACTTTAAGGTGGATATTACCATACATTTTTCTACCAAACTGACATTCTCCATAGATTGTAAGTGTGTACAGAGCCAACATCATTCTGTACCTACGAGTTTCTGATGTTAAGCTGTGGAGAAAGGGAAGTAGTTCTTAAAGAGATGCCAGTCTCCATTCAAAGGGTGTCTGAGAAACCCATGTGGAATATTTTCCACCTATTCTTCAGTTTGTTGACTTTGTACTTGGAATCTGGAAATTGGATTGAACATAGAGAAATAAAGAAAAAAAGGGACTAAGAGGCATCGAGAATACACACTCTCAATGCACACATTTAAGTTGGAGCTACAAGAACATTAAATTACACTGCCTGCTTGCTGCAAGCTCACATCAATTTTTTCCCACAATCTGTGGGTTGTCTCTTCACTTTGCTTATTGTATACCTTGTGGTACAGTAGCTTTTGAACTTGATGTGATCTCATTTGTCCATTTTTGTTTTGGTTGCCTGTGCTTATGAGGTATTGCTCAGTAAATTTTTGCCCAGACCAATTTCCTGAAGAGTTTCCCCGATTTTTTCTCATAGTAGTTTTAAGTTTGAGGTCTTGTATTTAAATCTTTAATTCATTTTGATTTGATTTTTGTATATGGTGAGAGATAAGTGTTCTAGTTTCCTGCTTCTGTATATGGTTACCCAGGCTTCTTAGATTATTTATTGAAGAGTCTGTTGTTTTCTCAGACTATGTTCTTGGCATGTTTGTCTAAAATGAGTTTACTGAAGATGTGTGGATTTGTTTCTGGGTCCTCTATTCTGTTCCATTGATCTATATATCTGTTTTTATACCAGTACTATCTTATGGGTCTGTCGTATATGGTTTTTATTACATTGAAGTATGTTCTTTCTCTCCCCAGTTTTTTGACGGTTTTTA
Source organism: Rhinopithecus bieti (assembly GCF_001698545.2). Classification (NCBI taxonomy): domain Eukaryota; kingdom Metazoa; phylum Chordata; class Mammalia; order Primates; family Cercopithecidae; genus Rhinopithecus; species Rhinopithecus bieti. The sequence continues at coordinate 1,666,373 of NW_016810187.1, read as the reverse complement.
TCTAGAAAGGATGTTGAGCTTTGTCCAGTGCTTTTTCAGGATCAATTGAAATGATCGATCTTTATCTTTCATTTGTAGATACAATGTTTCACATTTATCAATTTGCATATGTTGAGCAACACTTGCATCTCTGGGGTAAATCCACCTTGGTCAGATGAATGATCTCTTTAATGTGCTGCTGAATTTGGTTTGCCACTATTTGTACACTATATTTTGCTCAAGATTTTTTCATCAATATTCATCAGAGATATTGGTATATATTTTTTTATGGTGTGTCTTTGTCTTGTTTGGTATCAGGGTAATACTGGCCTTGTAGAATGAGTTTGGAAGTATTCCATCTTTCCATTTTATATTCTAGAGAAGTATGTAAGTAGAGTGATTAATGTTGGGTTCTAGTAAATTATATCTCTTTAATTTTATGGAAACTTGAAAAGCAAGATAAACAGAAAATGGAAGTTAGCAGTTGATGTTATATTCCCCAGAATTCAGTATTTTTGTTCACACTAGTGTTTCTTTTTGCTTTGCTGTTGTTAGTGCTTTTACTTCAAATCTCTGCCTGAGGTTTTCCTTGGCCAAACAATCCTTCTCACTTATCAATGACAAATGGAACAGTCAACAAATAAACCAGTTATCTTGTCTTTTGAGTGACAAAACTCAGAGGCATTTTCTTTTTAACATCATTTCCAAAAGGTCCGGAGCATAACCGAGTTCTAGTCATCCTCAGTAGCGATATGCACAGTAGTAGTACCTCACCTTTGTTCACTTTCTTCTCTTCCTGTGTCACTTCTTTGTTATCCTGCTGGTTTTCCTGTATTACTTCAAACAATTTCCACTCTCTAGAGATGATTTTGGGAGAACCCATCCTATGGCAAATTTAACCAAGAAGAGGAAAAACTAAAATAAAAAAATACTAAAACACCTAAAAGTGTTAAGAGAGGAAAAGGAACACAGACTTGATAGCAAAAAAAAAAAGAAAAGAAAAAAATTGGATAATAATATGGTAGATTTTACTCAAATATGAAAAAATTTCAAAAGCCAAAGAAGCAGTGTATGACGTTAAAGCATTTAGCAAACCTAGTATCTGAACATAATTTAGACCACATGTTTACATTTTGAAGATATTTGGACGTTACCAATAATCTTTAAAACTGTTTTTATCTTTCAAAGATGAAAGTATGTGAACTAAAAGACATTACAGCTTCATTTTCCTTAAAAATATTTGATGTAAGTTCTTGTTATCTTTAAGCCAATCAATTAGAACTCTTTTTTTATATAAATATCACAAAAAAAACATATATATAACTACAGATAGACACAAGAAGATTCAGTAGTTTTAAGGTTTTTCATCTGCCAATCTCCTAAGTGGATTATAGGTCTCAGGTTGAACCCTTCAAGAAACAGAACAGAAAATATGCAGTTTCTAGGGTCTAAAACCAAATATATCTTGAAGACAAAACAGATTTTAAGGATCTATCACTTTTAATTCCTGGGGTTCCATGAGGAAAACAGAGTAGTTTATTTTTCTCAAATGGGGTCTGTGGTGCCTATTCTGTTTTTCCCAAGGAGTCCTAGGCTATCGGAAGTTATCCTAGAGCCTTTCATGCATGCTTTAAGAATTGCAAGACAAAATGGAGAAAAATAATTCAGTCAACTGAGAAGGAAGAATATTTTTCCAGCAAAACAAGATCCAAGACAGAAAAGACATAGAGACCTTTTAAATATACCTCTAGCCTGGATATCCGCTTTTAATTAAGCTGATTTTCAACCATAACACTCTTTTAAAAAACCTCTTAAATCCCTAATTACCAGAATTTAGCCACACCAGGTGACCAATATTTCTGACTTTTGAACTTTACCAAAAATAACCTCACTGGTAAAACTAGCAAGCCTCGACTATGGTTACGACTTAACCATGAGAGTGTGAGGTATTTTTAAAGACAGGGTAACCAGTTTTCACAAAATCTAGAATCTTTAAAGGTAGCTCAGAGAAAGGAAGATTTAAGAGAGGAAGCTAGATCTTGCTCATGGAGGGGAAGAGAATCAGCAAATATTAAAAGTCACACAGATACTAACCATAAATTCTCATTTCCTAAGCCAGGATGGAACCCGGACTGCAATTGTAAAATGATAGAGACCAAAAGAAAGTACTGCCACGGGGTTTCAAGTTGAAGCTTCCAAGGACATAAAACAAGATGGAGACCTCATCCAGTTTTGTTGTTTGTTTTGTTTTGTTTTCAGAGACCTGTAGCAAAATTTGTTATTGACCAGTTTGTGAGGCTGGTTTGAACAGCAGGCTTATGGGGTCCTAGGCCTGTGTTCTATCTTAAGGTATTCCTCCTTATGACAGAACCATAGAAAAAGACACACAAAGCACACCAGATTGGCTACAGCTTAGGAAGACTAGCCTCACAAATCCTCTGTCCATTAATCAAAACTTTACAGAGAATATAAACTGATTTTTACCATTCCTACAACCACTTTTCACAGAGAGAGAAAGAAGCCAAAAGACAGACTCGTTAAAAGAAAAAAAAATAAAATTTTACCCTTTTACCTTTTTGTTGCCATGTCAGGTTTCTGGTTTCCCCTTTGACCCTGGGGTTCTTTAAAGGGGAAGCAGACAAAGAGGATATTTGCATACTGTAAAAGTTGTCCTTCCTAAAGAGATTTGTTCAGTTAGATCCATAATTTCTTCCCAGTACATTTTTTTTTTTTTTTAAGTCAAGCAGTTTCAGGTTTGGGGAAATTAAACTTTTCCCAGAGGGGAGTGCCCTGTGGTACAGAGATGCAATTATCCATCCGTGAAGAGGGGATAGAGGAGAAAACAGAAAAAATAAGACTTTTTTTGAAGGAGTCCCAGTGATTCAGGATGCATTCAAGAGAAGTACAGACCCATCCGGAAAGAGGGTAAAAAGGCATCCCTTAGTTATTTTCTCTTTCCAGTGAATACACCAGGGTGTGAGACGGAGAGAAAGAAAAGGTGTCCCTTTTCTTTCTTCTGCCTTTATATCACCAAGTTCTGGCAACCTCAGCAGGGGCCACACATGGGTGCCAGTGCAGCTTTCACCCATGTTAACAGGGAGGTCTAGGAAGGGAGGAATTATCTGCACTCACATATGCTCTGGCATATACCCCCTGCTGTCAGTAACCTTATTTATGCCACGGACACAGGCATAACCTACACCATGAAACGACGGAAGGGGACTCCTAATCAGCAAGAATTAGTCATACTCACCTGTGCTGTACCCCTTGACTTCCATTGTTGTCTGCCTCTGGATCTCTCAGATCCAGTTTTCCTTATTAGGGCTAAAGTCTTAGAAGCTTGGATTTGAGTTTGGGACAAAGAGATGTCTCAGCAGGGTGCATAGACTCATTGAATTAAGTCCCAGGTGGCCTTTCTTGTCATAAGCCAAATGCTAAGTTGAAGCTGTGGAACTGGGATCTCCTCAAAAAAGGGAGAGGAAAGGGAGTCCCATGAATTGGGGTCCTGGCCTAGTAAGAGGCCTTCCAAAATGAAAAAATATCCCTCTCATAGAAAAGCTCCCTGTATTTGCAGCGCTGTATTAACATCTGACATGGTGGAGAAAATTTTAAAAAGCAGCTTAAGAGCAGGGGATGGGGAGGGGCCTGGGCGAAAAAGCCTCTTACTCTAAGCAAATGGGTTCCTTCAACAATAACAACAATAACTTTTATTTGCAGCCTCCTTTCTGCTTCTAATACACGGAAATTGCATCATTCTTAATTGCATATCTGATGGCTGGGCCAAATGCTCATTCTACCCAGTAATATTGCTGTAATTTGCAACAACACCCCCAATATTTTAAAAGAAAACATAGCTGCCATCATGACCATGAAAGAAAGATGCCACATTTGCTCATCATTTCTCATATCCTGGACAAGTCCCCAGAAAACAACACAGGAGTTTTCTCGGCCACTTTGCCAACAGGAGATCTCCGTGGCTGGTAATGGCCCCTACCCTCGCCCGGGCCTTGCTTGGCCCTAGGCCTGCTGCTGGAGGCGCCCCACCCACTCGGCCAGCCTGAGCTGTAGCTTGTACCCACATCCAGGAAGAATGAGGATACGATGACAATTCAAAGGGTAAAAAAGGGTGGAAAAGAATTTTGTTGAGTGACAGAACAGGTCTCCGCAGAAAGGTGGTGCAGGGGTTGCTCTCCCACCCCCAACAGTCAGGTGGTTTATTTCCCAGTGTGGCTGAGTTCGGGGCTTTTATTGGCTCAGAATAAGGGAGTGAGGCTGATTCGTTCGTCAGTATGCAAAAAAGGTTAAAGCAAAGACACCACTCAAAGTGTAGAAAAACATTTAGGAAAGGATAGGTATGTGTAAAATAGATGAAGGATGGGGATCAATCAGAAGAAAGTATGCCAAACAGGAAGGCAGGTTCTCAATCTGGTCCATGCATTGCACTTGTAGCTTCGCTTTCAGGCTTTAAACCGTCTTCAGCTTAGAGGTGGGGTTTCGCTGGGGGCCTGCCCTTATCTGCCTAGGCATTTGACTTCCTCCTGGCACTACCAATATTAGCAAAACAAATCCAGCAAAATATAAAAGCGTAATACTATATAACCAACTGGGGATAATGTCAAGAATGTAGTGTAACAATCAAACATCAATCAATATTTATCAGTTAATGGAATTGAATAAAGGAGAAAATTATGATTATTTTGAGAAGCAGAAAAAATGAATGATGAAATTCAATATTTATAATCATTTATGAGGAAAAATGAAAATAAAATTGTAAGGAAATTTGCTATAAAAGGGAATTTCTTAATTTTAATGATGCCACCTATAAAACTTAGTTAATATCATCATAATAATATATTAAATATATTATGTCTTAAGATTAGAAAGCAAGAAAGTCCTCTCTCAGGATTTATATCATTATATTGAATATCTTAGCAAAAAAGGTAAGACAATAAATAATCAAAAGCAACATATTAGAAAGAAAGATGTGAAATCAATATTACTCATAAAAGACACAACTGTGTATGAAGAAAATCTCAATAAGCTGTAATAACTACATTTAGCAAAAGCTACAGTATACAAGTTCAACATACCAATACTCTAGCACTATACTCCAGCCCTAAAACTGTTGAAAATAAATAGAAGTATCATTTCCAATAAAATTAGCAATAATAATATATGTAATGACCCACATTTGACAAAGATGATTAAACTTAACCATAATAGCTTGCTGAAAAACATAGTTAAGGCATAAATAATTCAATAGATATTTTCTTTCATTCATGAAAAGACTCAATAAAATAAAATAGAAATTCTCCCCAAAACTGGTCTATAGATTCAGCTTAACTTAAAAAATATTCCCAAAAGTACTTTTTAAGAAATCGACAAGCTGATTTTAAAATTTAGGCAAATATTTTAAGCATATTGAATAGCCAAAGCAGTCTTTAAAATGAACAGTTAGGGAACGTATTTGTCTCCATTTCAAAGCTTAACATGAAGTTGTAGTCATTAAGAGAGTGGTATTCAAGAAAAAAAAATAAATAACAGATCTATAGGACAGGATATAGAGTGCAGAAATAGATCCAGTTGATTTTTTGAAAAGTCACCGGGTCTATTTATTGGTGGATGTAAATTTTTTCTCTTTCTTTTTCAATGAATGGTGTTAATAAAATAAGACAATCACATAGGGGCAAAAATTCTTGACCTCACACCACAAACACATATTAGAATAAATTATGGATACAAATAGAAAAATGTAAAACTTATGAAGTTTTTTTGCTTTGAAATGTACAAATTTTCTTAGGGAGAATAGAAAAATAGTAAACAAATGGAAGAAATCACGGTAAATTTTGCTTCACCAGCCTAAAGCCTTAGGTTTGTCAAAACATAAAGGAAATTTTAAAAACCATCAGAGACTTAGAGAAAATGCTTTTCTGTCTATTATCTGACAACAACTTGTATCTAGAATACATAAATAATTCCCACATATAAATAACAACTTAGTAAAAAAATGGGCAATAGACTTGCAAATATTTTAATAATGTCACCAAAAAGATACACAAATTGCCAATAAGCACATAAAAACATGCTAACAAACTATAGTATATACAACAACATGGATGAACTTCAAAAGCATTGTTCTGAGTGAAAGAAGCCAAGACATAAACAACACGTTTTATAATTCCATTTAGTTGAAGTTCAAGAGTAGATAAAACTGATCTATAGTCATAGACAATCACAAAGTGGTTGTCTGTGATCAATGTGTATTTTCTGGAAAATGAGTTTAGATATTTATTGAGGAGATGAAACTATTGTATCTTTTATTGGGGTGTTGATTACATGGATATGCATTTGTTGACATTCATTGAATTGTACCTTGAGTTCTGAATATTTTACTGTAAGAAATTTTATTTTGATTACAAAGGTAATTTCTGCCCAGATTAATTACATTTGGTAATTAATTACATTGGTCATGTTACCAATCTGTGAGTATTGGTATTTTGCATAGAGAATGTGTTTCCCACACCCACAATGGCATAATTTGCAAGCATTCGTTTATAATACTACTGCAGTTATTCTACAACCTTTAGGGAAATTTGAACTGTATCTTTCCTGGATGGGTGCAATGCCTCACACCTGTAATCTCAGCACTTTGGGAGGCTGTGGAGGGTGGATCTCTTTAGGTCAGGGTTTTGAGATCAGCCTGTCCAAAATGGTGAAACCCTGTCTCTATTAAAAATACAAAAATTAGCCAACCATGGTGGTGAGCACCTATAATCCCAGCTACTTGGGAGGCTGAGGCATGAGAATTGCTTGAACCCGGGAGGCAGGGGTTGCAGTGAGCCAAGATTGCGCTGCTGCACTCCAACCTAGACAACAGAGCGAGACTCCATCTCAAAAAAAAAAAAAAAAATTAAAATTAAGTGTGTCTTTTCTGAAAAATAATTGTCAAATATACATATATATAATATGTATATGCATATATATGTATAAATATATCCAGCGATTATTTTTCAGCCTAATACATATGGTGATTTAGAAGAAATAAGTAATTTTCTTGATGTACTATAAATAGGTTGTTAAGCTGGCGTTTCAACTAAGGCAACGGGAGTCTAGAGCTTGTTCCATATTCTTTATACATTCTGCCTCCAATAAATGGTAACAGTCAAATGAAAACTATTTTTATATTAATCCATTTGTGCTATAACAAAATACCACAGACTGGGTAACTTACAAATAACAGAAATTTATTTGTCACAGTTCTGGAGACTGAAAACCCAAGATAAATTGCTGGCAGGGTCAGTGTCTGGTAAGGGTCCAGTCTCAGCTTCCAAGTTGTTGCCTTGTTGCTGCATCTCTCACAGGGGAAGCCTATGTCTTCACCGGAAGAAAGGCTGTAAAGAGCAAGAGAGTGCTCCTTTCAACCTCAAGCCCTTCTCATGAATGAGTGTTAATCCCATTCATGAGAGCAGGATGGAAACTTCATAATTAAATCACTCCCAAAGGTCACACCTTTTAATGCTGTTGCATTGTGGATTAAGTTTCAACAAGAATGTTGAAGGGGACATCATCACTCAAACCATTGAAATTCTCCATCCCAGTAAGTACTTTTTCTCTACTCTCAACCCACCTACATCTTACCTCTTTCTTTAAGTCTTCATTCCCAAGCATATTTTTCACATTTACGATTTCCTTTCTTCTTAATCTGCTGTGCTTACTGCCTTTACACATAATTATGTCACTTTATTGCCTCCTACATTATATTTTGATCTCTATTAATATAGATAATGGTAAATTTTATATTTATACAATACTTTAAAAAGTTTTAAACATCCGAACACATTATTTTACTCCAACTAAATTGTAATATTGAAAATACACATATTGTTGTATATATTCTAAAGCATGTAGCAGAAATTAGATACATAGAAATTACTAAATTTTCTTTTGTGAAATGTAAAATAGTGTCAAAATTACTTCACATCATGATTTATTTGAACAAATTATGAATAACAGAAAATACGTAAATCATTTATTTACAACTGTAGATAAATGCTAATATTTAATTGGGCATTTTGCCAGCTTTTAGTATTTTTTAAATTGCAGTTATTACAGATCTAAGAGTAAAATATTTTTTGGTTATAAGAGTAAGCAGATTGACTCATGCTATTTTTATCATTCCATCTATGTGCCTTGCTGTATAAGCAAAAAATACCCACTTTGGATGTCAGAGAAAGAACATGAATAAAAAGCCATTAGCTATAGCTTTTTCAAATGTATAATAGACCGGGATTATGAAACCAACAAAACATCTGTTTTTCCTGTGAGGATCTGACAAGTTCAACTTTAGTTGTGGTGGTCTGCTATTAGATACAATTACAGTCTGTACTGATTCCGCATGCCATCTGTCATGGTGAAACTGCATTAACTCATCATTTAATTCTGTCACCTTTTAAATTTGTGTGCTTTAATGTTAACTTCGCAAAATTGTTCTAGCCATTTGTAAAATACTATATAACCTCTTCATGTATTATGTAACAATGAGATGTATTCACTTGAGGGAGAAAAAGATCTTTATGTGTAATAAATGTGGCTTCTTTATTGACTGCTAGATATTTTCTCTTTTGTCTTCTCACCACCCTCAACAAAAGACAAAAAATAATTGACCTGCCCTAAGATCAAGTCACATGCCTATTTCTAGAGATTCCTAGAGAGGTAGTGTGCTTTCCTCCTAGTCTACTCAGTTTCTGTTTGATTACATCATATATACATTAACTCCCTCCTTTCCATGTTGTTAAATGCTGTTACACTTACTGTTATACGTCACATTTATTAATCTTATGACAGATACATCATTTCTTTCAGTGTAAATGTTTTTGAGTGGCATGTTTTGTTTCTATATGGAAATATAAGCTCTTAGACATCATTAGTCATCCTTGGCAGAGTCAGACATAGACCCTTGTTCTTAAAAAGCATATAGAGTAATTGTTCTTAAAAAGTATATAGAGTATTGAATAATGAAGAGTGATTTATAGAGGAAACCCAATTAATTAGAGGTAATTACAATGGGTTAATCACAAAAAGGTAAACAATTTGACTAGATACAGATATATTTATGGAAATGTATAAATGAAGTCCAACAGCATAGCAATTTCCAGAAACACAGGTGTTCAGGATAACATTTCAGAGGAGAATGTTCCTTCTGAAATATTTTATAAAAATAAACACTGTTCCGCCTAATAATATTATGATATTCCATATTTATCATTATGAAATGTGAAAGTGCTCTAGAAAGGACAAGAACACCAACCAAAGACAGAATAGGTGTCAGCTGATATCTTGCATTTTGAATTTATTGAGTGCTTCACCGCTTTAGTGATGTATAGAATTTATGCCCATATTCAAGTCACTGTTACTACATTGAATACTAAAATAGTGGGAGGCAAATCTATGTTGTTTTTATAGCATGCTAGATACAAAGGTTTATAGCATTTTTTTCATGAAATTATGTACGTGTCACATAAATAAATTTGACAAAGAAAATGTGTGAAACTATTGACAGCCCTGATAACTAGTGATTTTACATGATTTAGCTTGTCACCTCTTGAGCTAAATAAGGTTAGTTTAGCTCCTCGTCATAGTAGCATATCTTCTTAATTTGATAGTTACTTTCTTATAAATATACCATTTTTTGTCTTTATTGTTTAAGAAACCATATTAAGCTGATATTTTAAATAATTGTTCGTTTAACTGTTTAACAAAAGACTACTTATGCTGCTTACTAGAAAGCAGTTAAAGTGGACAATTATTTCTATTAAAAGTTTTCTGTTTTCTATTATTTCTATTAAATAGGTGTCTATGAATCAAATCAATGATGTGTTAGATATCAATTGGTAACAAAGATAAAAAATCTTGCATTGACAACATTTTTTAAAAGGAGTATATTAAAATGAGTACATATTTTACTACCTAATATTTTACCATAAAATTAGTATATTACCAGTATTTTGAAAATATTCATATAAATACTACCATGTTTTCAAGAGCAATTTTGCAAACTTTTGTTTCATTAAACGTTGATTGTTCTACAAGAATGAACTCATTTTTCTACAACAAACCCAATACTGCTCTTCCAGATTTCATGTTTTCATCATGAAAATAAACTCTTTATCTCTCTCTATATATATTTATATGCGTGTATTTATACACACATTTATATGTGTATGTGTGTGTGGGATGTATACACACTTAATTTCATTGATTTTTCCTCAGTATTATAATAAACAAGGAATTTTGGTTAAAAATCCTTATGTTATAAAAAAATTATTCAGTGTGTAAAATTAATGGTTTTTGTTTGTTTTTTGAGATGGGTGTCCCTCTGTCGTCCAGGCTGGAGTGCAGTGGAGTAATCATGGCTCACTACAACGTCTACCTCCTGGGCTCAAGGGATCCTCCCCTCCTCAGCCTCCCAAAGCAGAGGTACATGCCGCCTGGCTTGATTATTTTTTTATTTTTAAGGTTTTAGAAGGGACATGATCTCACCAACTCAGACTTTTCATAAACTCCGGGGATCAAGTGATCCTCCTGCCTCAGCTTCCCAAAGAGCTAAGATTACAGGCACGAGCCACCATGCCTAGCTAAAATTATTATTTAAGTATATTGACAATGTATAATATAATTACATGCAATCTTATAACATTTAGGAACTGTGAACTTATAGTTAATAAGTATATAATTATAATGATCTAACATAAAATAGTTTGTAAAAAATCATAAAGAAAAATAACTATTATCATAATACCTTGTGTTTTTATATAATAAAAAATCTAAGAAAAATACACCTTAATTATTGTTTGCCTTTACTGAACCAAGCTAAAAAAAGATTTAATTCAAATGCCACTATGAAATAATTTTAGTATATGTTATGACTAATCCTTATGCATATATTTATCTTTATAGATTTATAAAATAATTTTGTCTTTCCAGTTTAGAGGAATGAGTATTGTGCTAGGATTTATAATTATGTTCCTCAACTGCCACAACTAGACAGTCGAACTATTTTTTTAAATGACTAAACAAATAGAATATTTCGTCAACATATAATATAGTTTCGTTAACAAAGATCAGAACTGAGATGGGGAAATTAATAATTTTATTTATTAGTTTCCGCATTGCAATTTTATGTTAAATCTACTTACTGATTCAGTTCCCGAATAGAAATGTGACCAGGAAAAAAAGAAATTTTTGTATTTACAAATTAAGAGAAAATAATTTTATAATCAAATACTTTTCTTTGAAGTTCACTGTTACATGACGCTAAATTGCAGTTGAGTTAAACTTCAGTTCAACCTGCAAACTTTGAAAAAAATATGGCTTAAATCTTATCTGATTATAGATTGTTATAAAGGAAAATTCATTTATGAACCATCTAATGTCACATGTAAAATATTATTCTATTATTTGATCTTTAATATTAAAAATTCATCTTTCTGTAATTACTTCTTGCCAAGAAATTGCAATGATATTCACATAATACCCGAAGTAGATTATATCCTATGGGCATAGGAAAGAATGCCAAGTGACTCAACTAGAGTGTTGCTTAATTGTTCCCTAACTTAATGAGGAATGAGTTCTGAATAAATGTGTATCATATGTTTCTATAATTTCCAATAACCTTCCTCATCAGTATGTTAAGTTTCAAAAATTCATAGTGTCCTCTTAAAACAAATAAATCAGGGCTTTTGGTCATTCATATTTGCTAACTTTCTAAAGTGTGACACTAAATTGAAAAGATCTAAATTATTTTAAGAAAACATATTTCAGCCTTGGACAAAATACAAAATTGAGACCTTTGAAATGTTATTTAGTATAAACTAAATATTATAAAATATAATTTTAGAAATATGTATATTTGAATATGAGCCCTATATGATTTTGTTGTCACTGTGTCATAA
>NW_016810187.1:1636856-1652986 GCF_001698545.2 Rhinopithecus bieti | reverse complement strand
AAAAAAAAAAAAAAAAAAAAAAAAAAAAAAAGGAGATTGCAAAGGATGCTATAGGTAACTTTCAACACCAATTCTACTGTGTTGTTTAATTGTCATTAGCCACATGGGTTTCTCACATACGACTTAGCTGGGGGAAATATACTATCCATTCCTAAGTCACACCTGTTTATGAGGAGTTAAATGAGAAAGAGGTAAAGTGAAAAATTTGTTAACATTTATTTAGCATCTACCATTTTCCATGCGATGTACAAGAAAATTATATATGCCTAATCTCATTTATTTTATGCGCAAATGAGGTAAGAATTCATATATCTTATATAGGGACACAATTACATCATAAAAGTCATGGTACTTAGTAGCCAAGCTGAAATTCATACCAGGCAGTATTAGCTTTCCAGTGCTGCAAAGCAATATTACTACAAACTTAATGTCCGAAAAAAACGCATATTTATCTCACAGTTGTTCTGGGTCACAAATCTGGGCACAATTTAGATACATTCTTTGTATCCAGGTTGACAAAGCTGTAAGCCTAGTGTTGACTGGAGTTCTGGTCTCATCTGAGGCTTGACTGGGAAAAGGATCTGCTTCCAAACTCACGTGGTTATAGACAGCATTCAGCTTCTTGTAGGCTACTTGACTGAGGGCTTCAGTTTCTTGCTGGCTGTTGGTTGGAGGTCTCTCGCTCATATGGCAGCATCCTACATAACAGATAGCTTCTTTAAAGCAGCTAATAAAAGATAATTTCTTAGCTAGGTGGGTTATAATCGCATGTAAAATAATTATGTACACACATAAACGTCTTTACAATATTCTGTTGGATAGAAGTAAGTCACAGGGCCTGTCTACATTCAAAGGGAAGAGATTACACAAGGGTGTGAACACCAAAAAGTGGGGATTATGGAGGCTATTCTTTATATCATACTGGCCTATCTAATTCCAAATCTTGAGATACAGGCATATTATAAAGTTGTCTCACTTCACTGAGCCTCCAAATCAACAATTATTGGGACACAGATTAGATACCCTGCCTATAAAGGTAAGATACAAACTGAGAGAAATAGTCTTTCCTTCTGGGATGTATTTCATAATACACAGACAGAAAATAATTTATTTTCTTTTTAAATCAAATATAATATATACAATAGTCAGAACACAAGAAAATAAATTAACAATAGTAGAATTAAAATGAATGTATCATGGCTAAAATGATGGATAACAAAAGCAGTGAAGTTAATCAGAGAAAATTCAATAAGAAAGATATTATTGCAAAATTTTTGGAAATGGGTAATGGTTTTAACTTCAAGAAAAAAAAAATATCTAGATGGGGCAGTGGAGTCAGAAATGATTTAAACTTTTATTTATTTATTTATTTTTTAAGTGATGAGAGTAAGTTTACATTTCACTAAAAAATAAATATAGTAGTAGTGAAAAGGTTTGTAATTGAAAGTTTACTTTGGTCTCCATGTGGATGATAAGGTATAAAACGGAGAAGAGTTGATATTTAGTTTTTAAAGAAGAGAGACAGGGGGTAGAATATCACCAAAACTGCATAACATGTAAAAGTGCACTATTATACTAAATGATAATAGTACAATAATTGGGGTTAATTCTAGGTTTCACCGTACTGGAAGATGAAATTAGTTAGGAGTAACAACTCCAGAAGAAAATGTAATGAATTTAAAAGCATTCTGAAGAGAGCTAATGAAACTCTAATGTCCTCCAAAGCAGGAAACTATCTTTGTCATTGTGGCATAGTCAGCATCTTATATTGCCTGAAACAATCTCATATATCCAACAGATATCTGATGAATCTATAGGGACACTTGTCTCCTTCAAAGTGCCAGATTCCAGAACATTCTGAAAAGGGATAAGTAGGCATCATAGCTCACAAGATAAAGACTTAGTCTCACAATTTTAGAATTTAGTTTATCCCTGAAAGGGTTAAAACCTTGAAAAATATGTATGATGTATAATGCTTATATACATGTAATCACTTGTATTTTATGTCACTATAGAGATAGAGATATATAGATAATATACATACGTTATATACACACACATACATGCGCTTACGTAAAAAGTAAGTGAGATAAAAAGGCTTCTAACTCTCTATTTGCATTCTATTTTTCTAATTTGACATGCATACATCTTCTGCTTTATTGCTATTATTTGCTTGATTACTCCATTGCTTATTACATTTTATTGAGAAACTTTGTGTGGATACAATAACATGGTTGTGCTGATTTCTGGAGAACATAGGAATAAAGTGCTGCGAAAGCTAAAACAATGTTTTTCCTCAGCGTGTATTAATTCCGTTTTCTTTGGCTGTTGGTGGAGCTGGGTGTCTTTTGGTTGTTTTTTTGTGTTGACAATCCCTAGCCTACAAATAAAGTCAAAATTTTATACAGTGGGGCCCCATTTTCTGTGGACTCAAGCAGATAAAGAACCATTTATAAGGGAAGATTGGATCTGCTCTAGATAAGCTAAGGAACTTTTAATGAAATGAATGATGTAAAAGGCATTACCTTTAGAATCTCAAGAGGAAACTCATAAATGTGAATTTTATGGTTTAAAAATAATGTTTCATAACTGTTAAATGACATTTGTATTACCAGCACTTGACAATTATTTATTCAGCGTTAACAGCTTTTCTGATGCAGAATTATCAACTTTAGGAAAATGGAGCCTAGATGTCTCAAATAATCTGAGATTAAACTATATAAATAGATGATACCATAACCCACCATCTGACAGGGACTGAATCAGCAACAATTAGCATGCCAATAAGTAGGTTCTAATTCAAGGATACGCCCTTTGACAGTTGTAATTTTATTATCATCAGCAAACTCATATTTAATAATAATCCCAAAGTTCCCCATCCCAACTAGAGGAGAAAATATAAACAATTCAAAGGATAAAGAGAAAGAATACTAATTATACTTTAGTGTTTGTGTGTGTGTATACATATATATGTAATATATGTATATATATACATATATTACATATATATGTATAATATCAAAATAATACAGCATAATAGTATCATAGACATTTATGCATCCATAAATGTTTCAGCTTAAAAAGTAGAACATTCATAATATATTTGCATCTACCAATATGCAATCAATGTACATTTAATCTACCTACTCTCCTTCCTCTGAAGCCAACACTATCCTGACTTTCATGTTTATTGTTCTGTTACATCTGGAAAATACTTGTGTTATTTATGTCTTCTGTTTGCAATTGAATGTTATCAAAATTGTTTCATAATATGTATAATTTTGAGAACCCTGACTTTTACATTCAATATTATGCTTCTGTGATTCATTAATGCAGCATTCAACTGTGGTTAATTCATTTTTCCTCCTGTAAGATACTCTTTTCTGTGGACATACCAAAATGTATTCTTCTATTGATGGATATCTGTTTCCAGTTGATTTACTATTACAAACAATGCTGTTGATAATTTGTTTGCATATATCAAAACTTTCCCTGTTGTAATAGGATTACAATGCTTATTAGTAGAATAAACAAATAATTTTTTATAATAGTCCCAAATTATTTTCTAAATTGGTTGTACAGTTACACACTTCAACAATGTATGAGCATTCATTGTTCCCTATCCTTGGCAACAATTGGTATTATAAGAATCCTTCATTTTTGTAAAATGGTGGTTGCAGAAATGATTTTACATTGAGTATTACTTGTCTTATTTTCACATTTGTCTCATTTGATACACTTATAATTATTAGAAATATTATCACCCTTCCCACTTGATATTTGATTTTTTTTCTTACTGATATGTATTGTTTTGTATAGTTTGGATAAAGTCCTTCATCATCTATAGAGATCACAAAAGTCTTTCCTCAAATTTCAGGCTCTATTTCATTTTCTTTTGGTGTCTTTTGATGAAACAAGATTGATAACTGTATTATATTTGAATTTAACTTTCTCTTATTTTTTGTTTGGCATAGTTTCTGTTTTATTTAATAAATCTAACCTAACCCCAATTCATTTAGATATTCTCCTGACTCATCTCATAATAATTTTAAAGAATTTGTTTTCATATATACATATACACATACACATATATATATGAGCATTTTAGAGTTTGCTTGATACCCCAAAGACATGAAAGAACCCGACATACAGGTTTTGTCAGGAGTGCTGCTGGATAAGGGGAGATCATTGCTGAGACACTGGAATTGGAGAATAGTCCACTCGCTCAAGTACCAGAAAGAAAGAGAGTCAGATCTCAGTCAGGTGGAAAGCAAGGAGAATGGCAATGTCCAGAAACCTGTGTGTTGCCATTGTTACCGTATGAATGAGATTCAAAAAGAGGGAAAATTATTTGTCAAGATATACATATATATGACTTTCTTTCCAGTCAAACGAGACTTGCATTTCTATTAAAACTTGTCCTATAGTTGTTTCCATTAAAAAAACCTAATTAAGTGTCTGATTATTCTTTTCATTTCAATTTACCAAGCTCTTTGCCTGATTTTCAAGTTTTTGTATGAATTTACATTATTCTTCTGAGAATACATATAGGTTACTCTCAGATATCGACAACATTCTTTCAATTTTTTTGATTAAATTTTCTCTCTACACTTCTAATTGAGTTCTACCACTTCAAATATTGAATTTCTCTAACAAGCTTTATCTTTTATTACTTTTTCTGGGAAATACCATATAATTCATATTGTTCCATCACACTTTATTTGAAAGTACTAACTGAAATATGATGGAAACCTATCATTTCATCTGTCATGTAAATCCAGTAATTTATTTTTTCAGTATTTTTTATTATTGAAAGTACTCCTTTCCTTAGTAGTACAAGTGAGCTATCATAACATAAAAGGAAGTTCAAGCAATATAGAGAACTACAACAAAGAAAGTAAACATCAGCCCGAATCACATTATAACGTAGTAACACAGTTATCACTGTTTGTGTGCGTAGTTGTGTGTATATAGTCGTGCATCACATAATGATGTTTTGGTGAACTATGGGCCACATATGCCATGGTGGTCTCATAAGATTATAATGCTGTATTTTTATGGTACCTTTTCTATATTTAGATATGGTTAGACACACAAATATCATTGTGTTATGATTGCCCACAGTATCCAATACAGTAACATGCTGTGTAAGTTTGTAGCCTAGCAACAATAGGCTATAGCATATAGCCTGCGTGAATTAGTAGGCTATACTATCTAGGTTGGCAGAAGTACACTCTTTAAAGTTCAAATGACAAATTTACCTAAGGACATATTTTTCAGAATGAATCCTATTGTTGCAAACTTCATGACTATATACATAAAATTAAAACATCCTATGCACAGGTTACTTTTATCAACATATATATAATGGGTATCTTTCAGAATTGTTATATGTAGAGTGCCATAATCATTTTAACAAGTGCTTAAAAATCTCTTATAAATATTTATAATGATTCATTTAACCAGCATTCTAAGTATGAATAAAGTTTCTCAAGTCTTTTATAATATGAATAAACTATGATTGTGGTGATTAAACTATATGTACATATTATATTTCAAATGTCATTGTGATAAGTTCCCAGTAGTTATTTGAGTTGGTCAGAAATAACTACTTTTAGTTATGATACACATTTACCTACCATTAATGGGTAAATACTTGGATCAACTACAATACTTGTATTAACTTGCACTCCCAGCACACTGAATGAAATATTTCTTCACTCTCTTTTTAAAAGTTGGTTACATTAACCTCAAAATTACTTGAATTATTCACCAATTCAAAACATACAAACTGTAGATTAATTTCATTAAGTATGCTATGAAATTTACATAGTACATATTTCCATGAATATAACAATCTTATCATGTATATTTTTAATATAAATGCTATTTTAATGTAAATGCTTAAAGCTTTTTCCCATTTTTTGTTTTAATATCCTTTATTTTATGCAGTATTTTATTTTGTGTTCTTCTTTTGTCATAGGTAAATATTTTCCAGGTCTTTAATGTGTCATGCAAATATTTATCAAATTCTTATATTATACAATTGTAACATTTGTGTTTAATCAAAACTTTAATTACAAATTTTATATAAGTTTTAAATATACATATAATCAAAATGATTAATTTGCCAACATTTGAATAAATTATTTCATTTTCTATATTTACATATTAAAATGGACTAAGACTTATTTTTATAATATAACAATAAAGTAGATTTGTATAGTACAACTACAAGTGGGCAAACTGCGAATAATGTTCTTCAGAAAATATGAGCACTTATTTTGTTTCAGCTCTCTATTTTAAGTTATTTTAGTTCAAGGTTGATGTCAGTAAATGTACTTTTACAAAATGATCTCTCTTAACAGCCTTTGCATACAGCGTGATATTCATGATATTTAATAAGCAGTATCAGTCAAGGTGAATGCCGGCAGGCCCAGAAGAAGAGTGTTGGGGAACCCCTGCTAAGGGGTGTCTCAATTCCTTATTGTATAATACTAGGGAGGGCCTCAAAAACTGTATGGCTAGAGTGGCCAGGGATGGGGGAAAGGGAAATATTCGGGGAGATCAGTATGAAAATAATTCAATATTTTATCATGCATTACAGATTCCAGATACCAAAACACACCAGATGAATAGCAGATTGTTTCTTCTCAATATTCTATTTCATGGGGATAGAAAGCTGAAGTACTACATTTTTTTGTTTAAATTCAGAATTTACTCTTACTTTTTATGTCAGATCTATAATGATTTATATTTCATTCAAATAGTCCTATTTTCTTGTTAGAGATGATGACCATCTGATTTTTCTATTTTATTTTAATGCTATTTAGTAGTCAGTTGAAAGTCTCAAACCACTATTTTTGAAAGTGAAAGTAGTTATAAACATCCTTGTATTGTTCTCACATGTATACATTAGTAACTTATTTTATACAAACTTGGACTATAAGTCCCAGTAAGCAAACCACCTAACTGGGGAAGATTAATAAAAAATAATTTTTAAAAAAACCCACAAATGCTCAGCCACAAAAATATGTTCAAGTACATCAAGAAAAATATACAGCTTTTATTCAAAACTGTGACTCGAACAATATTAAATATAAAATTTTGATCTGCTACTTTGTGTGAATTAAGTGTTTATGTAATTAATGGGCATTAAATGTATCTGAAGGGTGTCAATTTTGTGGCCAGGAGCATATTCGGGTCTTTGTCTCAAAAAGAGATACAAACATAGAAAAATGTTTTTTTTAATTGGATCACTTCTAAATATTGAGAAAAAAATCACATTTCTCAAAGTCAAAATTTAGTCTAATTAAAGGAATAAAAAAAGTCTGGGTTAACCTTATATTAATAGGAATAACATTAATAATTTTACTTACAACAATTATAGTTTTCTTTGTATTTTTCCATTTAACATGAAGCTTGATCTTCAAAAATAATCCTCGGAGGTAAACAGGACAGTTTTATTATCATGAGTTTTCAAATAAAATGTGTCTCCCAAGGTCAAAAGCCTGGAAAACGTCAGATAAAGACCTAAATTGATGTATTCTGTCTTTCCTTGTGCTCTGTTAAATTCACCATTTTTATTTTAAAATACACCTAACACAAATATGAAACATAGAAACTGGCTCAATTTTCAAGTGAACTGTGTTTCTTAATACCTGATTCTCACATTTTTTCCTGGTATTTTATGTAAACCATATTGAATTAAGATCAACTACATATATGGATTCAAATAAAGCAAAATCTTTGTGAATCTCACTCTATTCATTTATAAAATGGGGATTATTATTACATTGGGATGTGACTAAATTGTTTACCTTACACAAAGTTTTTAGAGCAGGATCTGAAACAAATTAACTTCTGTAACTGCACAAAAGTGGTTGCACTAAGAATGGTTTTCCAAACAAGTAATTATATGACACCAAGGATATGTTGAGCATACGGTTAAAATAGTCTTAGGTCTGGCATGTACTTGTAGTATTTGCCAGATATAATACCTGCTCAAAATGCTATTACATAGATACCACTTTAGATATAGGATTTGAAATTGCCAGGTCAGTTTTTCAACCCCTAAATCCTAAACTCTGATGGCCACTTTTCTTCCAGAAAAAAATTACATAGATTCATTGAACGTGCTGCAGACTATATATGAGCTCAGGCTATTCCATGCAACTTTCTTTTCTTTGATTTGATTTCACTTGCAGGCTTTTTCACTCATCCTCGCAGCATACCTATTAATAGTACAGGCCAATTATTCTATATTTAAATATTTGATTTCAGCTTTTGAAATGGAGTATATTTTGATTAGCAAACTAAAAAGAGTCAATGTATTTAGAGCCTCCAACAAATAATATTGAACAGTTTTTGTCCGCTTCGTTTACAAAAGTAGAGCAATTTATTTCATTGACCTCGAGCAAAATTTATGTCCTAATGTCCTATGTATGATAAAAATATAGTAATTACTCACTGTGTATGAATGTTTATTTAGCATATTGTTAGCTAAAGTAAACTAACTTTTCCTCTATTCATGAGCTACTTCTATGATGATCACACTCAGCTGACAAATAACCAACTTGTAATGAAGTGGAATTTGATGTCTAATGACCTCTCTCTACTTTTGTCTGCAAGCCTGGTTGAGTCTGGAAATAAGTAAGATAAGACACAGACAGATATCCACATTAACTACTGAAAACTAGAGCAGGGCACCTCTTCCAAAAATGGAAAATTGTAAACAGAAATCAGCTAGGATAACAGCACAACGAAATAAAGTGTCATTTGGCTGTCATTAACTGGGCATTAAGCAAGCCCTTTAAAAGAGTAAGTAAACTGCTAACAACTCAAGCTATTTCCTTCTCAGAACTCACATCAGATACGTCTTCTCAGAACTCACATCAGATACGTCTTCTCAGAACTCATATCTGTTTCTCTGTGGTCTGCTTTGCTTTAGGGAGGCTGAAATCCCAAAAGTCTGTTTCAAAAGCTCTCTGGCCAGCTGTTTTCTGGTTGTTTCCTGAGTGGGAGGCATTGGTGGAAAGTGACGAAAGAGAGGTGACTCTTATGCTGCTTTTGTTGGCTGCCTATCTAGCTGGGTGCGGACTTTTAGATTGGCAGGAGTTTTGTTTTTGTTTTTTCTCCCCCTTTAACACTTTAAAGACATTTTTCCTTTGTTTCCTGGCCTCCATCAGTTCTGCCGAGAAGTCATCCATTGGTCTTGTCAGTATCTGTATGTAATATGTCTCTTTCCTCTGGCTGCTTTTAATATTTCTTCTTTCTCTGTGCTCTCACCAGTTTGAACACAATGTGCCTGTATGTAATATGTCTCTTTCCTCTGGCTGCTTTTAATATTTCTTCTTTCTCTGTGCTCTCACCAGTTTGAACACAATGTGCCTGTATGTAATATGTCTCTTTCCTCTGGCTGCTTTTAATATTTCTTCTTTCTCTGTGCTCTCACCAGTTTGAACACAATGTGCCTGTATGTAATATGTCTCTTTCCTCTGGCTGCTTTTAATATTTCTTCTTTCTCTGTGCTCTCACCAGTTTGAACACAATGTGCCCAGGTATAGTTGGGTTTTGTTTTGTTTTGTTTTTCTTTTGCTGTAGTCACTGCGTTTCTTGGATAAGTAGGTTGATGTTTTCATAAATTTTGGAAAACTCTCAGCTAGTGTCATTTCAGATATTTTTTTTCTGCCCTACTCATAGTCTCCTGTCCTTCTGGACATCAAACTACATGCATATTAGACTAGTTGATATTGCCCTACAGATGCCAAATGTCCTGTTTCGTTTCTGTTTTCTCTCTTAATTGTAATTCAGTTTGGATAATTTATGTTGACCTTTTTAGCAAATTCATTGATTCTTTTCAGCCTACTCTTAGTGTATCTAACAAATTTTTCATTTCTGATATTGCATTTTTCACTTTTAGCATTTCCTCATATTTCTTTCTTATAATTGTCATCTCTCTCTGATTAAACTTCCTATGTGATAATGGCTGTTCACCTTTTCAAGTAGGTCCGAGTTAGTTTCAGATCCCTGGCCAGGGGGGAAGAAAAAGAACATCTGGAACTCCTGGACTTTTTCTGGCTCTCCTGATACACTTTTATTTCCTGTTTTCCATCTTTATCAAGGGTCACATTTTCTTGCATCTTAGCATGTCTTCTGATTTTTTAAAAAAGCATTTATGTAAGACAGAATACATATAAAAATGGCACAGCTCAGAAACTCAAATAGTTCATGTAAATAAAATAATGAAAAAAGATAAAGCTTTAGAAATAGAGAACAAATTAGTGATTTCCAGGAGCTGAGTGTCAAGACAGTAAGAAAGGGAGTGACTATAAAGGGGGAAAGGGGAATGTTTTGGGAAAGTAGAATATTCTGTGTGTTGATTGTAGTGGTGATTATACAACTTATGCATTTATCAGAATTCATATAATGTGAACCTAAAAAGGCTGAATTTTACATTTCTGTACATATTGTCTCAATAAATCTGGCTTTAAGATTGTTTTGTTAAACTCATACAAAGCTTGTGAGCTTTCTAATATTTTGAAATAACTAATTATATAAATATTAGGAAGTAGAACAAGTGACTCCAAAATCAAAACAAGATCTTAACTTTTGTCCAAATGTATCCCCATTTATAAATAAAACTTTTTCATGGAAACACACTTGTGTTGAGGAGTTAAAATGTCTTTATTCAGAAACCTAGATATTTTATCATTTAAGAAACATGTTTCCAACATATTTGTAAGAAGTTTTTAATTTATTATAACCTGCTTATAAATATTTACAATAAAGTAGGAATATGTCCTACTATATTTTCCTCTTTAAATTTATGAAATTGTAAGGCTCTATTTCTTACTGCCTCACAAATATTGTCTATTTTTTTTCTCATTCTTCAGGTTCAGCTTAAGTTGGGGCTTAAAAATGCATATTTTCTAGCAGATTGACTAAATTGAAATGGTTCTTCCAAGAGGATTTGGGGACATTTATTAATTCTTATTTCAAAATGTTAAGTGTTTGGCCCACTAACTTAAGATCTTAAGCTGTTAATTCCAAACAGCACAATAAACTGATGACACTAAACATTAAAAAGGGAAACATATCAGTTATGTATTTTCCTAAGTATTAAGTGTTTATATTATAGATTATTGAAAGTTTTAAATTAGCCTCTAAACACCTTCAACTTGATAGTCACCCTTATCATTTAAAATCATTTTATAAAAAAAATTGTTAGGAGTTATTCAGAAAAACCCCATAGCAAGTCAGATTTATTAGTCTATTATATGGATTAGAAAATTTACCAAAAGCTAGAAAATGAGTTGCCTTAAGTTACATACTGATTCAATGGCAGAATAATCTACCAAACTCAAACCTTCAGGGATTGTTTATTTCATTATGCAACAAAATCTCCTTTTGCTTACAGTTTTCGTGGAATAAATTTAAATAATGTAACCTATTAGGTACATATTAGTTTAAGGAAATATTCATTGTCAGAATAAACACTAATTTATTTAAAGAATGAATAAATAAATCACTGCATTGAAATAGTTATCAAGGAATAGGATTGAATAAATCTTAATTTCTTCTTTAAATAAAATAAGATGTGGGGAGAAACTGTCTTACTCCAAATTGCGAAACAGAAAGCACACAAAAAGCAATGCCCAGACTAAAATCCCAATAGAATCTTTGGTACAACAGTTAACATACCCACTTAAGGATTGCTATTTTGGAATCTGCAGTAAATAAAAGTATTTTAAATATTTATAATTACAGGCAGAGATGTAATTAACATACCTATAACTTTGTCATAGCAATGTGGAAAAATATCTTTAAAATCCAGATTGTATTTAAGTAAATAACATTTTTAAGTGAGGTGAAAGTTAGTAAACTACCAGAAAAGAAATTCAGATGCCAGTACTTAAAACTTACTTTTGTTTGTGTATTGTTAAATGCTTATGAAGAGAAAGAAAGACATAATTATGTGCACTAGTGCCAAGAACAGGTCATCATCTATAAGTTTTGAAGCCTTGCAAAATTTTTGGCAATCTGGGTACTAGTCTAATAGTTTCCTAGTTAATTCTCCACGTAGAATCTTCAAAACTTTCAACCTTTCTTCAACTCAAACCCCATCTCTCACCTAGTCACACAGAAAATGAGAATACCTAATCGCATCTCCCTCAATTTCCCCCCTTGGAAAACCTAAACATTAACCGTCAGAGCCTGTAGTTGGCTTTTGCTGTCAAGTCTAAAACCTCAGTGTTACAAATCTTCTCCACTTAAGGCTTAATTCTAAGAGTGCTTAGCATAGACCCTATTGCATCCCCATAGACAGGATGATTCTTCAAAATCTCATTATATAAAAACATAATTTCCTTTCACAACTAAAAACAACACAAATAAAATGTTTCATGGCCATGCTTTGTCAGCATACTGGTATCTTCTCTCTTTCCTTCTCTTAGGCTTCCTGAAAGACTTGCCTCTGAAAGTCAGAGCTCCGTCACTCCAGTTTTATTGAGGTATAATTGACAAATAAACATTTTATAAACACTGTATATATTTAAGGTGTGCAACATATTTTGATATTTGAATATGTAACCAAAGGAAGGTCTGGATACTCACCACTTGCAAAGTCCAATTAACAAGATTGAGGTGTGGTAGAAAGAAAGTGATTGTATTAACCGAATCTAGTAATGAGGAAGTGGATGGATTCCTATCCAAAGCAACTGAGTTTTAGGGGGAAGGAAAGGGTTTACAAAGGTAAATCTTAATATGGAAGTCATGCAAGAATTTTGCTGAGTACAATGTCCATGTGTCTTGCTCCAGTGACTGTCTTGGGTCCCACTCCACCTGGAGGGCAGGCTGGCGTCATCTCAACAGCGACCTGGTGGTTAACTAGTCCCCTTAAAGTATCTCTGGAATTTTCAGCTGGATCTACAGGCTTGGTCTGTCTCTCTCAACATTAGCACCTCTAACTTCTAAGAAGGCACATAATTACATACTAACGTACAGTTAGATAAATGTGAAGGGAGTATATATAGTGAGAAAGACAGGGTTGTGGAGTCTATTTTAAGGCTAAGGAAAAAGACTTCTGCTGTTTGTTTCAATGTTGTATCTTAAAACTCAAGAAAAAGAAAAAAAAAGTATTAAAATCCATTTTGAAATTAAGCTGCTCAGTGATATATACATTGTGAAATGATCATCACAATCAGGATAGTTAACACATATACCATCTTGCATAGTCTGTGTGTGTGTGTGTGTGTGTGTGTGTGTGTGAGAGAGAGAGAGAGGGAGAGAGAGAGAAAGAGAAAACATTTAAGATATACAGTCTTAGTACATTTCTAGTATGCATTACAGTATGATTAACTAGAGTCATCGTGCTGTAGCTTAGATCTCCAGAACTTATTCATCCCCCATAACTGCAATTTCGTGCACTTTGATCAACATCTTCCCCAGAGTTTTTTATTGTAACCAACGTAAACAACTTCTGACTAGTTCATGCAAAACCAAGAAATCTTGTTTTAAAATAAGTTTAAAAAAAAAAAAAAAAAAAACTAGAGCGCTTTCACAATTGAGAAGAAGTGGAGGCCCTGTAAAATAAGTAGCAGGAATAATTTGTTCAGGATATCAGCTCTGCTCCTTGTGGACATGTGGCTATACCCCTCTCTCGGCCATAGTTACATGCTTCATTTCTCCTGGTGGAAATGCATTTTAAAAACATCTTTTTCTTTTGCGTCATTTACATCGATTACCCGAACCTGTCCTGTGTACCTGTGCCTTGGCTGGTGAGGCACTGAGAAAAGAAATCTCTCCTTTTAGGCTACTGTAGTTAGAGCTGTGCCACAAAACTAATTCTTTCTAATATTGAAGAACATGAGAAAATTCTTTAGAAATATAGGAAGGGATAGACAATCTTATGCTTGGCCCATTCAGGCTTTTATTTCAAAATGGTGTAATTTTGGAAACTTATAAACAACAGAAATTTATTTCTCACAGCTCTGGAAGCTGGATATTCCAAGGTCAAGGGGTCAACAGATTTGGTATCTGGTGAGAGACTGCTTTCTCATAGATGACACCTTCCGCTTTTGTCCTCATATGATTGAAGAGGTGAACAAGTTTCCTTGGGCCCCCCTTATAAGAATACGAATTCCATTCATGATGGATCTGCCCTCATAACCCAATTACCCCCCAAAAGCCATACCTTCCAACACCATCATTTTGGGGGCTAGGTTTCAATATATGAATTTTGGAGGATGCAAACATTCAGACCTGTTAACTAAAAAAATCACACAATTTACACATTTAGAAAGGAGAGCTTGACTTTTTAAGAAGGGGATTACAGTCTGCAGGCAAGAAGCATGGCCACAGGCTGAGAATCCAAAAGTAAGCCCTTCAATGTAGGGGAGGGTGGAACAGTAATTTATGTTAAACGGTTGGCCAAGTATAAATATTTAACAGGTTACAGGAGGAAATATGACTATTTATGAAGGTAGTCGTAATGCATGCATAGTAAATAGACATGTGGAGAAAACATTTAAAGGTATTAAAATTAGGCCCTATATGTCAAAAGGTAAAGCAGGAACACGAAGGCATGCACATGCACAGCCTCTGTAAAACTGACCAGAACCAGTCTATAGGCGGTGTTCTCTTACCAGGAGAAAGTTGCAGAAATCAGTATCCTGTTCAACCAAAGCTGTAGTTATGGTTTATGAAACGGGTCAGTTAGCAAGTGTCTGGCAGTGAGCAGCAATTGTTTTAATATCGCTTATCTCAAAGCCAGTTCTTGTTTAGCTACTAGAGGAGAAAACAACAACAAAACAACAACAGCAATAAAATGTTGTGGCAGTTAGAACATAGTTTATTCTTTAAGCATAGAGGTGAATGACTTAATCCTTGCCTGGTATCACCTTAGGTCTTGTTTATATCTAGATAACTTCCTGCCACAAAAAGTCCGTACTGTTGGTCTTATGATCTCTATTTTAACATTAATGCTCATCAGTTGTGTTTAATTCACAAAAGGTGGGGAGTGTATAATGAACTGTGTCCAACCTCCTGTTCCATCATGGCCAGGAACTCAGTTTCTAAGGTTTCTCTTGGTCCCTCATGGCCAACTGGGGTCTGTTCAGTCGGTTGCGGATTTACGATTTTATTTTTATTTCATAGACCTTAGCAGATTAGTGCCCAGCCTTTAATCTCTGAATCTACTTGTCAATAGCATTCCTTATTTCTAAATGTACTACCAGATGTCTCTACCCTGCCGCCCTGCTCAAACTGTTTCTCTTAGTGTTACCAATGATCATTTGTAAAAACAAGGAACATTTCTCAGTCTTTATAACATTTGATCTTTTAGCAACATTGGTTAGAACTGACTGACAACCACCTGCTTTAAACACACGTCATCCTAATGTCTTCACTAGATTCCTTTTGCTTTTTTCACTCTATGAACATTTCTTCAAAATCTTACTTTTTGTCCACATACTTCTTCAGGATTTTGATGCCTCAGTACTATGCCTTGTTCTCTGTCCTTCTTACTTTGCATTTATATACTTTATATTCTTAGGTGGCTTCATTTATTCTCATAATTTTATTCATGTCAAATGACTTATCCAAATGATTCCCATGTTTATTTCTAGTCAAAAATCTCTTCTGTAGTCATTATTTATTTATTCAATTGTATGATCCTAAGTCTCATATTTCACTCCTTGGTTTAAATTTCCTGTCCTCAAAGAAACATGTCCTCTTTTCTAATGTCCCCATCTGACTCCGTATTACTAGTTATATATATACTTCACAGCCTTGATCAAAATATATATTATGCACATGTGTCTCTTCCCATACTATATACATGTTCATGAAAAACCTTTTATGTCAGACAAAATTGCACCCTGTAAATCGTCTTGTAGTTAAATACGAGCATTTGTAACCAGAGCACTAAAACAAATAAACAAATGAAAACAAATAAAAAGAGTAGCATATTTAAGTCTACTCTAGCATGTGGACCCAGCATCACAATCAGTTGATTATTTTCAGCATTAAAATATGTGGTGTGAATTTTTCTCCTTTGAGGTAGGTAACTGATGGCTTTTGTTTTCAATACATATCAGTTTTATCAAAAATTAAAATTCTAATCCAGAAAC
>NW_016810187.1:1602195-1636583 GCF_001698545.2 Rhinopithecus bieti | reverse complement strand
GCCAGGATGGTCTCGATCTCCTGACCTCGTGATCCGCCCGTCTCGGCCTCCCAAAGTGCTGGGATTACAGGCTTGAGCCACCGCGCCCGGCCCATCAATTTTTTTTTAAACAAAGGAAAATAGTTTTACAGATTTTTTTCTGGACTCTAAATCAGCAACAAAACTATCAACCATTTGTGTCCAGGAAAAGAGCTTCTACAGGAGCTTAAGCTTTTACTTCAGGCTTTCCCTTAGATGGTGAGAAAGCTCACTTTGTTCACCTCTAAACATTGGTGTGGCAGTGGGGGATGGGCTATGTATGGACCAATAAGACTATATATTAATTATATTGTTATCATTCAATTGTATGCAAATCACACATTAACTAAAAGCATTTAAAAATAAAACCACATTTCCTACAGAAGAGCATATACTTTTTTCTATTTCTCCCATTTGTTTTTATTCTCCACACAAGTAGGAAATTTCTATTTTATTTACCAATATTTACTCAAGTTCCTTGTTCAGTTCTTGGACCACCAGTAGACATTGTATTTATATAAAGTAAATGAATAACTAAGATCTTATATTCTCTTTTTCAGGTAATGATGTCCCCCTTTCTAACTCTACTTTGACTACACAAATGAATGCCCTCATAATTTCTAGCCCATGCCCACACAATAGCATCATTAGTAATCCCTTTGATTCCACTCCAGTTCTTTTAAAACAGTATTCCATTTAACTGCACTGCTCTTGTAAAACTGCAAACCAGATGGTGTTCCAACTTCTTTAAAACTTCTTAAAGGATCCCAATTTACCTGCTGGGTGAAATAGATGTTTTCTTCCTGCAAGATTGCCCATCATCTAGACAGTATCTGTTCCTCAGACTTTATGTTATGACATTCTGTTTCCCAGTTATCTCTCTAGTAGAACTAAATTGGAATAAGATTTGTGAAAATGCCCTGCCATTTCCCTCTCATGTCCTAGCCTCTATTAAATCTATTTGTACTTATTCTTTAAGATCTTCAACAGGAGGCCTCCCTGGCCCATGCCTGTTCCAGTCAGTTACCCTTCAATTGTCTCAAAACTCCTGCCATCAGTATATCTAACATTGTTATTAGTGGTTTCTATTGTAGAGCATAACATTGATCTATTCGGTAGTCTCACTCCCATATTCAAACTATAGACTGAGTCTTATTAATTCTTGTATTCTCCTATACAAAGTGATGACTCTCATAGATCCAGCAAACAGGGTATGTTTAATTAATCAATATGAATTAACAAAATACTTTCTTGGGTGCCCCGATGTTAAATCTAAGTGTTATTCTTAGCTTACTCTTCTAAATTCAAAATTCATATTTTCAAATACCTTAAAGGAATATTCATCAGTAATTTTCACCTACAGTTCTATGTTCTTATCATCCCTTCTGCATGAATTTTTCCACATATATCCTCATAACTCCCGCATTCACTTCCTTCCAAACTTTTTTTTTTGAGACAGAACCTGGCTTCGTCACCAGGTTGAAGTGCAATGGTGCAATCGCGGCTCACTGCAACCTCTGCCTCTTCACTTCAAGCAACTCTCATGCCTCAGCCATCCAAGTAGCTGGGATTACAGGTGTGCACCACCATGCTCGGCTAATATTTTTGTATTTTTAGTAAAGATGAGAGTTTCACCATGTTTCCCAGGCTGGTCTTGAACTCCTGGTCTCAAGTAATCTGCCTGACTCAGCCTCCCAAAGTGCTGGGATTACAGGCGTGGGCCACCAAACCTGGCCCCAAACTTTTCAAAATCCTCCTTAGTCTAAGAGACCATTGTATCCCCACATAGAATACCATTCTTCATCTCTCTCTCCCCACTTTAACCTGCTCTATTATTGTTATATTACTCATTTTCACTAATTAGCAATTTTTATTTGTTCATCTGTTTCTCCTCACTAGCATATGAGTGTCTTGCAATTAAATTATTTTTTCAATGTTACATATTCAGTTTTGCTAGCCATGTTTGTGAAATATTAATGGAAAGGAATAGAAGATGACAGTCTTCCCTTAATTCTCTTTTACGACAGACTTTCTATAACCCCTTCCATCAGAATTTTGAAGTGTAATGTTGTTTACTTGCCCAGTTTCTTACACCCAATACTTGTGCAATAAATCTGTCAGTGTGGCAAGAAGATCTGAAAGTTATACAGGTCCAAAATATAACTTACCTATGTTTACTCCTCTCCTTACTGCCAAATGAACTTGTCTTCTTGTCGTCACTGTTTCTCTTTTATAATGTTATTCTCCAAGGCATCCAGATGGAAACCTTGGACGATTCCCATGTTAGTTGGTCCTGATCAGCTCACACCCCATCTTGAATTCCTTGCTGATGAGATACAACACGTAAACACCTTCAGTCAAGTGGAGAACTAAGTATAGGTAAATATTTTGTATTGGATACTGAACAAGAATGCAATTTGGAATTAGAAATTCTCCTAGGAAGTAAGATGATGTGTGGTGTACGGAGGCCACTATAAGATGTGCCTCTTTATTTTATTTTTTTCTCTAAATTTGTCACATTTTTCCCAAGCACGGTCATCAGAGATAATGACAAAGGCAGGAAGCAGAAAAATGCCCTCAGCAGACAGGGAAGGGTCTCCAGTGAAACCTCACCTTCAAACCGAAAACAGCTTGAAAGCTGAAAGACCTGGCTGCTGGTCCCAGATGAAACCAGCAACCCAGAGGAAAAACTTCTGCCCCTGTTTGCTCACCTTTCCCGATGGATTCTTTCTGAATAATACCTTTTAACGAATCGAATGTTGCATTTTCCGAAACTATCTATGGCTTGCCTGGACATGCCCATGTGTGTACTGGGGGAATGGGGTGGATCCACCCGGAATTCATGCTTTATGTAGCAGGGGAGCCTGGCCTCCAACTCGTGTGTAGTGGCCCTGGTATTCAATTTGTGAGTTGGAAAACTGCTTGTAGGACCCCTTTTTGTTGAGAGTTCTCCTTTTGCTTAATTAATTCCACCCCCCTCACCCTCCAGTGTGTCTGCGTGCCTAATTCTCCCTAGTTATGAGACAAGAACCTGGATTAGCTGAGCTAAGGAGCAAAGAATCCTGCTTTAGTAGGACCAAAAGAATGGTCAGTCTCTCTCTCTCCATCAACTTCAGTCCAATCAGAGTGTATACCATGGATGAACGTTATCTCTCAAGGAAGCAAGACCACCCTCCAGCAATACATAGCTTAATAAACTTGTAGCTTTAACATCTTCCATGAGGTATGTAAAGAGAGTGGAAAGAAAGGCTGAAAGATATTCTTCACAATCGTTTACAAGTTAGGACAACATAGAAGTTAGAAGAGAGAAAGTGCCTGTCCTCGCATAAATAAATACGATATTCCTCACATTTTAGTTCTCTTTTCTTTTTTTCAGTGGCGTGATCTTGGCTTACTGCAACTTCTGCCTCCCGGGTTCAAGCGATTCTCCTCCCTCAGCCTCCCGAGTAGCTGGGACTACAGGCATGTGCCATCACATCCAGCTAATTTTTGTATTTTTAGTAGAGACAGGGTTTCAACATGTTGGCCAGGATGGCCTCGATCTCTTGACCTTGTGATCCACCCTCTTCGGCCTCCTGAAGTGCTGGGATTACAGGTGTGAGCCATCGCACCTGGCCTAGTTCTCTTTTAATCCAATGATCTTAACAATCAATCTTAAGGTCAACCAGTGTGTAGTTCCCTCCCAGAGGAAGAGTCTGACAGGTTATAGAAGTAATCATGGTCTGCCCACTTTGTAAGATTAATTTAATAATAACTATCATTGTTCCTTTATTTTTTTTCTTCTGAGAGCAGTAAGAAGAGCAATTCTGCTTTAGCTTTCAGAAGCCTCTGAAATAGAACAGGATATTAATGAACTTCATACTGCAACTGAACCAAAAAAGAAAATACCTTCTGTTTTCTGCCAGATTATCTAATAACACTCATCAAAACTTATACAATGATTTAAAACTGAAAAAGAAAGAATGATGAAAATTTAAACACAAACCCATTCCTGCTATGATATCCCCAATAGAATTACTTTTTAAAAATTCAAAGTAATAAATTCTCCGATAAGTTTTTACTCAATTCATTCTTAGCTAATACAATATGTCTAATTGAAATCATTAAATATTATGTGTTTATCGAACCTTAGAATGTTGGTAGACATAATACCAATATGTATATATTGAGCATTTTTATAGGTATATTGGGAATGGCACCAATCTCCAGTTGGTGTCATTTTGCCACCTCAGATTCACTTTAAATATATCATACTAGGCTGATCATGGGGCTTCATGCCTGTAATCCCAACACTTTATGAAGCTGAGGCAGGAGGATCATTTGAGACCAGGAATTTAAGTCCAGCCTGGGCAACAGAGTGAGACCCCATCTATATAATATGTTTTTTTAACAAACAGACAAACATTAGCCAGATGTAGTGCCACATGCTTGTCATCCTAGCTACTGGGGAGATCTGAGTGACAGAGTGAGATCCTGTCTCAAAATCCAACCAACCAACCAACTAAACAAACAAAAACCTTATATTATGCTGTTCAATGGTACAAATACTGATTACAATGTATACTACAGTTTTCTTATTTGTAAAATGTATATAGGCCAGGTGTGGTGGCTCACACCTGTAATCCCAGCACTTTGGGAGGCTGAGACTGGCAGATCATGAGGTTAGGAGAACAAGACCATCCTGGGTAACACGATGAAACCTTGCCTTTACTAAAAATGCTAAAAAAAATTAGCCGGGCATGGTTGTGGACGCCTGTGGTCCCAGCTACTCGGGAGGCTAAGGCAGGAGAATCTCTTGAACCCAGGAGGCAGAACTTGCAGTGAGCCGAGATTGCACCACTGCACTCCAATCTGGGCAACAGAGAGAGACTCTGTCTCAAGAGAAAAAAAAAAAGTATATAAACATTAATTATTCCACAGTGTGAAGATTAAACATAAACATATGAAGTACCTAGCACTGAAGCTAATCCATGACAAGGTATTTTCCTTTCCTTTATCTTTGTCTTATTTTCATACTTAACATTTTTCTCATTTTCATGGTCAGGGCCATGAGAAATTATTATGATAGTTCGCATCACCTCTTTCTCTCCTGCCCTACAGCCTCTTTCTTTCCTTTCTCATCATGTCTGTTTAAATCCAAAGATTAAAAGAAACAAAGATTTTCTCTTTCTTAACTGATGTGCAGCAGGAAAAATGGCCTTTGAACCCAAAGAAGGGAAACAGTTTTCTGGAGTTTTAGGGCACAGAGCTACTCTGAGGACAGGGAACAATGATTTGGGGAATAAAACCACAAATGTCAGTCATTTGGTAATGCAGAATTCAGAAAAACACAATACTTGTTGACATGAGTCATAACTGAAGGGTCTTTAACTGTCTCCTAGAAAAATATTTCAATATTTTTTTTCTCTGAAAGTTGGCATTAAATTTTGCGTCAGGTGGAATTTTTGAGCATAGATAAATGAGATCTGCAAACATTGTAAGAACAAGAAAATTCTTTCCTGTGTTTCCTCACATATGACTGTACGGTCTTCAAATACTTTTATGGTGTTTCTTCACAGTTCTAATAAATAGACACAAACATGTATACATCTGTTATGTATGTATACACACACACATATGTACATATACTTAAAATATTAATTTGTCTTACTAGATTTATTATCTATGTAATTACCAAAGACATTTTATGTAAATATGAAAACTATCACAGTCATGGCAATAGTAATGAAAGAATGCAGGTCATGTTTAGAACTTAAATTTACATATGCCTTGTTCAGTTCACTTCCCAATAATTCATTTGAGTCTTTTGAACTGGGGGGAAAAAAAACATAAATGTCTGAATATAATATAAAATGAGATATGTGCTTGTATGTTTGTGTGTTTTATAAAACTTCTACAGGATGAATATCAATAGATAATAAAATTATGTGACTACAGTCACTATACTAATAAATACCAGTTAATTTCAAAGCTTTACATTTATTCTGATATTTTTGAAAATACTGATGACATTTTGTAGTATAACTGTTCATAATTGTGTATTATAAGTAGTTCTACATAGTCAGAATTTTTACAGGTTGAACAGTATTTATAGGAAGCCACTGGTTTGGTCAAATCTCCTGCACTAGGCCAAACTGACCAAACTAAAATGGAGTCATTCTTACTAAAGTTGCACATCATCAAACCAAAACTGACCTGTTTATCTGACTCCCAAGTAATCAGAATCAGAGACAATAGTCAAATTCCCAGTCTAGTTTCAGTTGACCTGTTAATAAAGTTTTCTCTGTTTTTAATTCTTCTAAAAAATAACAGGAAGTAACCTGGTGTCAACAACCAATTATTTCGCTATTATTCTGTCTCCCTTTCCTGTCTTACAAAGAAAGTAGCTCTAAAATGAACAATTCACTTTTTGTTCTTTGTTTCTGCTTTCTTCAGCCCACCTTTATCTATAAAACCAAACTCCTCTGCTCAGAACATTGGAAAGCTCATTCTGTTTTGTAGAATAAAGTGTTGCCTGATTCTAGAATCACAAATAAAGCTAATTAGGATCTTTAAACTAAATTTGTTGTAATTTTGTCTTTTGATGATAGTATTTCAATATCAGGAAACCAAATTTATTTATTGTTGCTTGTTTTTTACACAAGCATGTGCATGTGTGTTTTTTAAACTATATTCCACTACGAATTTGTTTTTATTTCCCTAAAAGAGTAACTTTCATATATTTGTCATTGTTGCTTTTATACCAGGGTATTCCATAAGAAAATTACTTTCATTTCACAAAGAGTTAATTTTATTCTATAAACATAGTGGGGATATTTTTGTTGTTGTTAATTCCATAAACTTTGAGTAGTACATCTGCTTTCGTGTCATAAATCTTAAGACTAAATCGCAATTTCCTCCCAAGTGGGATGAAATGGATTTGAATTGGACACCAAAAAAGAAAACTGCTGTGCTATTTGTTACAGCTGGCCAACTTTGTTCAATTGAAGCAACAGGGATGTGTTGAAAAACAGGCTGTTTCCACAGGTCATTATGAAGCTCACTCATGGAATTGCCAGTGGAAAATTTCAGAGAATCCTCCCATGGAGCATGGATGTTTCAGTACAACCAAGGTAGTAATCTTCTATATATCCACAGCTAAGCACAGCAAAACTTGTTATCTAAAAGAAATTTTAGAGACTTAGACATAAATTATAATGGTTATAAAGTTTTGGATAGTTATCTTCTAATTCCATTATTTGAAATTAAAGTAATATAGAGAGAACTGTATTTTTTAATAATATTACGTGATAGGGCATCAAATTTGTCTGCAGATAGGTTGATTTTTTTACAGTCTTTCAGAGGGAGTCAAGAAAGAAGTAAGGAAGCATGAGTCACCATGAAAAAAAGAATTAGATATTCAGGAATTCTTTAAAAGTTTTCTTATTATGGTACCAGTAAAATAAGTACCTTTTTTATTCATACTCACTAACATTTATTTTGTTTTTAGTACTACAGTAATCAAAATATAAGTTCACAATGTAAAAAAAGAGCTTATGAGGTTACAGCAAAATCGTAGGTTGCCAATTTGGGTGTGTCCACTGATAGCAGTTGTGTTTCGTTGGAGATATTTGAAACTCCCTCATAACACTCACATAAATGTCTTTATTAGTTATTGTTTTAGTTATGTTCAAAATTATATTCCATGAAGTCTAAATTTATGTTCACTAACCACATCTTTGAGAAATAAACTTATCAGGCAAACATTTAGAAATTGATGGGTAAAATAAAATAAACATTGTTTTTATAAAGCTCTGATTGCAAAATGATAGGCGAACTTGTTTATATGTCGCCTGTGTTTAAGATTTTTTTGTAAGTCCCACCCAGCACACTACTGTTTGCCTTTTCAT
Source organism: Rhinopithecus bieti (assembly GCF_001698545.2). NCBI lineage: Eukaryota > Metazoa > Chordata > Mammalia > Primates > Cercopithecidae > Rhinopithecus > Rhinopithecus bieti. The sequence goes on along the minus strand of NW_016810187.1, from coordinate 1,628,676 downwards.
TGCCTTTAGGTCACTGTTTATGGTATCTAAGCAAGCAGGAAAAAATGGCAACTAGCACAATGAGCAGATGGCTCACACAGTCCCCTCCATGTGACTCCTGCTAACACAGAAGTCTGCTCAAGACTACATGGTAAATAGTGTTTATCATAGGTGGGATCGTTATCCCTTTAGCCATTTCATTAGTTCTTTGACCCCTACAGTTCAGCATTAATGAAACCATAACTTCTCATTCTTGAGGCTCCTGTACTATTCCACCAGTGTCCTAGTAATGGAGTGTGTGTTTACTGCAACTACATTACAGAGCTTCATATGGCATGCCCCTAGCATCAGCCTCACACAGTTGTGGGTCTTTGACACCCACTGGTAAAGTTCTGCAATGAACTGTGCTTATTAGAGCCCACCAGGAAGGTGAGCTTCTTAGAATAATTAGCTCCCCTGAGGACAATCGCTGCCTTCACAGCTGGAAAGCTAGAAGAAATTTATTCTGAAGTATGGGAAGCACTGAAAAGGCACCTGTAATTAAATTTCCTTTTCTGCTTCCTTCCTTCTTTCTTTCTTTTTTCTTTCCCTTTCTTTCTTTCTTTCTTTCTTTCTTTCTTTCTTTCTTTCTTTCTTTCTTCTCTTTCTTTCTTTTTTTTCTTTCTTTCTTTCTCTTTCTTTCTTTCTTTCTTTCTTTCTTTCTTTCTTTCTTTCTTTCTTTCTTTCTTTCTCTTTCTTTCTCTTTCTTTCTTTCTTTCTTTCTTTCTTTCTTTCTTTCTTTCTTTCTTTTCTTTCTTTCTTTCCATGTTTATAGTTTAAGGTTTTTTCTTTTAGTTTTTATCCATCTTAACAAAATATAATATTTGATAATTATGAATATTACCTGCTGAAGGTAATGTCTTTAATTGCTATATAACTTTAATAATGTTTTGCTCTTTCAATGCAAGTTTAGTAGAGAAATACACACACACATACACATACGCAGAACTGTGAGAAATAAACAGTTGTTTAGAATCTTTACTATGTAGACAAAATGTTTGAATAGCTATATTAGTCTGTTTTCACACTGCTGAAAAAACTACCTGAGACTAGGAAATGTGTAAACAAAACAGGATTAGTTGACTCACAGTTCTGCATGGCTGAGGAGGCCTCAGGAAACTAACAATCATGGCAAAAGGAGAAGGGGAAACAAGGCATATCTTACATGGCAGCAGGAGAGAGAGAGCAAGGGGGGCACTGACAAACACTTTTTAACCATCATATCACATGAAAACTCACTGACTATTGTGAGAACAGCATAGGGGAAACCGCCCCTGTAGTCTATTCACCTCCCACCAGTTTCCTCCTAAGACACATGGGGTTCACAATTCAAAATGAGATTTGGGTGGGGACACAGAGCCAAACCATGTTATTCTGCCCTTGGCCCCTCCCAAATCTCATGTAATTCTCACATTTGAAAACACAATTATGCCTTCCCAACAGTCCCCCAGAGTCTTAACTCATTCCAGCATTAAACCAAAAGTCCAAGTCGAAAGTCTCACCTGAGACAACGGAAGGTTCTTTCACCTATGATCCTCTAAAATCAAAAGCAAGCTAGTTAATTCTAAGTTACCAAGGGTGTACAGGCATTGAATAATGCTCCCGCCCCAAAAGGGAGAAATTGGTCAAAACAAATGGGCTACAGGCCCCATACAAGTCTGAAAACCTATAGGGCAGTTATTAAATCCAAAACCTCAAAAAAAAATCTCCTTTGACCTCATGTCTAAAACCGAGGACACGCTGATGCAAGAGGTGGGCTCACAAGGCCTGGGGCAGCTCTGCTTTTATGGTTCTGCAGGGTACAGTCCCTGCACCTGCTTTCATGGGCCGTTGTTGAATGCTTGTGGCTTTTCCAGTATCACTGTGTAAGCCATTGGTGGATCTTCCATTCTGGGGTCTGGAGGAAGGTGGCCTGTGTTGCACTAGGTTCTCCATAATGGCTTCATCCCTGCAACAGACTTCTGCCTGGACATCAAGGCCTTTCCATACATCCTCTGAAATGTAGGTAGAGGCTCCCAAAGCTCCTCTCTTGTCTTCTGCACACCTGCAGGCCCAATACCATCTAGAAGCTACCAAGGCTTGGGGCTTGCACCCTCTGAAACAATGGCTGAAGCTGTACCTTGGCTCTTTGTAGCCACAGGTGGAACTGGAGTGTCTAACACAAAGGGCACCCTGTCCCCAAGCTGCACAGAACAGCAGGGCCCTGAGCTCAGTCCATGAAAACATTTTTCACTCCTAGGTCTTTGGGCCTGTGATGGAACAGTATATTAGTTCATTCTCATAGTACTACTATAAAGAACTATTGAGAGTAGATAATTTATTTTTTAAAAAAGAGGTTTAATTGACACACAGTTCTGCATGACTGGAGAGTCCTCAGGAAATTTACAATTATGACAGAAGGAGAAGCAGATACTTCTCACATGGTGGCAGGTGAGAGAGAACAAAAAGCCCAGGGGGAACTGCCATTTATAAAACCATCAGATCTTGTGAGAACTCCCTCACTATCACAAGAACAGCATGGGGAAAACTGCTGCCATGATTCAATCACCTCCCACCAGGTCCCTCACTTGAAACGTGGGGATTAAGGGTATTACAGTTACAAATGGGATTTGGGTGGGGATGCAGTCAAACCATATTATCCCTCCCCAAGCTCTTCCAAATCTTATGTCCTCACTTTTCAGAACCAATCACGCCTTCCCAACAGTCCCCCAAAGTCTTAACTCATATCAGAATTAACCTAAAATCCAAATCCAAAGTTTCATCTGAGACAAGGCAAGTCCCTTCTGACTATGAGCTTGTGAAATCAAAGGCAATTTAGATGCTTCCAAAATACAATGCGAGTGCAGGTATTAGATAAATGTCCCCATTCCAAATGGGACAAATTGGCCAAAACAAAGGTGCTACAGCCCCCATGCAAGCCCAAAATCCAACAGGCAGTCATTACATCTTAAAGCTCCAAAATTATCATCTTTAACTCTATGTCTGACATTCAGGACATTCTGATGCAAATGGCAGGCTCCCAAGGTCTTGGGCTGCTCTGCCCCTGTGGCTTTTCAGGGTACAACTTCCCTCCCAGCTGCTTTCATGGGCTGACATTGAGCATCTGCAAGTTTTCCAGTTACACGGTACAAGCTGTCAGTGGATCTACCATTCTGGAGTCTGGAGAATGGTGACCCTCTTCCCGCAGCTCCAATAGGTAGTGTACAGTGGAGACTCTGTGTGGGGTAACACCCCCTATTTTCCTTCTATACTGCTGTAGCAGAGGTTCTCCATGAGGGCACAGCCTCTGCAGCAGACTTCTGCCTGAACATTCAGGCATTTCCATACGTCGTCTGAAATCTATGTGGAGGTTCTCAAACCTCAATTCTCGCCTTCTGTACAAGCTGTACCTTGGCCCCTTTTAGCCATGGCTGAGACACAGTGCACCCTATTCCAAGGCAACACAGAGCACTAGTGTTCTGGGCCTGGCCCAGGAAACCATTTTTCCCTCCTAAACTCTGGGTCTGTCATGGGAGGGGCAGCCACCAAGATCTCTGACACGCCCTGGAGACAGTTTCCCTATTGTCTTGGTGGTTAACATTTGGCTTTTCATTACTTATGCAAATTTCTGCAACCAGCTTGAGTTTCTCTCTAGAAAATGGGTTTTCCTTTTCTATCGCATCATCAGGCTGCAAATTTTTCAAACCTCTGTGATCTGCTTCCCTTTTAAACATAAGTTCCAATTTCAGATCATCTCTTTCAAGTTCAAAGTTTCACAGATCTCTAGGGCAGTGGCAAAATGCTGCCAGTCTCTTTGCTAAAACATAGCAAAAGTGACACTTTCTCTAGTTCCAAATAAGCTCCTCATTTCCATCTGAGACCTCCTTAGCCTGGACTTCATTGTCCATATCACTGTCAGCATTTTGGTCAAAACCATTCAACAAGTCTCTACGAAGTTCCAGACTTTCCCACATACTCCTATCTTCTTCTGGGTCCTCCAAACTGCAGACTGTTCCAAACTCTGCTTGTTACCCAGTTCCCAAGTTGCTTCCACATTTTTGGATCTTTCTGTAGCAGTACTCCACTCTACTGGTATTAATTTACCATGTGTTAGTCCATTCTCACACTGCTATGAAGAACTGCCTGAAACTAGGTAATTTATAAAGAAAAGAGGCTTAATTGACTCACAGTTCTGCATGGCTGGGGAGGCATCAGGAAACTTAAAGTATGGTTGAAAGGTGTGTCACGTGTGTCCGTGTGAAGAGATCACCAAACAGGCTATGCGTGAGCAACATGGCTGTTTATTTCACCTGGGTGCAGGAGGGCTGAGTCCGAAAAGAGAGTCAACAAAGGGTGGTGGGATTATCATTAGTTCTTATAGGTTTGGGGATAGGCGATGGGTCTCACAAAGTACATTCTCAAGGGTGGGGAGAACTACAAAGAAACTTTTTAAGGGTGGGGGAGATTACGAAGTACATTGTTCAGTTAGGGTGGGGCAGAAACAAATCACAATGGTGGAATGTCATCAGTTAAGCTATTTTCACTTCTGTGGATCTTCAGTTGCTTCAGGCCATCTGGATGTGTACGTGCAGGGCACTGGGGATATGATGGCATAGCTTGGGCTCAGAGGCCTGACAAAGGGGAAGAATACATGTATTACATGACGGTAGGTGAGAGAGAGCACAAAGCCCAGGGGAAACTGCCATTTACAAAACCATCAGATCTTGTGAGAACTCACTCACTATCATGAAAATAGCATGAAGGAAGCCACCCCCAGGATCCAATCACCTCCCACCAGTTCCCTCCCTCAACTTGTGGGAATTATGAAGATTACAATTCGAGATGAGATTTGGGTGGGGACACAGCCACACCATATCAGATAGGCTACAGTGAAGATTTCTGAAATGTCATGGAGATGTTTTCTCCATTGTCTTGGCTATTAACATTCGACTCCTTGATACTTAGGAAAATTTCTGCAGCCAGCTTCAATTCTTCCTCAGAAAATGGATTTTTCTTTTCTACTGCATGGTTATGCTGCAAATTTTCCAAAATTTATGTTCTGCTTTCCTTTGAAACTTAAGTTCCAGATCTTCTGCTTGTGAATGCATTTCACTGTACACTTTCAGAAAAAGCCAGACCGTATCTTGAATGCTTTGCTGCTTCGATATTTCATCTGCCAGATACCCTACATCATCTCTCTTAAGTTCAAAGTTCCACAGATCTCTAGAGCAGTGGCAAAATGCTGCCAGTATCTCTGTTAAAGCATAGTAAGAGTGACATTTGCTCAAGTCCCCAGTAAGTTCCTCATCTACATCTGAGACCACCTTGGCCTAGACTTCATTGTCCATATCACTATCAGCATTTTGGTTAAAACCATTCAACAAATCTTTAGGAAGTTCCAACTTTTCCCACATCTTCCTGTCATTTTCTGAGCCCTCTAAACTTTTCCAACCTCTGCCTGTTACCCATTTACAAAGTCACTTCCGCATTTCTAGGTATCTTTATAGCAGTGCCCCACTCTACCACTGTGTTCCAGGACCAAACTGACGGTTGGGCTGCTTATTCTCTCAGCCTAATAACGAGATGCAGATGAACTGAGAGAGAAGAGAGTTTTTATTTTTGTAATCAGTTACAGGGAAAAAGCCTAGAAACTATCACCAGACTAACTCAAATTACATAGTTTCCCAAGCTTATATACCTTCGAAGTTCAATGTCTATGTGTAAGTGTGTATTCATCTAAAGACATAAGTGGTTAGCTTCTTCTAATCTATAAGTAAGATCTGAGTACCAAGACCTGACCAAGACCTTCCTCTGGACTTCAGTAAATTTACCTAATCAAAATGGGTCCAGGTGCTCTGGTGATTACCCTTATCTTGTCTCCTGCTAAATCATGGAGGTTTGGGGAGTTCCTTCCTACCCCCAATAAAACTTGTTTAATCCTACATGGGTCTTGTTAAGAATTCCTTCTTTAATTTGTCATGCTTCAAGGTCAAGGAAATGCCTAGGCAAAACTCTTGGTGAACTTCTGTTACATTCCGGCCTTTGTATGAAGGCACTGGCTCTATCAGTTTTTACTGTTTAACCTAGCCACTTAGTACTGAAACAGTAGTAATGGAGGCCTGCACTAATGAAACCTGGCCAGCCACATCAGTACCAATTTTCTGTCTTAGCCCTTTTTCACACTGCTATAAAGAACTATCTGAAACTGGGTAATTTATAAACAAAGAGGTTTAACTGATTCATAGTTCCACATGGCTGGGGAAACCTCAGGACACTTACAATCATGGTAGAATGCAAAGGGGAAGCAAGGCAGGTCTTACGTGGTGCCAGGAGAGAGAGTGAGTGTCGGGGGTGAGGGCTGCCACTTTTAAATCATGAGATCTCGTAAGAACTTGCTCACCTTTCCAAGAACAGCATGGGGCGAAACTGGACATCATTCTGCTATTTCCACTGAAGCTTTGTCTTGATTTTGGTATGAGATTATTCTCTGTATTACTTCTCATTTCCCCCTGACATTCTTCTATTCTTTTCCTTCCTGTTTGATAATTTTCCACTCTATCATCCCATGACAGACTTCTTGTTGATAACTGACTGGCTACCGATGTTTGTTATGAACATACCAATTATTATTTTAATGATTTTCAACTTCTTTCAAATGTTATAGTAAGCTATGGAAGCAAAGCATAGCAGGTGGTAAAAACAGCAAGTTTTCAGAAATGTGAATAAGCACAACTCATTTGACTGGAACTCAGATTATATTTCACATTTACATGAAAGATATGAGATAGGGTTCTATGCCATTCACTATAATGTGCAAATATTTATCTAGTAAATGGTCATCTCTTGAGGCACATCACTGGTTTATATGTGGAACTGGGATTGTAATGAACATCTAAGCAGTCCTTAGTACATTTGTCTAGACTTGGGAAATCATGTATTGAAGGTCACTGGGGAACAAATATGCTAACGACTATGCTAATTAAAAGATCTTGCAGTTCCAGAGTTCTTTGGTAAACATCTTACTGAATTGACTAAGAATACAATAGAAGGCAGACTGTTCAAGTAGCTGACACTATAGCCTCAGAATCTCTGAATTCAGGATTTTTAAGAAGTCTACAATAAAGTCAAGATTTTTACGCCTTAATTTTCCTATTCTTAGGCTATATTTGCACAACACAATCAACCCTACTGTTTCAATCAAGTCAATGAGAAAAAAAAGTCAGGAGAACCAGATGTTTGGCATTTTGTATATGAAACAGCTGCTTGATTGTCTGAATTTTTCCTTTTTGAACTAATCTTGCTGTCATAATACAGAAACATCCTGAAAATGGATTTCTTTGCTTGTGAAATGTAAATAGCTTCCTTTAGAGAGATTCTATGGGTTTAGCTACCTTAGATTTAATAAAGAATGGTTTAGATTGGCTAACATTGCAAGTACAGATAGGAAGAGGACACAATGGTGTTCAAGGAAAACTAAATTGTTAATCCTTATACGCACTGCTACAAATTTTATCTTAAATTCTATTCAGCAGTACAGTTATAAGTGCAATAAATAATCAACTACTAATTGTTTTTATTTTCAAAAGGAGGTTATAATTTATAAGTCATATTTTCTGCTTCTGGAATTATTAATTAATTATTTGAAACTGTGATTTTGACATGATGGAATTTGGGTATAATTTAATACCTATCCTTTTTATTATTATTGTTTTTTATATATGTAGAATTTTATATTTCTTAGAGAAAATGTATTTTTTAAAGTATTGTTCATTTAGCCCTTAAATAAATCATGTGAAGAACATCATGTGAAGAAAAAAGCAGAGAGATTGGAGTTTAATAGCTGCAAGCTGGATAGACAAAGATTTCTGGTAAACTAATGGAAGCTAGGAAGAGGCAAAGAAGGATGGCCCTATAGGTTTCAGGAGGTGCATGGCCCTGACAACACTTTGATCTGTAACCTCCAAAAGACAGTAAATTTCTTTTATTTTAAGCTACTCAGCTTTTGGTACATTATAGCAGCACTAGGAAACTAATATACTGGTCATGCAAAAACAGTCCTCAGGCCATAGTTTGGTGATCTGTGTCCTTGCATACAACTGCAAGGATTTCAAGAAATTGGAATTCATTTCCTTTGCTGGTTGGTTTGATTTGGTGCTATTTTAATTCAGTCCTATCTTGGAAAGGCAAGAAATGCAAGTTGAGAAATTACGAAAACATTATAGGATCATTCTGAAAAGATATTGGCTAACTATAAATATATGTATTATACAATGTAATGCACCAGTATCTAAACATAGATGTGGATATCAAGAAAAAATTTGTATCTGAAATTAGACTTACTATATCACAACAACCAAAAAGATATTGAGGTTAAGGAGACTAATACTTTATTAAATAAAAAAATTGCTCATCTAAACCTAAATACATTGTTTTATTCTAATTGCTACTCCTAGAAAATATATAGGATCATGAAGTATACGTAAAAGGAAAGACTCTAAGACAAAGGGTTAGAAATAATCTCGTTAGAAATATAGCTACATATCTGTAAAACTAATCACTCAATCTTAATCAATACAGAAAGAACCATATGAAAATAAAATACTAGTACTAATGATGCATATTTAGGGCAAATCAAAGCTGTACATTTTCTCCAAAATTTTGTGTTAGTAAATATGAATAGCTTTTAAAATTATTTTGATATAAAGTAAAAGTAACATTCACTGGCATAAAGAATATAAATTACTTAAAATGAAATGAAAAGTTTAATAAGAAAATTTGAAATTTCATAAGATTAAAACATGTTAAATAATTAGTTTCTGATTGGGGTAATAACAAGAGTAATAATATATAGCTAATTTCATTGTTTTCTTTATATAAGATACAATTCTAAACATACCATAAACACTAACTTTAATTTTCATATAACATTTCTTGAGATAACTATTAACACTATTTCCATTTTTACAGGTCAGAATATTAGGGTTTAGAGAGTTTGGGTAACTAGCATAAGGTCACTTAGGTGTTAAGAGGGACAACTGGAATTTAAATTGAGACAGTCTGGCTCCAGAATCTTTAAACCAATATACCACCTCTCAAACCGTTAAAAGACTCACATATATTAATCAATTTTTTGTCAGCTATGAAAGGTAATAGATATTGACTATTTAAAAAATGGCAAATATAGAAAAGTTCAAGGGAGAAAATAAAAGCAGGTATACTCCTGGCACTCATAGTTAAATTGTATTGTCATTTTGATGTTCCACCAGCCTTATGTATAGATTTTGGTATGTTCACGTACATTTTTTTTTTTTTTTGAGGCAGAGTCTCGCTCTGTCGCCCAGACTGGAGTGCAGTGGCGCAATCTCGGCTCACTGCAAGCTCCGCCTCCCGGGTTCACGCCATTCTCCTGCCTCAGCCTCCCGAGTAGCTGGGACTTCCTGGCTAACATGGTGAAACCCCGTCTCTACTAAAAATACAAAAAACTAGCCGGGCGAGGTGGCATGTGTACATTTTAAAAGGCACTTAAAAACATTAGGACCAAAATATATATCTGATGGTTTGGCTCTATCATTTCTGTTGATATATTTTGTTAATAATCTATTTTTTTCTTAATTTTCCAGAACCCTAAATAGCAATGCAATTTAATCTTTAAAGGATTTTAAATATTAATTTGTGATAGGAAAATTTTGACACAAATATTTCTATTTTGAAACTCATTATAAAAATTAATTTTATGAAAATTTAATATAATCTTATTGCCCATGTCCAGGCATGTCTATTAAATAATAATATCTATTATCTAAATATTGAAAATTAACATAAATAAAATAAAATATTTGTATATATAGTCATGTTCTTTAGACAGTTTTGCAAAGAATACTTTTTCAATTCATTCTTTAAACATTTCAACAACAAAAAAATGCAATCTGTTTTCAAGACTACGTATTAAAAATAATTTATTTTATTGTGGTAAGAACAATTAGCATGAGATTTACCATCTTAAAAATTTTGGAGCTTACAGTATATTATTATTTATTATAGGTACACTGTTGTATAGCAGATCTTTGGAACTTCTGAATCTTGTTTGAGTGAATACTATACCCCCTGATTAGTAACTCTCTCTTTTCCCCCACATCCCATCCTCTGGTAACCACCATTCCACTCTTTGACTCTCAGAATTTGACTATTTTATATATTTCGCATAAGTGGAATCATGCGGTATTTTTCTGTGACTGTCTCACCTCACTGAATTTCCTCCAGGATTATCCATATTGTTTCATGCTGTAGAATTTTCTTCTTTTTTAAGGCCGAACAGTATTTCATCATTTATGCAGACCACAATTTATTTATTCATTCATCTGTGGAGGGACATTTAGGTTGTTTTCACATCTTGGCTATTGTGAATAGTACTGCAATGAACATAGGAGTGCTCATGTCTCTTCCAGATCCTGGTTTCAATTATTTTGGATGAATAGTCAGAGTGAGGTTGCTGGGTCATATGGTAGTTTTATTTTCAGTTTTTTAAGGAACCTCCAAACTGTTTTCCATAGTGGTTAAACCATTTTGCATTCCCATCAACATTGTGCAAGAATTTTGGTTTCTCCATGTCACACTGGCAATAATTGTATCTCTTTTTTAAAAAAATAATAACCACCCTGACAGGTGTAAAGTGACATCTCATAGTGGTTTTCGTTTGCATTTCCCTAATGATTAGTGATGTTGATTGTTCTTTCATGTACCTGTTGGCTATGTTTTTTCATGTGCCTATTAGCTATTTGTATTTTTTATAATGTCTATTTAAGTCTATAGCCCAATTTTAAATTGGGTTATTAGTCTTTAATGAAAAAATTTGATATATACCCAGGAAGAGTGATCAAAATACATTTTTTTAATGAAAAGCTAATATTGAATATTCAAGAAAAGTAATTCAGCAGAACTATTTCTTTGTTTCTGTCATCAATGTGGTTTTATTCTGCTTGAAATACATTTAAATTTTTGTTGCACTTGTTTCAAACAACTGCAATATTCTACTAAACTATTAATAAATGGAGTTCCAACAACTTTCATGTTTTGCAGTGTTAGGACGTTACACTTATTGAAAATGGAGCATGTAAGCATTAAGACGTTGATATTTGTACATAGTAAAGCAAGGGAAGAACTCAACAAACTATAAAGTGAGAACTCCAGTGGTATAGGAGACTTAATTTAGAATGTAATTAAGGAATGTGCACATATGAGTTTATTTTGGGGACAAATTTCTAAAAGGAAAACTACTCAATCTTGAAAATACAGGCGTTCCTCGACTTACAGTGATTTGACATTTTTTTTTTACTGTATCGTAGTGCAAAAGTGATACTCAATCAGTATATCCCTCAACTGACAATCGGATTATATCTGGCTAAACCCATGGGGAGTTGGAATTATTGTTAAATTGAAAGTACATCTATCCAGATATAATCCCATTGTAAATTGAAGAACATTTATAGGCACATCTTTTAGATTTCAGATTTAAATGGCTCTCCATAACATTTATATCAACTTTAACCAGCAAATACTGTTTATAGATACTGTCCCTGAGTTAAAATTACTCCTGAAAGATTATATTAGTCATATAAAATGTTATCTCAAAACCACAGTGATACAATAGACATTAATTAAGTGGTGATTAATTAATATTAATCATGTTAACAGTAATCTGAGAGATTGTATTTATTTTTTATTTTTCTTCTTTTATTCTTGAAAGTCCTAATTAAACTCACCTAAGTGAAACAAAAGAGTAAAACACAGTTTCAAACTTCAATGTTGATGGAAAAGTGTATTTTATAGCACAAACCATAACTTCCTTTGTCACTTTTATGGCTGTCTTCACCAAATGACAACTGAAAGCTTCAATAACTTCTCCTTCTCTGTACTCTTACTAAACTTTATTATCAACACTTAATTTATTTCTTCACCTGTTTCAAATAATTTTGTATTTAATCTTTTTTGGTTCAACTTATCTAGACCAGTATATGACTAATATTTTAGATCACCTGCCACTTTAGTAAAAGAGAAGTTGAAGCAGCACATTCAATAAGTGAACACTTATTTATTCAATGGTTTCTGCTGGTATAAATATTACAAGTTCATAATACAGCATGTACAAAAATATTGAAAAGATTATACGCATGTACACATACATATAAAGTTCGAATGTTTTCTCCTCGCACTCTGATAACTCAATTTAAAACGAATCAATATAAAAGTCATAACTCCAGGCCAAGTGTTTGCAAACTTTTAAATTAATGTGCCATACAATGAAGATATTAAAGTTTGCAAGCTACATTATATCTCTGTTGCATTTAAAAATATTTTTGCCACAACCAATTAAAATATAAGAAACATTCTTGGCTCTTAGGCCTGTAAGAACAGACCAGAAGTCAAATACCATCTGTGCTTTGCAGGAATTTGGCAACACCTGCTTTAGACTATGATTTCCTTCAACTTGAAATCATTGTGTCTTATTTTTCATGAGCTTTCAGGAATTATGTTTCACTTTTTATGTGTCATATCCACAGCACAGGCTATAAGCCTTAAATAAATTATTGTATAACCACACTTACTTACATAAATAATAGAAAACATACACGTAGGACAGGCAACGTTATTGGGGGGAGCTACTTGCTCAACTACATTGAGGCACCAGAATATCGACTCCAATACATTGGCAAGTACCTCTTATTTCAGACATGTAATGATAATATGAATATCTGAAGAAACAGTTTCTAATGTGGCAAATTGCTTCATTCGTTTCAGACTTTATTTTTCTACTTCTGCTGATCTTCTCAGTGCCTTACTCTTATTATCCTGATGCTATGTGTGGCTATCTGGTCATGTCTTTGATACAACGCCTTCATTATTATTTGCATAAAATAGTTCCTCTTTGTTCATACATCTGTTCACAGATGGTTTTACCAGTTTATGGTATCTTTAGTGTCTATTCACACTAATATCCAGAAAATAGTGTGTTGCTAGGATAATTTTTGTTTGAATTAATTTTTACCAAAGGTATGACTTCTCTGTAAGGCACTGCTTTGTCTATCTTTCAACACAGGATATGTCCTGCCATTATTTTATTAATGTGCCAGCAATTGGGTGGTCATTTTGGACTCAGTTATTTTTTTGAAGCATGGATTCTAGACTGGGTGAATTACATTTAGTTTCATCATTGGACAGAATATGAAAACCATGGCACTTTTTCTGTGTAAAATTGAAGCAATTTTCCTTCACTATGTATTGAGTAGAAGATATGGTTCTATGTGAATGATAAGCACGGCTCTTGCTTTTTAGAAGAACAAAAGACTGATGAGGAACCACTGGCTTTTTTATCTTGCTATTATCTCCCAATCTTTCCACCAGTGGCTTTTGTTGTTGCTGCTCATTTCTGTGTGATGTATAAAGGCAAGTGTGCTCCATATTCACATGCATTATTTTATTATGTTATTTACTTTCACAACATTCTTAAAATACCAGATAGACTTTATTAGAAAGAAAAGTAACTTTTGCAAAGAATTATTCTAAATACACACCAACAAATAGCTGTGTGTGGGAGCACGCATGCCTGTGTATGTGTGTATTTGCATGAAAATCACTGTGGGCTAAAACAATGAATTCAATAATCTGATGTTCAAGTTGGGTATACATTTACTTAGGTTCTGTACCTCCCACATAAAACTTGAGGCAAATCAAATTTTCTAATTATGTGAAATTATTTAAGGTGCATTATTATGTGTGCTCATATATCTATTTTTCGTAAAAGTTTTTTAAAATCTCTGAAAACTTTTTCACTGTCCTTAGGGATTCTCTAGCATAGTGGTGAGCACACTGTGATTCCTGGATGAACAGCAGCAGCACCTCCTGGGAATGTGTTACAAATGCAGTCTGTGGCCCTATACCAAACACACTGAGCCAGAAATCTGAGGATGGAACTGATACATTCATTTGAGCAAGTCTTCCCCGTGATTCCATTACACACAAAAATGTTAGAACCACTACTATAGAAAAGGTGTAAAACAAGGGTAGCTGCCCCCCAGGCAGCAGACTGCTAAGAGTCCTTGGCCTGTTAGGAACTGGGCTGCACAGCAGGGGCTGAGCCACTGGGTAGCAAAGCATTACTATCTGAGCTCCACCTCCTGTCAGATCAGATCAGCAGAGGCATTACATTCTCATAGGAGCGCAAACCCTACGGTGAATTACACATGCAAAGGATCTAAATTGCAGTGTGCCGTATGAGAATCTAATGCCTGATGATCTGAAGTGGGATAGTTTTGCCCAGAAACTATTCTCCATCCAACCTCACCACACCCCTCCCCTCACCCACCATCCATAGAAAAATCGTCTTTCATGAAACCAGTCCCCGGTGTCGAAACTGGTGAAAAGACATGACCTCTATTAGTTGTGTCTGTTACTGGTTTCCTTCTCTACTAGCTCTAGGACCAAAATAATGGAAGCATTGTCTACAGTCACTTGATGAATGCCTTTTGTTTTTGAGAATTCCTCTTCACTATAATGAAAATCCTGCAAGAGACTGTTATGGTGCATTGTTCCCTTGCTATCACTTTCAGCAGCCTAAAGTTCTAGTATTATAAAAGATCCTGGGGTGCAAAATACATTTTTCAGTCCCTTAATTATGTACCACATCACTTGTTTGCTTAATGAGAAACAGGTGGCTTATTTTCAATTGCTACCATTTATTCCTTTGACATAAACTTGTTTTCATTACATTTTCATGGCTCTTTAATTTGCTTGTTATAATATTGCTTCCTATGAAGGTATAACTGGAAACTTCAAGAAAGGCTGGCACGCATTATCTTGTTGTACATCTGTACTAAAGTATTCTCAATGCCACTGAGAGCTTCACCAGAAGAAATGGAAATAGACAGGTAAAGTGGAAAAATGAACTTATAAGATAGATATCAAGGTGAAACTTGAACAAAGGAAACTAATTTCACTTATTTGTTTTCATCCAAAGAATAGAAAAATAATGTGATTTGGAACTAAATCTTGATTGAATTCATCACAAATTGATATGAATAGTATTATGCTAAATGTCTTTTATAAACATATCCAGAAAGTTAAAGTAATACGCAATTACCATATACATATAAATTAATCCTACATGACCTGGATTTAAAAGAAAAGGTAAACTAAGATGTAAAAATATTTAATTTATTTAGTCACTAGCAATAGCAGAATATAATTTAGTACATGAAATATTCCTATAAATAATCTCTCATGTAGTCATTCAAAAGAGTAGTCAAAATAAAGCACACTTATTGCATCAGTCTTTGGATGTTCATAATATGACATGCAAATTAAGACAAGGCCAGAAGTCACATCGTAGGAAAACTAATTGCATAAAGTGAAACAACAGATTGACTTATTTTTCTCTTATCTCTTTTAATAAACTTTTGTGTTCCTTGAGAATAATGCCAATATCTTACGTAGTTCTTTGAAAATCCCTTTCTGGCTGGGCGAGGTGGCTCACGCCTGTAATCCCAGCACTCGGGGAGGCTGAGGCGGGAGGATCACGAGGTTAGGAGATCCAGACCATCCTGGCTAACACAGTGAAACCCCGTCTCTACTAAAAATACAAAAAACTAGCCGAGCACGGTGGCGGGCGCCTGTGGTCCCAGCTACTCGGGAGGCTGAGGCAGGAGAATGTGTCTCCCAGCTCATCTGGGAGGCGGAGCTTGCAGTGAACAGAGATCATGCCAGGGCCCTACACCAAACACACTGAGACAGAAATCTGAGGACAGAACTGATGCATTTATTTGAGCAAGTCTTCCCCGTGATTCTATTAAAAATGCTTTATGAACATATTTTAGAACAAACCCTAAATTTAAGGTTTAAACAAACCTTAAATTTTCCACAAAGAAGAAAATTCTGGTTTTGGTGATGCAATCCTTACATAGCTCCACAATATCTGTCTCTTAGGACAAGATGTGTTTCGGAATTCAGAATAGCTTGTATTTTACAAAATGAATAGGTGCAATATAACTTTTGAAGCAATACCTAAAATTTACCTACTAAAAAGAAAGAGGTTTATAATTATTTTAATATCTCCATAATTGCTTCCATTATCTTAGTTTTGTCTTGTTTTGTATTCTAATTTTTTCCCTTAATTCTGTTATCTTAAACTAATTATACAATTTGGGTCCCAATTTTATCTTCTGAAAATGAGGACAATAACCACTATCTGAATGATTATGGTAAGGATCTTGGTAAAATCCAGGAAAATTGTATCTTACGTAGATGTTAGGTTCTAGCATCAATCCTTAAAGAAAATAAAATCTTTAGTAAAAAACTACCCTTTAAACAAACCCTAAATTTAAGGTTTAAACAAACCTTAAATTTTCCACAAAGAAGAAAATTCTGGTTTTGGTGATGCAATCCTTACATAGCTCCACAATATCTGTCTCTTAGGACAAGATGTGTTTCGGAATTCAGAATAGCTTGTATTTTACAAAATGAATAGGTGCAATATAACTTTTGAAGTAATACTTTACATGGGTTTCTCCCAGAACACTGTGATCAGGCACCTTGATATTTCTCCAATGTAAATGTGTGCAGGAATTATGCAGATATTTATGAGAAGAGCTATTAAGCCAGAGGGAATATTAGGTACAAAGTCACTGAGTTGGAGAACATTTTGGTGTTTAGGAAAATAATATAGAAGCAAGGTGTGCCTGTGTCAGTGTGCATAGGTAGAAGAGTGAGAGAAAAGTTGATCATGGAGGTGACAGTGGGTCTGAACTGTCTGGCTGTGTCGGCCACTGAATGGACTGTGACTATGACTGAAAATACAGTGTGAAACCATTGAGAGCTTTGAGTATGGAAGTGACGTGATTTGATTTACATTCTAAAAGGATAACTTTGACTTCTGTATTTACAGTAGACAGGGATACGGGGGGAACTAAAAACAAAAGCAGAGATGGGTTTAAAAGACTTGAAGAAAATTCAGTGAATCAGATTAGTAAATGTGGAGGTTTTTTTGGGGGGATGGATTTTAAGGAACAACTAATGTGGCTTTCTAATGGGTTAGATATGGGCTGCAAACAAAAAATGAGTTCACTACAGATTTTTAGTTTCAACAACTCAAAGGATAAGATTGTCATTTACTGAGGTGAAGAATATTGCAAAATCTGCTGATTTTAATAAAAAATTATGACTTAGTTGTGACTATGTATAGTTCATATGTCTACTAGATGTCTATATGGAGATATCAAATAGGTTACTAAGTCTTGAGATCAAGATAGCTCTCTAGACTGGAGATATACATTAAAGAGTCCTCAATGCGGTGATTATATATAAAATCATGAGATTGAATGATGTTATAAAGAGAACAGGTAATGACATTATAGAAGAAACAAACAAGAGTACTAGGTCTAAACACTTGGTCTAAGTTTGACCTTTGGATATATGTGAGAGTACTAGGATCCACAAAGAAGACTGAGAAATAACAATGTAGAGTGTGAGAAAGAGTAATGTCCTGCACCAAATGAAGAACATGTTTAGAAAAGGAGGTAATGAATAGTTATGTGAGAGATCAAGTAAGACACTGACTGGGAATTGACAATTGAATAAGGAAATACGGAAGTCACCAGTGGCCACCAAAAAAGTTGTCTCATTGGTAAACCATAGATATTAAAGACTAATCAAACAAGTTCAAGAAAATGTAAGAATGGAAAAATTAGAAAATATGAATATAGACAAATTTTGAGGTGATTTTCTGTTAGATGGGAAGAGAAATGGGATACTAGTTTTAAGGAATCGTAGGTTCAAGGGAGATCTATTTTCCCTACAGAAGCTAAAAAAATACTTCACCAAAAGTTATGGTAATGGTCATGATTCAGCAGAAGGGTCAGTATATGATATAGAACAGAGAGTTGTTGGATTGACTTTCCTGAGACAGGTGGAAGTAGATAAGATCTAGTGCATGAACAGAGGAACTGATATTGCTTGGAATATACACAATACTTCTGTGGTAACAGAAGGGGAGGCAAAGTGTATGACAACAGATGCAGGTAAGTGGAGACATATTAAGACAGTAATTTATGGAATGTGATTGCAATAATGTTCTGAACGAAATAAGGAAGGAAGGTGTTCAGTTCAGAAGGAAGAGTGGGGAGACAATTTTGAAGGTTGGTGGAAAGGGAGCATAAAAATAAGAAAGAGTCCTAGCAGGGCGAGTATATTGAATAACCTAGGGACAAGTAGTAAAGCAGAAACAATAGTCGTTAACTAAAATGAGAGCTGTAGTCATCGTAATGTGTTTCTCCAGTAAGTTAAAGTGTCCAAGGGTTTGCACAGAGTAGGTGAAGAATTGAATTTTACTGGCATTTACTTTTAACAGGAGAATAAAATAAAGAAAGAGAGGTACAAAGAAGTGAGTGTACATGCAGGGGAGTCACTAGAATGACAGACCTTTGAATCAAACCTGGATAAAGAAGAAAGTTTTCAAAGTGTTACTTTGCTGCGAAAGTTGAGAAGAGGGTGTCCAAGTCATGGTATACCTCACATATTTAACACCAGCCAGAGAATTTTTAACACCCCTTCCTCTATGTACCAAAATTATTTTGAGTGATAACCATAAAAATCCATAGAAATGATCAAACATATGTACACATAAAATTGCTTAAATTTTTCTTTTATTAAAGTTTCATGTACAATTATTAACTGTTATAACACTGGAAGAACACAAACAATTCCCAACAATTTCAAACCATTATGAACTTTCTCTCAAAATGAACACATGTAGTCAAATTTAAATGTGTGGGGGCCAACTATATATAAGTGGGAGTTCTCTTAATTAGCTTCCATGTACATTAAAATGTTTAATAAAAATTAATAAAACTATGTTAGTTTTAAGTTAACTATAGATTACATTTTAAAACAAATAATATGCACAATTGATTAGATTGTAGCCCATTAAAATAGTTTTGAACATTGACATTGCGTAGAAATGCTGCCACATAGTGAAAATAACAAGCAGACCAAATTCACTCAGTTTTTCTATTGTTTTAAACTCCTCCAAAGACAATTTTACCTGTATTACCTGTACCTGGTGTAGAATGCTCTCACTACTCTACTCTTAGTGTGTCCAGGAAACTGGATATCTTGAAGATATTGAAATCACTTAAAGAGAAGATTAGTGGGGGAGAAAATTACAGTAGCTGGGTTTACAATCTAAAATGAAGGGTGTGTTACCCAAGTATTCCCAGAAATACCTGCCACAAGGATAGTAATTAGTAGTATAAGGTCATGGCACAAGCTTTTCCTATGCTGTATGTTTTAAAACAGAATGTGTTGCCATATATGAACATGGCAATGAAAAGAAAGATGTACTGTTGCTGTATTCCAGGATAAGCGATATAGGAGAGAAAGTCATTGCCCCTTGAGAGGACTGCATAGAAGGTGGTATCATCACAATGCATCTAGCATCCAGCCTTCCCAGATGTATAGGATGTGCTCACCTCCATTTATCTAGGCAGAATAAAAAAGTATAATATGAAATAGAATGGAAATATCTCACATAACACTGTCACCTTTATCTTCCCCTATTTGTAGTTTTTAAACATTCCATTCCAAAATAAGATGTGAGTTGTGTTTGTATATACATATGTGCTAATGTTGTTTGCGGGGGGCG
This sequence comes from Rhinopithecus bieti, assembly GCF_001698545.2. Taxonomy (NCBI): domain Eukaryota; kingdom Metazoa; phylum Chordata; class Mammalia; order Primates; family Cercopithecidae; genus Rhinopithecus; species Rhinopithecus bieti. The sequence continues at coordinate 1,608,992 of NW_016810187.1, read as the reverse complement.
GGGGGGGGGGCGGGGGGGGGGGCGATTTCTAACATTTATGAGGAGGAGCCATAACGTACTGGTAACTTTCCATTCTCCATCAAGTGATACATGCCTAACATTGTTTTATTCAAGAAACAAAATACAGCCCCAAGTATCACACTTTCCCAGTGCCTCTCTAAATGTAATACAGATTATCCAGAATCCACTAAATGTCTTGGTTTCTCTGCAGGCAGTCCTGCTTCAGTTGCTTCCTGGGGTAGTAAAGTTTCACACCACCTTATTATCAGATACACATAGAGACATACAGGGAGAGACGGCAAATAATTTCATCTCCTTGGAATATCAAAGTTAAGTTTTACAAAGTTGAGGAGCAAGATGACAGAATATAAAGCTCCACTGATTGTCCTCCTAGTAAGGACATCAAGTTAACAACCATCTACACAGAAAAAAATACCTTTATAAGAACCAAAAATTAGGTGAGAACTCATAGCACCTTGTTTTAAATTCATGTCACTGAAACAGACACTGTAGAGGTTAAAAGAAAATCCCGAATCACTGACACCACCCCTTCCCTCACACCCAGGAGCAGAAGTTTGGTGTACAGGGCATCTCTGAGCTCTGGGGGAAGGGAGAACACAGCAATTCAGCACTGAGCTAAACTCAGTGCTGCTTTGTTAGAGCAGAAGGGAAAACCAGACCAAACTCAACTGACACCTGCCCACAGAAGGAGCATTTAAACCAGCCCTAGCCAGAGGGGAATCTCAGCAGACTGAACTTGAATGTCTGCAAACCTCGCCACCAAGGGCCAAGTGCTCTCAGTCTCTAAATAAACTAAGAAGGAAGTCTAGGCTGGGTCCGGCTGCTCACCCTTGTAATCCCAACAGCTTGGGAGGCCAAGGCAGGAGGTTCACCTCATGTCGGAAGTTCAAGACCAGCCTGGCCAACATGGTGAGACCCCACCTCTACTGAAAATATAAAATAATTATCCAGGTGTGGTGGCACACACCTATAATCCCAGCTATTCGGGAGTCTGACACATGCGAATCGCTTGAACCCAGGAGGCAGAAGTTGCAGTAAGCCAAAATTGCACCACTGCACTCCAGCCTGGGTGACAGAGCGAGTCTCTGTCTCAAAATAAGAAAAAAAAAAAAAAAGAAGTCTAGGCCCTGAGAACTGAAGCTTAAGTGAGTCCAAGGACTGAACTAGGCCCAAAGACAGTGGACTGGAAGGGCATGTGGATTGATGAGACACCAGCTGGGGTAACCAAGGGCGTGTTAGCATCACCCCTCTCCTAACCACAGGCTGCACAGATCCTGGCTTTAAAAGAGACCCCTTCCTTCCACTTGAGAAGAGGAGAAGGAAGAGTGGGGAGGACTTTGTCTTGCATCTTAGATACCAGCTCAGCCACGGCAGGAGATGACACTCGTCAGAGTCTTGAGGCCCCTGTGCCAGGCCCTCACTCCCAGAAAACATGTTGGGACATACTCTGGGCCAGAAGGGAATCTGCTGTCTTGAAAGAAAGGGCTCAGTTCTGCCAGCATTGATCACCTGCTAACTGAAAAGCCCTTGACCCCTGAATAACCAGCAGTGATATGCAGGTACTATGTCAGGGCCTTGATAAGCCTCTGAGACTTGCTGGCTTCAGGTGAGACTCAGCACATTACCAGCTGTGGTAGCTATGGGGCGAAACTGCTTTTTCCTGAGGACAGCAGAGGGAAAGTAAAGGGGACTTTGTCTTGCACCTAAGGTACCAACACCATAAAGTGGGGTAGAGGAACAAGTAGTGTATTGGGGTCCCCACCTCAAGGACTTGATTCTTGGACAGCATTTCTGGGCCTTCCATGGGCCAGAGAGGAAGCCCACTGCCAGGAAGAGTGAGCCCCAAGTCAGGCAACATTCATCACAAGCTGACTTAAGAGATCTTGGGCCTTAAGGAAATATCATTGGTCATCTGGCAGCATCCCTTGTGGCCAGGGTTGGCAGTGGCTACTGAGTGAGGCTCTTCTGCCTATGAAAAGGGGAGGGACAAGTGAGAGGGACTGCATCTTATGGTTTGAGTGCCAGCTCAGCCACAGTACAAGAGAACACCAGGCAGAATTCTATGGTTATTTACTCCAGTCCTTGATTTCCAGATGACACTTCTGGGCCCACCTGAGACCTTGGAGACCTCGCCACACTAAGGGGATGGACACAGGCCTGGCAGACTTTGCCACCTGCTCATTGTAGAGCCCCAGGCTCTTGAGAAAACATAGGCAGAAACCAGGGATTTGTTATAGAGACCTTGGGTGAGACCCAGCACTGTGCTGGCTTCAGGTCTCACCCAGCACAGTCATAGGGTGGTGGCCACAGGGGTGCTTGTGTTACTCTACCCCCAGATTTAAGTGACTCAGAACAGAGAGACTCTGTATGTTTGAGAGATAGTAAAGGAAAAGAGCAAGAGTCTCTACCTGGCAATCCAGATAATTCTTTCAGATCTTGTCCAAGACCATCAAGGCTGTACCTCTACAACTCTACAAGAACAACAGCATTACTGGGCTTGGGGTGCCTGCCAAAGCAGATACTGCTTAGGTCACAACACCCAAGCCCTTTTAAATATCTAGAAATATTTCCCCTGAAGGATGGCTACAAATAAGCACAGACAGTGAAGATGACAATAAATGCCTAACCCCTCACTGCCCAGACACCAAAGAACATCCACTAGCATCAACACCATCCAGGAAAACATAACCTCAACAAATGAACTAAATAAGGCACCAAGGACAAATTGTGGAGAAATAGAGATTGAAATTGGAAATTTGAAATAACTGTTTTGAGGAAACTCAAATAAATTCAAGAAAACACAGAGAAGGAATTCAGAATTCTACCAGATAAATGTAACAGAGATGGAAACAATTGAAAACAACCAAGGGGAAATTCTGGATTTGAAAGATAGAGCTGGCATATTGACTAATGCTTAAGTGTCCTTTAATAGTAAAATGGATCAAGCAGAAGAAAGAATTAGTGAGTTTGAAGACAGGCTATTTGAAAATATACAGTCAGAATAGACAAAAGAAAAAAGAATGAAAAACAAGGAAGCATGCCTACATGTTCTGGAAAGTAACCTCAAAAGTGTAAATTGAAGAGATATTTGTCTTAAAGAGGATGTAGAGTAATATATGGATTATAAAATTGATTGAAAGGGATAATAACAGAGAATTTCCCAAACCTACAGAAAGATATTCATATCCAAGTACAAGAAGGTTATAGAATATCAAGCAGATTTAACCCAAAGAAGACCACCCCAAAGCATTTAATAATCAAAATCCCAAAGGTCAAGGATAAAGAAAAGATTCTAAAAGTTGCAAGGGAAAAGAAACAAACAACAAACAGTGGAGCTACAATATGTCTGGCAGCAGACTTTTCAGTGGAAACCTTACAGGCCAAGAGAAAGTGGCTTGACATATTTAAAGTGTTCAAGGGAAAAACTTTTACCCAAGAATAGAACAACTGGTGAAAATATACTTTGAAAACAAAGGAGAAATAAATACTTGTCCAAACAAGCAAAAGTTGAGCGATTTTATTAATACCAGAGTCATCCTCCAAGAAATGCTGAAGGGAGTACCTCAATTAAAAAGAAGAGGACATTAATGAGCAATAAATACCACCTGAAGGTAAAATACTTACTGATAATAGTAAATACACAGAAAAACACAGAATATTATAACACTGTAACTGTGGTGTGTAAACTATTTTTATCCTAAGTGGAAATAGTTAATTATGAATTTATCAGAAATAATAACTACAACCACTTTCCAAGACATAGTCAGTACAAAAAGGTGCAAGTAGAAACAATAAAGTTAAAAAGCAGAAGATGACATTAAGGCAAGTTTTTATTTGTTTTCTTTTTGCTTGATTGTTTGCTGGTTTATGCTTATAACATTAATTTGTTATCAGGTTAAAATAAAGGGTTGTAAGAGACTATTTCCAAGCCTCATGGTAAGCAGAAGCCAAAAAAACATACAATAGATACACAAAAAATAAAAAGCAAAAAACTAAATTATATCACTGGAGAAAATCATTTTGATTAGAGGAAGACAGAAATGAAAGAAAGAAGGAGAGAAGACCACAAATCAACCAGAAGACAAACAACAAAATGCCAGGAGTAAGCTCTTACTTATCAACAATAACATTGAATGTAAATGAACAAAACTCTCCAATCAAAAGACATATACTGAATGAATGAGAAAACAAGACCCAATGATCTGTTGCCTACAAGAAACAAACCTCACTATAAAGACACAAAGAAACTGAAAATAAAGGAATGGAAAAAGATATCCCACGCCAATGAAAACCAAAAAAGAGCAGAAGTTGCTATAATTATTTTTGGCAAAATAAATTTTAAGACAAAAACCATAAGAAGAGACAAAGAATGTCACTATATAATGATAAAGGGGTTAATTCAGCAATAGGATATAACATGGTTAAATATATATGCACCTAACACTGGAGTACCCAGATATATGAAGGAAATATTATTAGAACAAAAGAGATAGATAGACTCCAATACAATAATAACTGGGATATCAACATCTCACTTTCAGCATTGGACAGATGTTCCAGACAGAAAATTAACAAAGAAATATCAGACTTCATCTGCGATATGGATCAAACGGATCTGAGATATTTGCAGAATGTTTCATCCAAGAGCAGCAGAATGCATATTCTTTTCTTCAGCACATGTTATTCTCAAGGATTGGTTATATATTAGGTCAAAAAACAACTCTTAAAACATTTAAAAAATTGAAATAATATCAAGCATCTTCTCTGACAACAATAGGATTAAACTAGAAATTAATAACAAGAGATATTTAGGAAACCATACAAATAAATGGAAATTAAACTATAAGCGCCTGAATGACCAGTGGATCAATAAAGAAATTAAGAGGGAAATTGAAAAATTTTCTTGAAACAAGTAAAGACAGAAACAAAAGATACCAAAACAAATGGGATATAGTAAAAGCAATACTAAGAAGGAACTTTTTAGTTAGAGGTATGCACATTAAAAAAAGAGGAAAAACTACAAATGAACAATCTAACAATGCATCCTAAAGTACTAGGAAAGATAGGGCATTCCAAACACAAAATTAGTAGAAGAAAAGAAATAATGAAGATTACAGCAGAAGTAAAGGAAATTGAAGTGAATAAAACAATCCAAAAAAGTAAATAAAAGTTGATTTTTTTCCAAAAATTAAACAAAATTGAGAAACCTTAGGACAGACTACGAAAATAAGAAAGAAAATCCAAATAATTAGAATAAGAAATTAAAAGGAGAGATTACAAATGAGTATTGCAGAAATTTAAGGAATCATTGGTGACTACTATGAGCAAATACATGCCAGTAAATTGAAAAACTTAGAAGAAATGGACAAATTTCTAGATACATATAACCTGCCAAGATTGAACCAGGAACAAATCCAAAACCTGAAGAGACCAATAATGAATAATGAGACTAAAGCCCAGTATAGAAAATCTTGGGACCTGATGGCTTCACTGTTGAATTCTACCAGACATTTAAAGGAGAACAAATAATCCTATGGAAACTGTTCTGAAAAATAGAGAAGGATGTACTTCCAAACTCATTCTACAGGGTCAGTATTACCCTGATGTCAAAACCAGACAAAGACACATTAAAAAAAAAAAAATTACAGGCCACTGTCTAGTGAATATTGATTCAAAAATTCTCAACAAAATACTAGCAAATCAAATTCAACACTACATTATAAAGATCAGTCATCATGACTGACTGAGATTTACCTCTGGGATGTAAGGATGGTTCAACATATGCAAACCAATCAATGTGATATAGCATATCTACAGAATGAAAACTATAAACCATATGATCATTTCAATTGATACTAAAAGCATTTGAAAATTCAGCATCCTTTTATGATAAAATTCTGAAATAACTGGGGATAGAAGGAACACACTTCAACATAATAAAAGTCATATATGATAAATTCACAGCTAGTATCATAGTGAATGAGGAAAAACTAGAAGCCTTTCCCATAAGATCTGGAGCATGACAAGGATACCCACTGTCACCCTTATTATTAAACATAGTACTGGAAGTCGTATCCAGAACAATCAGACAAGAGGAAAAAGTACAGGGCATCCAAATTGGAAAGGAAGAAGTCAGATTATCTTTGTTTGTAGTTGACATGATCCTATGTTTGGGAAATACTAAAGACTTCACAAGAAAAAAAAAATAGAACTGATAAACAAATTCCATCACGTTGCAGGTGCAAAAAAACACACAAAAATCAGTAGCATTTTTATATGCCATCAGTAAACAATGTGAAAAAAATAAAGTAATTCCATTTACAACAATCACCCATAAAATTAAATATCTAGGATTAACTAAGGAAGTTAAACGTTTCTATAATAAAAACTGTAGGCCAGGCATGGTGGCTCATGCCTGTAATCCCAGCACTTTGGGAGCCTGAGGTGGGCAGATCATGAAGTCAGGAGTTTGAGACCAGCCTTGCCAGCATAGTGAAATCCCATCTCTATTAGAAATACAAAAAGTAGCCAGGCATGGTGGCATGTGCCTGTAGTTCCAGCTATTCGGGAGGCTGAGGCAGGAGAATCTCTTAAACCCGGGAGGTGGAGGTTGCAGTGAGCTGAAATTGTGCCACTGCACTCCACCTTGCATGACAGAGGAGGACTTCGTCTCAAAAAACAAACAAACAAACAAACAAATAAACAAACAAAAAAACTATAAAACACTTACACAAAATTGAAGAGCACACCAGAAAAAAAAAAAAAAAAAAAAAAAA
>NW_016810187.1:1587642-1601948 GCF_001698545.2 Rhinopithecus bieti | reverse complement strand
AAAAAAAAAAAAAAAAAAAAAAAAAAGGAAAATATTCCATGTTCACGAATTGCATGAATTGGAAGAATAAATATTCCTAAACTCCCCAACACGATACACAGATTCAATACAATCCTTATCAACATACCCATGACATTCTTCATAGAAATCAAAAAAAATTCTAAAATCCATATGGAACACAAAACCCTCAGAATAACCAAAGCCATCCTAAGCTAAAAGAATAAAACTTAAGGAATCACATTACCTAACTTCAAATTTTACTAGTGCTATAGTAAACAAAATAACATGGTGCTGGTATTAAAGTAGAAACATAGACCAAGGGAACAGAATAAAAAATCCAGAAACAAACCCACACACGTACAGTGAACTTAATTTTGGCAAAGATGCCAAGAACATACACTGGGGAAAAGACAGTCTCTTCAATAAATGGTACTGGGAAAACTAGATATCCATACATAGAAGAATGAAACTAGACCCCCATTTCTCACTGCATACAAAAACCAAATCAAAATGGATTAAAGATTTAAATCCAAGACCTCAAACTATGCAACTACCACCAACTACTACAGAAAAACTTTGGGGAAAATCTCTGGGACACAGGTCTGGGAAAAAGTTTCTTGAGCAAGCACAAGCACAGGCAATCGAAGCAAAAATGGACAACGGGGATGACATCAAGTTAAAAAGCTTCTGCAGAGCAAATTATATGATCGACAAAGTGAAAAGATGACCCACAGAATGGGAGAAAACATTTTCAAACTACTCATCTGATGAGGAATTCATAACCAAAATATAAGGAGCTCAAACAACTCTATAGAAAAAAATGTAATAATCTGATCAAAAGATAGACAAAAGATTTGAATTGACCTTTCTCAAAAGAAGACATACAAATGGCAAACAGACATATGAAAAGGTGCTCAACAACACTGGTCATCAGAGAATGCAAATCAAAACTACAATGAGATCATCTCACCCCAGTTGAAATGGGTTATATCCAAAGGACAGGCATTAGCAAGTGTTGGTGAGGATGCGGAGAAAAGAGAACTCTTGTACACTGTTGGTGGGAATGTGAATTAGTACAATCACTATCGAGAATACTTTGGAGATTCCTCAGAAAACTAAAAATTGCGCTACCATATGTTTTAACAATCCTATTACTGAGTATGTAACCAAAAGAAAGAAAATTAGTATATCAGAGAAATGTCTGCACTCCCTGCACTCCTGTTGGTTGAAGCATTGTTCACAATAGCAAATATTTGAAAGCAACCTAAGTGTTCATCAACAGATGAATGGACAAAGAAAATTTGGTACATACACACAAAGGAGTACTATTTAGCTGTAACAAATGAGATCTTGTCATTTGCAGCAACATGGATGGAACTGCAGATCATTATTTTGAGTGAAATAAACTAGACCGAGAAAGACAAACATTGCATATTCTCACTTATTTGTGGGATGTACAAATGAAAACAATTGAATTCATGGACCTAGAGAGTATAAGGGTTTTTACCAGAGGCTGGTAAGTATAGTGGGGGGATGTGGGGAGGTGGGCTTCTTAATGGGTACAAAACAAAATGGTTAGAAAGAATGAATAAGACCTACTATTTCATAGCACAACAGGGTTACTATAGTCAATAATAACTAAATTGTACATTTTATAATAATTTAAAGAGTATAATTGAATTGTTTGCAACTGAAATGATAAGTGCTTGAGGGGATGAAAACCCCATTCTTCATAATGTGTTTATTTCATATTGCATGCCTGTATCAAAACATCTCATATACCCAATAGATACATACAGCTGTGTACCCACAACAACATTTTTAAAAATCAGAAAAGTCTTACAAAGTTGAATTTTACCATACATAAGATTCTATGTTGAATGCTTCAAACTGATGATGTCCTGTCTTCCTTACAACAATCCTTCAAGAAATAAATAATTGTTATTCTCAATTTACAAAGAAGAAGGTCAACTTTGGAGATGTAATGGAAACTACCCAAGTTCACAGAGCTGGCCAAGTGATGGAACTGGTATTCGTTTCTTTCCTTAACTTTTATTTTAGGTACAGAGGATACATGTGAAGTCTTGTTACATGGGTATATTTCACTCAAGTGGTGAGCATAGTACCCAATACGTAGTTTTTAACCCATGCTTTCCTCCTTTCCTTCCCATTCTAGTACTTTGCAGTGCCTATTGTTCCCATGTTTATGTCCATGGGTGCTCAATATTTAGCCCCCACTTATAAGAGAGAAGATCTGGTATTTGGTTTTCTTTTCCTGCTTTAATTCACTTAGGATTATGGCCTCCAACTCCAGCCATGTTGCTGCAAAAGATGTGATTTCATTCTTTTTATGGCTAAGTAGTATTCCATGGTGTGTATGTGTCACATTTTCTTCATGCAATCCACCTTTGATGAGCACCTGGATTGATTCCATGCCTTTGCTATTGTAAATAGCACAGCAATGAACATACGAGTGGATGTGTGTGTGTGTGTGTGTGTGTTTTTTTTGTATAATAATTTATTTTCCTTTGGGTATATATCTCTATTGTATATTCTTTGAGAAATCTCCAGAGTCCTTTCCCCAGTAAAGAAATTATTTACATTCTCATCAACAATGTATAAGTGTTTCCTTTTCTCTGCATCCTTACCAGCATCTCTTGTGTTTTGACTTTTAAATAGCCATTCTGACGAGTGTGAGATGGTGTCTCATTTAGGGTTTTTGTTTGCATTTCTCTTATGATTAGTGATGGTGAGCATTTTTTCATGTATTTGGTGGCTGCCTTTATATCCTCTTTTGAGAAGTGTCTGTGTATGCCCTTTGTCCATTTTTAATGGGATTATTTGTGTTTTGCTTGTTGGTTTGTTTAAGTTCCTTATAGATTCTAAATATTGACTTTTTTCAGATGCAGAGTTTGTGAATATTTTCTCACATTCTGTACTTTGTTTACTCTGTCAATAGTTTCTTTTGCTGTGCAGAAGCTCTTTAGTTTAGTTAGTTCTCACTTGTCAATTCTTCTGCTGTTGCTGTTGCTTTTGGGGACATAGACAAAAATTCTTTGCCAAGGGCAATGTGAAGAAACGTATTTCCTAGGTTTTTTTTTTTTTGTAGGAGTTTCATAGTTTGAGGTCTTATAGTTAATATTTAGTCCTACTTCAGTTAATTTTTGTATATGGTAAAAGCTAAGGGTCCACTTCTACCCTTCTGCACATGACTAACCAGTTATTCCAGCAACGTTTACTAAATAGGGAGTTTTTTTCCCCGTTGCTTGTTTTTGTTGGCCTTGTCAAAGATCAGATGGTGGTAGGTGTGAGTCTTTATTTCTGGGTTTTCTATTCTGTTCCGTTGGTCTATGTGTCTGTTTTTGGACCAGTACTATGCAGTTTTGGATACTATAGCCTCATAGCATGTTTTGAGGTCAGGTAGTGTGTTGCTTGTGGCTTTGTTCTCTTTGCTTAAAATTGCTTTGTCTCTTTAGGTTATGTTTTGGTTTTGACATATACTAATCAATAAATGTGACTCGCCACATAAACATAATTAAAAACAAAAACCACATGAGCATCTCAATAGATGCAGAAAAAGCTTTTGATAAAATTCAATATCCTTTCATGATAAAATCCCTCAACAAACTAGACATCAAATAAGCATATTTAAAAATAATAAGAGTCACCCATGAAAAACCCACAGCCAACATCATGCTAAATGGGCAAAACCTAAAACCTTCCCATTGAGAATTGGAATAAGAAAAAATGTCCACTCTCATCATCCTACTAAACATAGTACTGGAAGTCCTAGCCAGAGCAGTCAGGCAAGAGAAAGAAATAAAAGGCATAGAAATAGGAAAAAGAAGAACCCAAAGTATATCTCTTTATTGATAATATGCTTGTATACCTAGAAAACCCTAAAGAGGCTGGGAGCAGTGACTCATGCCTGTAATCCCAGCATTTGGGAGAAGTGGCAGTAACAAAAGCTAAAATTGACAAATGGGATCTAATTAAACTAAAGAGCGTCTGCACAGCAAAATAAACTATCATCAGAGTGAAGAGGCAACCTACAGAATGGGAGAAAATTTTGCAATCTATCCATCTGACAAAGGGCTAATATCCAGATTCTACAAAGAACTTAAACAAGTTTACATGTAAACAACAAACAACCCCATCAAAAAGTGGGCAAAGGACATGAACAGACATTTCTCAAAAGAAGGCATTTATGCAGCCAACAGACATGAAAAAAGCTCTTCATCACTGGCCATCAGAGAAATGCAAATCAAAACCACAGTAAAATATCATCTTTCGCCAGTTAGAATGGCAATCACTAAAAACTCAGAAAACAACAGATGCTAGAGAGGATGTGGAGAAATAGGGACACTTTTACACTGTTGGTGGGAGTGTAAACTAGGTCATCCATTGTGGAAGACAGTATGGCAATTCCTCAAGGATCTAGAACTAGAAATGCCATTTGACCCAGCAATCCCATTACTGGGTATATACCCAAAAGATTATAAATCATGCTACTATAAAGACACATGCACACATATGTTTATTGTGGCACTATTCACAATAGCAAAGACTTGGAACCAAATGTCCATCAATAATAGACTAGATAAAGAAAATGTGGCACATATACACCATGGAATACTATGCAGCCATAAAAAGTGCTGAGTTCATGTCCTTTGCAGGGACATGGATAAAGGTGGAAACCACCACTCTCAGCAAACTATCACAAGAAGAGAAAACCAAACACCACATGTTCTCACTCATAAGTGAGAGTTGAACAATAAGAACACATGGACGTAGGGAGGGGAACATCATACACTGGGGCCTGTCGCAAGGTGGAGNAGAGAAAACCAAACACCACATGTTCTCACTCATAAGTGAGAGTTGAACAATAAGAACACATGGACGTAGGGAGGGGAACATCATACACCGGGGCCTGTCGCAAGGTGGAGGACTAGGGGTGGGATAACATTAGGAAAAATACCTACTGTAGGTGACGGGTTGAAGGGTGCAGCAAACCGCCATGGCACATGTATACCTATGTAAGAAATCTGCACGTTCTGCACAAGTACTCCAGAACTTTAATAATAATAATAATAATAACAAAGAATCAGTAACCTTTCTATACACCAATAATGTCCAGGCTGAGAGTCAGATCAAGAACACCATCCCATTTACAACAACCACAAAGAAAATGAAATACTTAGAAATACAGCTAACCAAGATGATGAAAGATCTCTACAAGGAGAATGACAAAATACTGCTTAAATAAATCAGAGATGAAACAAATAAATGGAAAATCATCTCATGCTCATGGATTGGAAGAATCAATATTGTTATAATGGCCACATTGCCCAAAGCAATTTACAGATTGAATGTTATTCCTGTCAAACTACCAACATCATTCTTTACAGAAGTTTTAAAAAACTATTCTGTAATTCATACGAAACTGCTATTCAAACTTGCATTATTTCACCTTAATAAGCAAACTAAAAGTATAATTACACATTAGCTTTTATTATTACTAACTATTAGGTATTGAGTTCTACATTGGCACACTTTTGAATATCTGCAAAGTGCTCCAGTTTGAAAAGAAAGTGCCCCCACCTTCAGCCACAAGAAAGTCAGCTTGAGAGGACAGTTATTCCAATCCCTGCTTTAATAAAACAACACTGACAATAACAAAAAGACAAATAAATACATAATCAAGATTCTTACTTAGATCTCACGTATTATCAAAATACTAGAAATATTTTTCTTAATATTCCATAACTTCAAGATATGTCACTTAGAATATTGGAGAAAAATACTTGTTTGCTCATTCCATATTTAAAGTTATGTGAATCTTGTATACTTATTTCCTACAAGACTTAGGTCTTAGGAAGTACTGACCCTGATAAAATGGTCATATTCTCATTCTTCATCCAGGAATTGGCAATAACAAATAAGCCACATTATATAAAATTTAATTTTATTAATAACATCTGGCTGAAACAAAAAAAATTCCAATCACATTAGTGCAATAAAGCAATTAAAGTGGCTGAAACTGTGTTCTCATTTTTTCCAAGTAATTATAAAAATTATTGTACTTTTCATTTTATTAATTTTACTGCAATGCATAATGGATTGATGTGTATGATTTTGTCTCCCATCATATACTATAAGTGTTTGGGGTACAGGCCATTTAAAATTCTACATTTTTTTTCCTATTTAAATAAAGACTTAGTGCAGTGCTTCATGAATAATAGCTGTTACATAGTTGCTTAATGATATTCTAAAACTTTTGCCAAACACTAATTTGCTACATTATAGTTCTACCATCATCTAATTTTACATGTGGTAGTGTAAGAGTTAAAACAAAAAGATAATGGATACTACTCAACTTATGATGGCATTATATCCCAAGAAACTCATGATAAAAAATGTATTGAACACAACTAACCTATCAAACATCATAGCTTAGCCTAACATTATTTAAATGTGCTCAGAACACTTAGATTAGCCTACAGTTGGGCAAAATCATCTAACCCAAAGCCTATTTTATAATAAGCTATTGAATATTTCAGTAATTAATTGAATACTGTATCGAGGGAAAAACTGAATGGTTGTATAGACACTTGAAGTACTACTGATATATATCTTTTGCATTCACACATGGTTAAATTGAAAATCGTAGCCATAATAAATCAGGGACTGTCTGTATATTAAATATCTGCACACATAAATACAGAATGTATCTAAGAATATAATGTAGACTATCCTGTGTTCCAGATTCACATTTTCTAATGGCTCATAAGGTAGGCCCTGTTCTGGAATTGGGAGTTGCAGCTGTCATTATAACATTCAATTATGCCAGGTGTAGTGGCTACCACCTGTAATCCCAGCAGTTTGGGAGGCTGAGGTGGGAAGATGGCTTGAGGCCAGGAGTTCAAAGTCAACCTGAGCAACATAGGGAGACCCTGTCTCTCCAAAAAAAAAAAAAAAAAAAAAATTGTGGGGTATTGGTGGCACATACCCACAGTCCCAGCAACTCAGGAGACTGAGGTGGGAGGATTGTTTGAGTCCAGGACGTCGAAGCTATACTTAGCCATGACAAAGCCACTGCATTCCAGTCTGGGAAAAAGAGTGAGACCCCGTCTAAAAATTAAAATAAAACAATCAGTGGACTTCTCTTACTTACCTTGCATTCAATGGAAAATGGTAAGTGCCAGGAAAAAAAATAGAAGTATTAATACAGATAAGGATAGAGGGTGACTAGAAGGTGACAAAAGGAAGACTTGACATTTTGATTCTGTCATCATGGAAATCTTCATTGATGAGTTGTAGAGGCCTCCAATCTGAAAGTACTATAAATATCATTTATATGTAGCAAAGCTAGGGGCTACTTGGGATAAACCTAGGTTCTGTGGGCCTGAGTGTTTGACTTTCTTATTTTTAAAGTGAAGAATGCCAATTGAAACAAAATTAGCTACAAATGAGTAGTTCTTTGAAATGAGAAAATAAATTACAATAAATTAGAAATATAAAATATCTGATAACATAAACACTATAAAATTCAAGAAATCCATAATATGTCATTAAAAAACTGTATGACACTCTTTGTGTTATTTTGTTCCATAATTTTTAGTTGCATGCTCTTGAACCCTTCCCATACGGTCATGATTTTCTAAAGAGAGAAAGGAAAAATTATTAATTCTTCCCTCTATCATAACTGACCATGGTTGTTTTTCTTTATTGATGGATTAGAAAAGTTTGTTTCACTCTATTGTAAATGTCATATGAAGTTTTAGGATTACTGTTACATGTTTGGGAACTTCTATCAAGTTCTTTACATGTACAAGCTATAAAACTTCACAGCATTTTAATCGTTTTTGTAGAGTAACTGATTTTAAAAACTCTTTGAACTGACAACAATAATTAATCATTTTTTCATAGATGTGTACTTACTATAGTGCTATATTATCAGCTTCATGTTATCTTTGTTAATATTAGTATTTCATGTCAAATCAGCAGAAAATTAATTTTTTTCTATATTCTGCTCAAACTATTATCTCATCTTAGATAACTGGATTATCAAACAACTTAAGATTCTATTCATTACTTCTTTTCAGAATGTATCAATTTATTTCAGCTAATTACTGCTCTGATAGGATATGATTTTTTAATTTTTCATTTTGCTCCTTGATATCAAAATAATTTTAATTGATTTCTTTACTCATCCCTATCATTTTTCTTTCAGAGACTGTAAAATTGTATCTTAATATTAGTTCTATTATAATGAATATTGAACAAAATGCAAAAGTACTTTATATAACATCAAATCAAAGGTTTATAATTTCACACTTGTTCTGGTGACATATTTCAAAATATCTTTTGATGTATTTAAAGCATTTTTTTTAAAGTTTGTTTCAATTATTGTGTTCAATTTATTTGGTATTTGAGTTTGATGAAACTATTATTAATTCTTGAGTTGGCAAAGCTTGATTTGGCATAGATTGTCCCCCCCAACCTCTATCCCACCCCCCATACATATGTATTCATAGTTACTTCTATGTATAGTCAGTTATTAGCTGTTACATAAATAAAAAAGGCTTACAAGAACCTTCCTATGGAGTACTGCATTGACATTGCTGCATTTTTAATGATGATAAAGAAAAAGAGTTTCTCTTAATACCTTGAGAGGCTGAGATTGGCTTATTGCCCGAGCTCAGGAGTTTGAGACCTAGCCTGCGCAACCATGGTAAATCTCAGTTCTATTAAAATAAAATAAAAGAAATCACTCTGGTGCATGGTGGGCAGGCGCCTGCAAGACCCAGCGTATAAAAAATTGGGGGACTGAGCATGAGAATTGACTTGAACTCCGGAGGCGGTAGGTTGCAGTGAGCCAAGACCGTGCCAACTGCACTCCAGCCTGGAAACAAAGTAAAACTCTGCCTCAACAAAAAGAAAGAAAGAAAGAAAGAAAGAAGAAAGAAAGAAGAAGAAAGAAAGAAAGAAAGAAAGAAGAAAGAAAGAAGAAAGAAGAGAGAGAGAGAGAGAGAGAAGGAGGAGGGAGGGAGGGAGGGAGGGAGGAAGGAAGGAAGGAAGGAAGAAGAGAAGGAAGAAGGAAGGAAGGGGAAGGAAGGAAGGAAGGAAGGGAAGGATGGAAAGGAAGGAAAGGAAGGAAAGGAAGGAAAGGAAGGAAAGGAAGGAAAGAGAAAGGACAGAAAGATAGAAAGAATAAATGTCCTGAGTTCTCCATTGTCACCTGACAGGAGCAAATATGTAAAAGGATAAGTTAATGTGTAAAAAGGGCAATCCTAACCAAATGTAGTTAAAGTATCTTCCTTTTTGTCAGGTGGATGTATTTTCAGGGCACCACCCAGGGTTTCAGAAAGGGCCTGTGCAAGCGAGGGGGTCTGAAACTTTAGCTTCATTAGCTGTCTGGTGCAATACTTTATACCCGTGAAATTAGAGCAGAATAAGAGTATAAAGATGGATTTGGAGAAAGACCCAGAAGGATTCTGTAACCTGCTAAGGATTATGGATTTGTCACAAAGGTAGTCAGTGGTGGTTCAGGCAATGAACCTGGCAAGGGGAGAAACTTTATCTGATTTATTTACAAACAGAATTGCTTTGGCTACTGATTGAAAAATAGACTTTAAGAAATAAGGGAGGAATCTTGGAGATCAATTAGGAAGCTGTCGCACTAGTCAGGTGTGAGATGTTTGGCTTAAAGTATCATCAGTAATAGTGGTAGTGGTAGTGGTAAAAAGTGCTTATATTGTTTCTATATTTTGAAGGTAGAGTTTATTGATATATTTATGAGTGATACTAAAGAAAGAAGAAAGTCAAGCAGATAGCAATACCTTTGGTGAGAGTAAATGGGTGTACCATTCTCAAGATGACTAAGACTGAGACGTTCTGATTTTGGAAATAATAAGTATTTTGGTTTTGGCCATGTGATTTTGGGATGCCTATTGAATAAATGAAGGAGGGTTTGAACATGTGGTTGGATACATGAATTTGGAGTTTAGAAGATAATTCAGGGCTACAGAGACAGAATTAGATGTAATCAACTGTGTCAAAGTTTCGGAAGCTGGTGACATAACCAATGCATGGATATAGATGGAGAAGAGAAGATATATGAGGACTAATCCTGGAACATACCAATAGGCTGATATCAGGAAGCTGAAGAAATACAAGAAGGCAAGGGAGTCCAAAAGCCAAGTGAAGAAAATGTTTCAAGAGCATTTGACCGACCATGCATGGTTGGCTTCATGGACATGCCACTTGTGCTGCCACACAAGGCATGTGCCCAGAAGGATCCTATGCTTGGTTTGATACTCTGCTGTCACCATCATGAAATACCCAATCATTTTAATTTTGAACTAGTGTTTCATAAATGAAGCACAGTGGAAGAACAGAGTATGCATGTGAACACAGGAGATATATGAAATGTGCATGTCTACCATTCCCACTTGTCTATAATTTTTTTTTTTTTTTTTTTTTTTTTGACAGAGTCTTGCTCTGTCGCCCAGGCTGGAGTGCAGTGGTGGGATCTTGGCCCCTGCACCCTCTGCTTCCCAGGTTCAAGCGATTCTCTTGCCTCAGCCTCCCCATTAGCTGGGACTAGAGGCACCCACCACCACACCAGGCTAATTTTTGTATTTTTAGGGGAGACGAGGTTTCACCATGTTGGCCAAGCTGGTCTTGAACTTCTGATCTCAGGTGATCCGCCCGCCTCGGCCTCCGAAAGTGCTGAGATTCCAGGTTGGAGCCACTGCACCCAGCCACCTATAAATTTTAAGATGCTCAGTGAGCAGGAGATTCTAGCGACCCCACAATGTGTGGAGCTGCCCAAAACTCAAAGTAAACACAAGGAAAACATGATACATCTATGACTGAATAAATGGGAGTGCTGACTACTCAGGAAGCCAAGATCTCTATTCAAATGAGAAGTTCATTCACAGCTGAAGGCAACAGCTTTCTTAAAATAAAACATGAATAAACAAGGAAACCCTATCATATTCTTTCTTGCTTTTGTTACTTTCCAGCGTTAATCAACCAGTAATGGTGAAAATGATGACACAGAAAGAAATGGAAGATAATTTCTTTTTCTTTGAGCCCTTCTTTACATACCATTAAATCAAAGGTAGAAGGTGTTGGTAGAATTTGTATCAATAATTGAAATAAAAAAGAGTGTAGTTAGATTTTATACTGTTTTCGCTATTCTAGTAATAACATACATATATATTGTATGTTTTATGTAAATTTGGTGATTCCACATACAAGTTAATTTTTTTAAAAAACTGCCATGGGAACATTTAAAGATAAGATGCAAAATTCATATAAATAATTTAATTTTAATTTTAATTTTAATTTTTTACCAGGAAAGGCATTAAATAGTGATCAGACATGGTGAGTCAAGAGAGAGACTGCAGAATAAAGGATAAAGCCTTATATCGTAGTAACTTTAAAAGGTTTTATTTCCTGCTTTTTCAATGAAGTGTCCTACATTTTCATTTTACACTAGAATCTACAACTAGGCAGCCAGCTCTCAAGCATTTATGCAAAATGTTGTTAAAAAGTCCTTGTGAAATGAGAAGTAAGAAGCGAAAAACATATTNTTAGGTAAATTTTATAGTAGTACCTTAGTTATTAATTTTGGGAAATGTTCCTTTTAAATTTTAAACTAGTCATAATTAATATTTATTTCTAATGGCAAAATATCTGTATTGATAAAAGTTTATGATGATATTTAAAAAATCTGCTCACCGTTATATAGGCACAGGATGGGTGAAGAAATAATAAATATTATTTACTACTTCTGTGTTTTAAAATTTAATATGTGTAGACTTTTCCTAGCTTTAACAAGTAAAGAGTTTGGACATTTCATCCTTAAAATAGGAAATTGCTGAATAATAAAATCAATGACTTCTCTTGAACTCATCAGAGAACTGAAGTGCTAGGAAACTCCCGTCTGGAAATTTGGAGAGACAGGTGAATTCAGAGTTGCAGCTGGGATAAGCTTATCTAGAGCAGAGCTGCTATAGTTACAAACCAGTGGAAACACTTAAATGGAAATGTTGACATATTACTTGAGGGTAAATACAGAACACAAGGATGAGAGTGAGAACTTCCTGGGGCCACGTCCTAGAAAGACCCCCATACTTTTGTGAGTTTTATCTCCAGACACTCCACAAGTTTTTCACTGTAAAGATCAGAAGATCTAATTTTATCTGATGGGGTAAGAATAATCATTGTGAAACACACCCAGCATTCTCCTAACAAAGACCTCTTCTCCTGGACGAAATACTTTACTAGTGCCTTATTCCAGTGACAGGAAGACATTTCTCCCAATCCAGACCCCTCTAGCCTTCCTGTCTCACCTGAATGGGAAAAACTCCAAATCACTAGAGAAACACTTATGAAGGCCGCATCCCAGAGTCACAGTACACTTAAAAACTGAGATCTAATTCTGTGATTATTGAATGTTCCATTCTCCACAACTGACCACCACACCAACAGGACTTCAATTTAATAACAATAGATTACAGTGGAAAAAGCTACAAGACACAGATGCTCTCTCTCTCTCTCTCTCTCTCTCGTTTTAAATTTTACTTTAAGTTCTGGGATACCTGTGCAGAAGGTGCAGGTTTGTTACATAGGTATACATGTGTTCACCTAAGTGTTGGGGTCCACGTGTTTCCTAAACAAAGGAATGAACACACAAGACAACACAAGACAAGACAAACATGGCGGCCGCCCCAGCAGCATGCTCTGCTTTATTTTATACATGTTTGTGGAATTTTACCACGTCACAAGACACGAGTTGTTTTTATGACACAAGTTGTTTTATGTCATGAGTTGTTTTCTGACCTTTCCCTAACTTTCCAATTTTTTAAGATGCTTAAACATTAACCAGTTCCCAGAGTCTGCTGTTTACAGCCAACTCCTTTGTTCTTCCTGTTTGCAGAGAAGAAATGTCATGCTTTGTTTGCAAGAGCATAACTATTGGGAACATCTAGTTTGCGAGCACGTGGTCCTCTACACCTAAGAACCCATCTTCAGTTAAGTTAGAGTTCTCAGGTGAAATTAGAGTTCAAAGTCAGGAAGGGAGACAAAAACAAGAAAACCAGAGGAATTTGAAGTTTTTTGGTACCTGTCACTATAGCAAACATTTGACATAACCTAACATTTAGCCAAATTAACATAAAATCCAACACTAAAGTCCTGCTTATGTGAGTTCCTATTACCCAGTATGATATGCTTGGCTTTCATCAAGAAGTTATAAGGAAAAAAGTCAAACCACACCAAAACAAAAACAAACACCCCACACAGTCTAAAGAGACAAAGCATCATACCCAAACTCATAAATGGCACAGATTTTGTAATTGTCAGCTAAGGAATTTTCAATAATTATGATTAATATTTTAAATACTCTAAGACAAAAAGTAGAAAATGCTCAAGAACAGAAGGGTAACGCAAGCAGAGAGATAGAAGTTCTGTGAAGAAACTAATAGGAAATGCTAGACAACAGAAATACTTTAATAGAAGTGAAGAATGTCTTTGAAGGCCTCCTCAGTGGAGACTGTGCATGGCCAAGGAAAGACCAGCAAGCTTGAGGATAGGTCAATTGAGACTCCCTAAACTAAAAGGTACAGAGAAAAAAAAAAAAAAAGGAAAATATGGGGAAAAAAAAAAAAACACAGAAGAACATCCAAGAACTATGACCATTTCAAAAGATGTAATATAGGCATCATTGGAATACCAGGAGATTTTAGAGTTTAAAAAAAAGTATTTGAAGCAATAATCACCAATCTCTTTTTTAAATTAATAATAATAATAATAATAAAAGACACAGATCTAGGAAATTCAGAGAACACCAAAGAGAATAAGACCTGCTCCCATCTGTCACCCACTCACCCACCCACACACACACACAGAAATCACATCTAGGTGTATTGGGATCAAACTGCAGAAAGCCAACAGCAAAGTCAGAGAGAAATTCTTAGAGGAATCCAGGTGGTGGTATAGAAACATCTTACTTGCAGAGCGACAGAGATTAGCATTAAACTGTACTTTTTGTCACAAATGAAAAGAGGGATAGAGTGTAGTAAAATATTGAAAGTGTTGGGGAGAAGGCCCTAGAACCATATATTCTGCAAAATTAGCAGTCAAAAGTGAAGGAGATATAAACACTTTATTAAACCCCCCCCCCCAAAAAAAGTGAGAAAATTCATCTCCAGAATACCTCTTTGCAAGTTATGTCAAAAAAATTAAAATAAAATAAACTTTTGCAGGGGAAAGAATTATACAGGTGAGAAAAT
>NW_016810187.1:1581533-1586271 GCF_001698545.2 Rhinopithecus bieti | reverse complement strand
TTTTTTGAGACGAGTCTCGCTCTGTTGCTCAGGCTGGAGTGCAGTGGCGCAATCTCGGCTCACTGCAGGCTCCGCCGCCCCCTGGGTTCACGCCATTCTCCTGCCTCAGCCTCCAGAGTAGCTGGGACTACAGGTGCCCGCCACCACGCCCGGCTAATTTTGTTTGTTTGTTTGTTTTTATATTTTTTAGTAGAGACGGGGTTTCACCGTGTTAGCCAGGATGGTCTCAATCTCCTGAGCTTGCGATCCTCCCGCCTAGGCCTCCCAAAGTGCTGGAATTACAGGCGTGAGCCATTGCACCCGGCCGGCCATCTTTCCTATTCTTGCTTTTTTTGTTTGAGACGGAGTCTCGCTCTGTCTCCCAGGCTGGAGTGCAGTGGCGTGATCTTGGCTCACAGCAAGCTCCAACGCCTCCCGGGTTCACCCCATTCTCCTGCCTCAGCCTCCCGAGTAGCTGGGACTACAGGCGCCCGCCACCACGCCTGGCTAATTTTGTGTGTGTGTGTGTTTAGTAGAGATGGGGTTTCACCGTTTTAGCCAGGATGGTCTCGATCTGCTGACTTTGTGATCTGCCCACCTCCGCCTCCCAAAGTGCTGGGATTACAGGCGTGAGCCACCGCGTGGGCGGCCCCTATTCTTAATTGATGTAAAATACAGGCATTTAAAATAATAATAGAAATAGATTTTATGATTTTAACATATGGATAAGTAGAGTGAATGACATTGGTACATCTATATCATAAAGGATGGAGGGAAAAATTGGGATAACTGTTATAAGATCGCTACACTACAAATGTTAATTCAAAACGGACTTAGGTTAATTTAAAATGAATACTGGAAACTCTAGGTCAACCACTCAAAATTTGTAAAATTTTACAAATTTTACAAATTTTAGCATGTTCAATTAAAACAAAATGACAAAGAACAATGGCAATCCAACTAATAGAAAATAGTCACCAAAATGGTAGATATTAATCATATTACATCAATAATCACATTAAAAATCACTTATATAAAGTTACTATTTAAAAGATAGAGATTGTTACAGTAGATTTTAAAAAAAAAGCACAATTGTTTATGCTTAATAAGAAACCCACTTCAAATATAATGATTGATAGGGTAAAATAAAGAGATAAAAACATTATGTCATCCTACCAATTATTTTTAAATTTTGTAATATTAATTTCATGTAAATCAGACTTCAGAACAAAAAACATAAATCAGAAATATAAAAGGGGCAGTACATAATAGTAGATGAGTAAAATTCCAAGAAATAGACATATGAATTAAAAATATTTTGAAATAAAGTAAAAATACAGTTTACAGTATCTTCAGGTTGTAGTGAAAGCAATGCTTAGAGGGAAACATAGCATTAAATCCATATATTAGAACAAAGAAAAGACGAAGAATCAAAAATCTAAGCTTAAACTTTAGCTAGAGAAAGAAAAGCAACTTAAGCCTACAGCAAATAGAAGAAAATAATAATAAAATTAAGAGAAATCAATAGAAATGAAAACAGAGAAAATCAATAACATGAGTAGATATTTTGTTTTTTTGAAAGATTAATAACATCATAATCTTCTGTCAGACAAATTTCAAAAAACAGAGAAGACACATTATATCAATAACAGAAGCTAAAGAAGGATCTTCACTACAGATCCCATGCACACTAAAAGGATAATAAACACAATGAAAACTCTATACCTACAAATTTAAATGTAATGAAACAATTTCTTGAAAGACACAAACTACCAAAATTCACACAAGGAGATACAGATAATCTGAATAGCTTCATATTTATTTTAAAAATTAAATCAATAATAATATTGCAAAAAAAAAACAAAGCAGCAAACCCAAATGATTTCACTGGTAAATTCTAACAAACATTTAAGAAAGAAAAGATACTAATTTTTCTGTCTCTTCCAGAAAATTAAAGCACAGGGAAACTTCCTAACTCATTGCCTGAGGACAGCATTACTCTGATATCAAAACCAGATAAAACCATCACTAAAAGGAACACCTGAGGACCAATATTTTCGTAAACAAAGATGCAAAATTCCTCAACAAAACAGTAACTAATAGAATTTAACAATGAGTAACAAAAGTTACACAAGACTAAATGGATTTTATTCCAAGTATGCAAGGCTGGTTTATATTTTTAAGTCAATCGATGTAATTCAACACATCAACAAGCTAAAGAAAAAAAAATGATCTTATCACTAGACACAGAAAAATCATTTGATAAAATTAAATGTTAATTCATGACCAAATCGCTGAGCAAACAGAATAGAAT
This sequence comes from Rhinopithecus bieti, assembly GCF_001698545.2. NCBI lineage: Eukaryota > Metazoa > Chordata > Mammalia > Primates > Cercopithecidae > Rhinopithecus > Rhinopithecus bieti. The sequence goes on along the minus strand of NW_016810187.1, from coordinate 1,583,978 downwards.
AACAGGGAACTACCACAACATGATAAAAAAGAAACACGAAAAACCTATTGAGCATCATATGTAATGAGAAATTTAATGTTTTAAATGTAATATGGTAACAATTATGGGATCCTGAAACAGAAAAAAAGAACATTACATAAAAACTAAGAAAATCCAATTAACTAGGAGTTTCTTTAATAATAATATAGCAATATTGGTTTGTTAACTTTGACAAATGCATCATAATAACATAAGATAGTAGCAGTAGGGAAACTCGGTACAGACCACATATGAATTCTTTGTTCTATCTCCATAAATTTTCCGTAAATCTAAATCTATTCTAAAATAACAAGTTACTTTTTAAAAGTTACACTCTATGTCCTTGTTCTTCACTTATTATCTAGAACAAATCTCTTCTTTTTTTTTTCAATTGGAAAATATTTTCTGAAGTTCTTGAAACTATTTTTGTATACAAAATCTACCTGGTCAACATTTTTGGCTCTGATTTATTAAGCTTCATATAGAAAGACATACATATCTTTGGGGAAGAACTATACATTTNAGACATACATATCTTTGGGGGAAGAACTATACATTTATTTAATAAACAATGTAAAACTAAGTTAGAGACTAACAACAATTAAAGATGCTTACAAAAAATTTGTTGTAGAAAGTAATTTGTAGCTTCTTTGAAATGCACAATTTTTTTTCACATAAAATCTCTTGGTGTTCAAATTAAAAGTGAGTTTACAGAAATGATTAAATCTCAAATATTGCTGAAAATTCAATGTATAATAAAAATTCTTACAATAATAATACTGTTAAATATTTGTGATATGATTGTTGAAGATTTGAATGCAGCTACTCTAAAATAAAAAAAAGTTTGAGAAGAAAACAATAGCTAAAAGTCCCTGTGGAAATCCTTAAGGAGTTTTTTGTGAATTTAAGTTTTCTAGCAACTGAAATCTTCACAGAACTGTCATTTCGTCATATCTAAATGGAATTTCAACACATATGGCTTTTAAAAATATAGTATTTGCATGACTAGAAATATCCTTACACAACAGGAGCCATATTTATTTCAGATAGGAAATGAAAATGAAATGAAAAGAGGGAAAGAGTATAGATATATATATACACACACACATATATATTCAAATATATATATTCGTGTATATATATATAAACTTACTGCAAGCAGTGCTCATGAAAAATCAGCCTGAGCAGCCTGAGAACAATGAAAGTAGTTTGTTAAGAAAAGCCATTGATTCTAGTAGGTTCACTACCACTGACATTTTCCCAGTATAGTTTGGCAATTTTCCAAAATCCTTGTTAAACAAATCAGATTATTGAAGACAGTGGACAGTTGTTTACTTCTGTGGAATTATTGTTAATACAATAAACACACAGTGATTTCAGAATCAGACAACACAGATTGAAATCTTGGGAAAATGTAAATTATAGTCTCAGGATCTGGGTAACTTTGATATGTCAGTCAGTAGTCTTAATTACAAAGAATAGGATTTACTATGAATGGTATAGGGAGAAAACAATATTAAAGAATATTTTTAGACAGCTCACAAAATCTTCAGTGAAATAAGCATGTGAAACTAAAAGATATGTACCCAGAAACAGAATGCAACTGCAGTTGACTCCTGAACAACACAAATTTGAACTACACAGGTTTACTTACATGTGGAATTTTTTTCAATAAAAATTATACCAACTGTGCCTGAGTCTCCTTCCTCCCATTCTACCTTCTCCTCCTCATTCACTACTGCCACCCATGAGACGGCAAGATCGACCCTTCCTCTTCCTCCTCCTGCTCAGCCTACTCAATGTGAAGACAAAGAGGATAATGACTTTTATGATAATTCAATTCCATGTAATGAATAGTAAATATAGTTTCTCTGTCTTATGAAATTCTTAATAACATTTTCTTTTTTATAGCTAGCTTTATTGTAAAGAATATAGTAAATCATTAATAATACATATGACATACAAAATATGTGTCAATTAGCTGATTATGTTCTCGATAAGACTTCTATTGGTCAACAGACTATTGGTAGTTAAGTTTTGGAAGAGTCAATAGTTATAGGCAGAATTTTTGACTGTACAGGGAGCCTTCCCTAACTCCTGTGTTGTTTAAGGGCCAACCGTATACTCTGAGATCTGTAGCACAGATAGAAATCATCATTGGCACTAATAAGCATGGAGCTAGACTCCAGGAATGTCAATACTCATGTTCTTTTACATGCGTATTTCCAGTGATAGATTTCATACTCATTAGACTTCTCACATAGTCCCCTCTAAATGAAGTATCATGCTGGAATATCTCATTGGAGAAAAATAGGATCTAGTTCAGACCTAGTAGCAAGAAAGTCTGGACTAGTGAATTTTGACTTCTACATTGGGAGGCAAATCTTTTTTTTTTTTTTTTTTTTTTTTTTTTTTTTTTTTTTTTTT
>NW_016810187.1:1552937-1581481 GCF_001698545.2 Rhinopithecus bieti | reverse complement strand
TTTTTTTTTTTTTTTTTTTTTTTTTTTTTTTTTTTTTTGTGAGACAGAGGGCTGGAGTGCTGTGGCCGGTTCTCAGCTCACTGCAAGCTCCGCAGTGGCCGGTTCTCAGCTCACTGCATGCTCCAGGGAGGCAAATCTTATAACATGGGAATTTGTTCAAAAAGTGAAAGAATGCTCAAGAAATAATAGGCAACTGTGAGCATAAAATATGTCTATTGTACTTGTTAGCTCACTTTATGTACATTGATTTTGCTTGGTATTACTTGGTAATATGTCTTTGAAAATATTATCTGGAACTCTCTTATTACCATGACTAGAAAATATTAAATATTCAAAACATGGAGCTTATTATTAATTTGCAAAAACTTTTGTATTTATGGAATCTTTAAACATATGTAATATATAGTTGGTCAAATACTGATATTTCTGTTGATAACATTATTATAGTCAGATACTTAACCTGATGCTAGTAAAAATTCAAATTATAGAACTGGTAGATGTTATTCCAAATATAATTTCACATCCCATAAGGCTTACTTACAGAAATAAAAATCACTGGCCAAAGAACATTAGTATCATGTTCAAATGTTAGCTTCATAGCATTAAAATCTGTTATTGGCATTCCAACTTTTTGCAACATCTCAGTGGGCTTGGATATTATGAATCCTGCCTTAAGAATTGAGGCAATATATCAATGTACCAAAGGTTCAACTTTCAGAGAAGAAAAAGCTAAAGGCTAGATCCTGAGTTGTGATAAATTCCTGAGTTAACTCTCACTTTTTGAGACCTATTGGAAAGTTAGATTTCCTTAGGCAGATCCTTCTGCCACGATTCATACCATTTCCTCAGACGTCCACAATCTACAAGAGAACTTACATTTTGGAAACAGAAATTAATAAAACCAAGTTTAAAATGTGATTCAAATTTATTGTTTGCTTTTCATCTCTAATATACATTTCGTAGGCTTAAAAGGAAACCTTTGAAGTTGTCAGAGACTATTTAAAATAAGTAGCTTCCTAAATAAATGCCTTGTCAGTTTATATTAGAATTGCTTGCCTGATTAAAAAAGGAGACAGTAATTAAGTGTTTGCCTGTTAATCAAACTGTTATTTAGAAGTCATTAATGAAAATGGTTTATGGGTTCAAGAGGCATTCTATATTTAAATTAATTCTGTTGCTAAAAGCCAGTCAAGATTTGTACAATGTTCAGAACACCCTGGGAAATAAACTGTTGAATTAAATAGGCATTGAATGAAGAGGGTATTTTACAAAGTCATGGTTTTTATTTGTTTGCAGTCTTTTAATGGAGTTCTATCTAAACTTATTGGTATTATTTTTTACAATTAGGATTGTAAGTCATATTATAAAATTAAAGATGAAATAAAATGAGAAAAGTAGTCAGAGCCCTCCGTTTATTATTCTTGTGGACATTTTCACATTAGAGTTCTCTAATTGCAATAAATTGCATTTACTTTGTCTAGAGAGAAGAGGGTTGAAATACTGCAAGAAATGTATTTTATCGTTGAAAGACAAAATTATTATTGTATTCAAATTGTCATTATGAGTTCTTATGTTTAATAATTCATCTAATGTTCATTTTCCCATCTAGGATATATATTACATGAGGCCCCAGAATACATCTTGTTTTATCCACAGCTCTAACCATTTAGAGCTCAAACCAATGAATTTAGCTCAAACCAATGAATTTTTTATTGACTGGGTGGATGTAATGTTTGAATTATGAAAATTATAGTAAAATTAGAGGTTAAAAGGGTCAAGATTAATATTAAATACATTGAAGTAGAAAACTTAGTGAGCTTTCAATTACTAGTACTGATTTTCCTTTAAAGGAGGAGGAAAGGGAATGAAGGAAGGAGTGAATAATCCTACAAATGGACATGTTAGTCTATTCATCTATAAAATGAATTTAGTAATATCTATATCAGTGGGTTTTTATAAAGTCTAATTTTAATAATGAATAAATGTGTTGAGTATGAGATAGTACTTACTAAGCAAACAAAAAAGTTTTACCTTGAAAATTGTTGGATACTCATTGATTATATAACATAACGAGGTCATTAATCTCAAACTATTTCAACAAAACTAACAACATTACCTTGTTTAGCCACGATTGCCCTTCTGATTGATAAATTATTTCACACGGCCTAGCACATTGTCCTATTGAGGAGTTTTATGACACGCAGTAATGATTAATTTGTATCATTTTGCATGCATTACAAATCACGGAAAAAAGATGATTTCTCTCTCACTCTCACACAGAAACACACAGACACAGACATAATATTAAAAAGTCATGTTGTATTAATTCCTCAGCTTACTTTTACAAAAAAAAAAAAAGCAAAAGCAGATGACCCATATCTCAGCACTGCTTCTTTGGTCTTATTAAGGCTCAGAAAATACTTTGTTTACAAACACTATTTTCACTTAGGACAAGATTTTAATCATCAGACTCTTATTTCCTAACCTAGATTCAATGTCAGAGTGGCACATGTTCTCCTAGGGAAAAAAACAAATCAAGCATTGTCAATATTTCAATTTTTCTCCAGAGAATTAGTACCCAGCATTGCTTCTGTTTGCATAAAATCCTGGAGTGAAAGTGACAGAATAAGGATTGACGTCATCTATGAGGCCCCACTTTCCCCCAACTAGTGGAGCCTCATAATATTTAAAGACAATGAGGAGCAATATCAAAAGAACTTGCCTCTATACGAAATTTTCTCTTTTAGGAATTGGCCTTTTATGTGAGCTCTCTTTTGGGCTGGGTTTAACAGATATTTGACTGAGTGTATTCCTGCTACAAGGAATTGAGTTATAACTAAATATAACTCTGGGCAAGGCATAATCTCCAGGTTCAAGGAATTTATATACTGGGAGGCACAAAAAAAGAAAGAGGCAATAATAAAACATTGTGACAGTTACTTCTAGGTAGAGTCATTTACAGGGGGTTACAAGAGACCCCTTGGAAGAACCATCCAATTGTCTCGTGAGAGGTAAGAAAAGGCTCACTAGAATTGGTAATGGCTGTACTGAAACTTGAAAGAAACATGGAAAGAAACATGATTAAGTGGAGAGTATATGCAGAATTTAAAAGCTGAACGGTTATCATTGCAAAATTAGATATATGAAAACATGACATACTTATCGAACTAAAAATAGGACTCTAGAATTATGGAGAAAGAGCTGATATTTACTAAGCAAATAACTTCTTTCAGTGTTTTGCATTATTTACTAATTTAATACATCAACCTTACCTGGTAAGTGCATTTATTATTATCATCACATACACACACTCTCATTTTACAGTCGAGTTATCTGGGGCAACATAAATTATGTAGTCTGTCCATATCATAGAACTAAGAAGTGGATGGAGTCTCTATTTACAACTAGGGAAGTTAAATCAGAAATCTGTGCTCTAAGGCCCTATCCTATATTGTCTAGTTCACGTAAGATGGAGAATTCTGAAAGATAGCTAGTGAGGAGGGAAAACACAATTTCAATTTTGTAAAATATATTGAATCATGTTAAAATAATTTGGATTTTATTCCAAAGACAGGACAGGCACAACAAACTGTTGTAAATACAGAAATTCCATGTCTATTGTGCTAAAGATGCACATTTTGATTTCCAGAGTGGAAAACAGATTATAGGAAAATTATACCAGAAGGCAAAGACATCAGAAAGTGGTTGAACAGATTCAATCCAGAGACAATGGCAGCTTTAGCTATAGATATTGCAATGAATGAAAGAAGTAAAAAGAACCATGAGATATTTAGAAGGCTTACCCTACATAAATTAGTATTTTTGGATTAAAAAAATAAGAGAAAGAAAGAGAAAAAATGACTCAGGGTTAAGACTTAAGAAATAAAGGTTTTTTTTTTCTTTTTAATTTACTGAGATGATAAAATGAGTTCACATTTAGACATATCACATTAAATATTTCTGAAATTATTAGTTGAAAATATACATAGGCAGTTGGACATGTGGGATCTGTTACGTGGCGTGACTAGAAACAAAACAGTTCATTCATTAGCTCCACAATTACTTACAGAGTAATTACGATGTACAAGAACTATTATAGTACAAATACAGTACTAAATCCGATAGATAGGTCATGCTACCAGAGAAAGAAAGATGAATTACAAACAACTAAACAAGTGTGCAAGGTAATTACAGGTAATGGTTAATGCTGTGAAGAATATACAACAAGGTTCCATGTTACATTATATTGTTGATAGTGACTCCACTCACAGTAGCTCCATTCAGATGGAATGGTGATAGAAGGCATCTCTTTGAAGGAGAGATCTTATTGATAAAAAAGGACAGTATAGAGATTAAGAGTGTGCTGAGTTTAGAGAACTGTACTCATGACTCAGCCTTGTAACACGGTTACTATGTGCACTTGCCAAGTTATTTAAGCCTTCTCAGCCTGTTTCCTCAATTATAAAATAAGGATGATAATAATAGTTTTGATTTGTTGAAAAGGGATTAAGTGAATTAGTCCATGTAAATCATTTAGTGCAATTCAATCGTAAGGAAAATGTTCAATAAAACTGGCAAAATAATATTTATAGGTAATAATAATTGCATTCTTGTTATTTTACTCAGGTAAACGATGCAGAAAAACATTTATGAGTTTTCTCAGCCACTTATTGAAAGTAGGAATTTGTTTACAATGTTCAATGTCTCTCTATGTATCGTCTTTGCAAATGTACAGTGGTGGTAAGAAAACTGGCTTATAGTTTAACATTCGGAAACAGCAACTATCAGGCTCACCTTTAAAGAACATAAAGGATATAAGGGATTTGGAACTGAGAGACATATTGTATACAAACTGCAATTCCTTATTATCTATAAATCTCACCGTTATTGTATTTTCTTGTATAGAAAGCCTGAGTAAACATTTCAATGTGTTTTCTAATGACTTTAGCAACAATTAGGCTTGTTATTCATTGTTTCTAAAGACCTTTGTGGTCCAGGAAAATATGAATTGCTTCCTTATTCAGCGGGTTGATAATGACTTTATTTCTTTTAAAGTATTTCATTTTAAAAATTATTTACTGCTCTCTACTTATAAACAAAAGCATAAGCTTGGCTTTTATCCAAAGGGAGGAATAAAAGGATCTTTGATTCTCAAGACATTGCTATGTTTTAAACAGCAGAACAGAAACTGGAAGATGGTTTGTTCAAAGTAAAATATAGTTAAGTCTAACATCTTCCTGTGGTTGAGTGCATGTATATGTGTGTATGAGTTGTGTATGTGTATGTTTAATCTCTGTTCAAAATGTCTGTTTTCCATTTTTGGCAAGTGAAGTATACCAAGCAAAAAGATGAAGTCATTTAAATGCTTTCCCCCAAAATAAAACCTCAATTTAATATAGTTACAAACTAGGGAAAACACAATTATGATCATTTCTGTATGTACACAATCCCATAGAAATCAAAGTCACACCGGAGTTCATAAAACATTTTTTAGTTGCATTTAGGAATTTCTCCAATCTTATCTCCATGGAATATTTAATCGATAGGTATGTTTCAAACAGTTTCATAAAAATAATCTTCAACTTTTCCCAGAAGTGAATATGTGAAATATATAAACACAAACATGAACATACACACACAAACATTTGCATATGTATGAGACAAAGAGTAATAATAAAAAGCTAAACACCCACAGATGACTTTAATGCTGTAAGAAATAGAATATAATTAATATCTTTGAAGCCCTGAGGATCTCTTTTGATCAAATTAAACTCTAACTACTGTACTTTAAAGGTGGCAACTATACTATTTCTAAATAATTTGCTTTTATTTATACTTAAACAGAAATTTAATTGTATATATCAATATATACTATAAATTGTTCAGTTTTGCATGTCTATCATTTCTTAAAATATGTCATACTGTAACCATCTGCTATATGCTTTATTTAATGATATGTTTATTAGAGTCAACACTGTTAATTTAAGTAGCTACAGTTGATTCATTCTCTATTACTCCATACTACTAATACTGCATTGTATATATGTTCATATGATAGATGTATATATAAAATATATGTGTATATATCATTATTTATTTGTCTCTAAAAGTTAATACCAGAGTTTTCTTGTTTGTTTCATTTTGTTGCTATTACAAACAATGCTGCCAGGTTGGAAAATTCCATAAGGTTGGTAAATTTTGTGCCAGCCACTGCAGTCATAAAATTAAACCAAATTAATAAAAGTCAGTGTAAAGCATTTTTAAGATTCTTATCTTAATCAAGCTTAACTTTACGCTGTAAAAACCTGCAGCTAAATTAAAATAAGCTATGAAAGTGACTTTAATGTTCTCATAACACAATAGCTAAGGCCCAAACTGGGATTAGATACCCCACTATTCTTAGCCACAAGCTTAAATAACTTAATAAGCAAAGTTATTCATCAGAATACTACAAGCAACAGCTTAAAACTCAAAGGACTTGGTAGTGTCAAGAGACATGTGATACATGTCTCTTAGCATGTATTATTACAGGTGGAAATTCTAGGCACTAGGGTCAGTGCCTCATCTGTTTTACTAAATAATCCTTATTTTTTGCAAAATAGTTGTAAAAATTTGCATTGTTTTCAGCAGGGTATATTTTCCATTGTTCCACTTCATTATAATTTCTTAAGTTTATTTCTGTTGGTACTGCTCTGTTTTTTCTTCTGAGGGTTCCCTCCTTTTCCTGTAAGGTAACAGTGTGCATATACACCCCCACACACATATGTTTCTATGTTACCAAATGTATATATTAAAAATAGATTATAAAATATGTATCATATATTTATATGTTATAAAACTTAAATGTGTATAGATCACCATTTTATATAGAAAATACGTATTTAGGTGTTTTTTATATTTTAAGTGGGCATGTTTTAAAATATTTTGGCCTGCCAGAGTGTCAAAATAAATCCACTGGATTTATAACAAAGTGGAGCTTTCCCCATTTTTCAAGGACATCTCCTCTCAACCTAATTTCACTTTTTACTCATTATCCTATTATTTTCCTCTTTATTATATGCAAACTCATGAGAGATACCTTCATGTCTTCACCTCAAAGCCTTTAGCATTCCCAAATTAGACCTGATTCATCATCAATCATCTCAAACAACTATTCCTATGCTTATTAATTTTCCTTAATGTCATATTCAATAGACATGCTGCATTGACATTTTTCTTAACCCTTGGAATTATATACCATTACATGGACTATATAATATTTAGTGTTACTTCCTGTTTGAAACACTCCCTTATCAGCTTCTGCTAAATGAATTACATGTGATTTTCTTTCTACATTTTTGGTTATCAACTTTTCAGTATCACTTGCTTGTTTATGGCCAAGTTATTAAATATTAGGTTTTGCAAGGCAGGGGGAATAGCTCCTGTTTGGCTCCATGACTACTTTTTAGTAATCTCACCTATACACATACTTCAACTTTTCAGCCATAAGCTTATGACATGCACATCTATATTTTCAGACTTGTATGTTCATCTGCTTACTTGTCTCCCCAAAGATAAATCAACACATTCGCCCCAAATTTAACATGCTTAAAATAATAAAAACAAAAATAAACAAATCAACAAAAAAACCTGTCTTATTCCACTGTCCCTTATCTCAGTGTATGGCAGGTGTAACCACCCGGTCACCCAAGCCACACTCCAGGAAAGCCATTTTTACATTTTAATAGCACACTGATATTTATTTATCTGTATTTCCCCCATTCTGTCCTGCTCCCTTTCCATTGCCTCGACACACCTTCCCTGCTTTCACTAATAAGTTCCATTTACACTCTAAAAGAACTATGTCCCACATCTGCCATCCATTGGGCTTGTCTGTTTTAAATTCCAATTTTCAGTATTGTGATGAGTGACACCACCATTAAGCTATGAGTAGCATGAAGTAAGGAGCCTAGCATGTAGACGTTCCTCACTAAATGCTTGCTGAATGAATCATACCATAGTGAACACCAAATCTTCTTTCTTTCTCCCACTCCATGGCCCTTTTCATTTCTATTTACCCTTGTGCTCTACATCAATAAGGAAGCCTGGTCCCCTAGTTAAATTTAGCATAAGCTAGACCTTTCTAGTCAAATTTTAATATCAAAGACAGTAAGTCATTATCTCCAAAAATCAATTTGGCACACTGCAGGCATTTAGAATGACATATATTTTTCTTCTTCCTTCTCTTTTTTTCCTACCGTTTCTACTTCTGCTTGACTGTGTCTGAAGCAGATTGAATCAAAAGTATAATTAAAAATAAAAGTTATGCAACACTCACAGATGCAACTTTATCTTAAGCTGGAAACTCAACTTTTGTTTGGCCTAGTTCAAGAGAAACAGTGGGCAGCAGTCTGAGACTGAGTCTACGAGCCACTTGCAATATTCAACTAAAGCTGATGTATCAGTTTACTCATCTACTAATTCACAATTATAAGGGTTGCTATTATTGATGACATTGTTCAGATTCTTTCTCCTCATTATAAATAGTATACCATAGTGATTAACAGCACAGTTTTTGGGGCCAGACTCCTTAGGTGTATGTCATGGCTCAGCCACTTAGCAGCTATGAAATCTGACAAGTTACCTAGCTTGGCTCTGTCTTCATTTCATTATCTATATAATAAAATTAATAATAATTCTGGTTAATCACATTTTACTTTCAACTTTTACCATGTAACACACTTAGAACAATGACCAGCACAGAGTATCAGATGAGTTATTATGATCCATCTCCAGCTGTGTTTTCTGTTTCCTTCCTTTTTAATAGAATGTATCTATAAATAACTTACATAGCATTTGATTACAATACTCTGAACTTCTTATATGTTTATTTTTCATGAGTGATATGTCTTGAAAATTCACTTCATTTAAGAGTCATGTGTTTCTTAATAACTGTTGTCCAGTTGCTACATACTTCATTAAATTGACTCAAAGGTATAGTAATAGTTTTTAGACATAAGATTTTCCAATTTGGCATTTCTTTTCATGTTGAAAACTTTAATCTCAAGAAAGACATTTTTTCATTTTCATCTCTTTGACTTCAGTATGAATTTGAGCCAGCAGATAAGTAAATTAGGAGTGTAGTTGAGGGGGAATATTTGAATTTTTTCTTTTTTAATTACTTCTCAAATTAAATCCAGGATAGCTAAAGAAACCTATCAAAAAACATGATAGTTCTGATAAGATTTTGTAATCATGAAATCCCAAATAGCTGTGTCGTTCTAACATTTCATTTCTCCGACACCCTAGCTTTCTGTCTCTTTAATTAAATTAGTTATTTTATTGATATCTTCTAAGATTGACTTCATCCAAAATGCATAGATATTCATATTTCATAAATAATCAAAAGAAATTTTATCATATTCCTTGGTCATCCAGCAAGATGAATAAGGATTGAGTAACTTACTTGGGTTGTGTTTTTATAGCCTTTCTGAAAGTACTTCAGTTCCCTCCAGGGCCAGATATCGGATCTACTATGTGCGCAAGGCATTTTATCATCATAGGTTACTATGATTTGTCACTTATTTTGTAAATAGTATTGAAGTTTTTATTTTTTATTCATTTTTATCTGTATGGAAATTTATCTCAGGAAACATTTGAATGTAAACATTTTGCCTTTGAATGATTCCTATTATATTTAAGTTCATGTTTACATATGTCTCTCAAAAAAAAGAAGTAAAGTATGTTTATTTACTGTTAATTATTTTAATATATACACTTACCAGGAATTGGTTCTCCCTTATGTAGAACCTGATCATTGTGCTCAAAATTTTAAAGGAAGACACAGGAAATGGGAAGAATGGATGGTTGACAGAGCGTTCAGCTGAGTTTTCAGGTACCACCAGTTTTTCTCACATATCCAATTTATTATCTTTACTTTATACATAAATCATGTATACTACAACAATCAGACAGGCATTAATTTTTATTTGATAAGTTGTAATTTTTTTTGTAGATTACACACTACTTCCTAAACATTAATTATTATCAAAAAATTTAATTGATGAGCATTGAAAACAATTCTCTTTAATCCACACTAATTTATAAGTCTTAAAATATTGGTAGATTCAATTTAAACTTGTTTTAAATGCCCCAAGAGTATTTTGGCAAGTGTAAACATAAATAGGGAATATTACCTCCATAAGCTGCTAAAATTATGCTTCAGTTTCTACGTTCTCGAAATTCAATACGTTCTTAATCGAATTAAGTTCAAAATTATTAAAAGTTAAAGTTTAATACATATTAAGTATTTTTATGGAAGCATATGCTATGTCAAAATTTGTCAAAACATGCTAGGAGAGTCTTTTTGATTAGTAGACCTCTGATCTTAACTTTGTGACAGATTTAAGAAGCTTGTTTCATAGGTTTAAACCAATTCAACTTAAGAAAAAAACATTTATTTTACTTAAGGTATGTACTGTGTTCTTGAGACATAGAATCTTTGCTTCTGATTCTGCATTCAAAAGATACCAAACTTACAGAAACTGTCATTGTTCCAATTATATAACTGATTACTATACACAGAAATTATTTTTGGAATACTCTTGATGCACCATCTTATAAATATAACTTAAAAGGAGCATTTAGTAAGCAAAACATCCAATTAGGCACAGCTAGCTCACCCTCTGTGATAGTTATATTCAAGAGAACCAAGTCCTTAAATGGAAGAAAGATGAGTGATAAAACTAAGCTGAAGCAAGCTATATTTCTTCAAGGATTTTAAAATTCATTTTTATGTGAATTACAATCTGTTAAAAAAAACTATCTAAAATATTTGGTATGTTTGCTTTTAACAATATAAACACAAAATCTATTTTGTAAAAGTAAAATATGAGGCATTAAGTTTTTCCAATATGTCAGAGATAGTGCTCTATCTGAAAAGTAGAGCAGATAAAGTCTATTATTTTCTACTGACCTCCAAGCAGTGCTCTGAACACTGCGTTTTCATTTATGTGCAAAGTAGGGGCATACAATATTCACCTTAAATATGATGTGACAACAAGCAGAAGATTGGGACACTGACAAGGGCAGTGCTCCTATCACAGCAACACCTTGAGAAGGTGTACCTCAACTATGTAGGGAAACTATCGCTTGAGAAAATGAACTGCATGGGAAAATCGGCTGTTACTCAATATTTGTATATCTACTTGGGAGTATTTTATAACATTTGCTTTTACCCTTAATTATTATAGAAAACTGTCATAGAAAATAAATTTCAGTGGTTTCATTTTAAAATAATTTATAGAATTAAAGATTTAGCAATATCAAAATATTTTGATATTTTTTGTAAAATATCAAAAGTATTTTTTGTAAATAAGTGCAAAATGATGAATGATATATGTTTTTTAAGACTATTTCATTTTAACATCTATTTTATATCCAACAGTTGAAACTTGATGCCAATATCATAGAGAGAAATATGTCCAGCTGAATATTGCTGCTGTTACACAATTATATTACAAATATGATATAAACATTAAATTTACCTTTTAGTAGCAATGTTAAAAGTTATTATCATATATCAGTTTGATAAAGAAGACATTTCATTTAAAACTATATCTGCAACCTCCTCCTTCTGCATAGCGCCAGAAATATTCACTTTATGTATTGTAGCCATTTTTGCAGTGTAGTTTTTGGGTCCTTTGTATTAGAATCATTTGGGGACATATTAAAATATATTTCCTTAAGCCACATACTGGATCTATTGAGTCAAATTATCTAGTGATGGTGCTCTGGAGTCCACATTTTAAAACCATTTCCTAGATGGTGTTTTTGTACATTCATGTTTGATTAGCCCTAACTTTTGCTTTGCATTAAAGCATTCAATTGACATTTCAAAGCCCTAATGTTCTTTGGAAGAAGTAGGCATCAGTCCATAATTACTTATCAAGTCTGCATGAATTAATGTACGTACTTTTCTTTAGTCTCCTAAAGGTGTGAATGCCTGGATTAAAAAGCGTTTTATTAGAGAAGGCAGATACAAAAAGGGAGAATATTTAAATTGACATTAACATTTACCTAATTTGTATTTATTTGCCTAACCTAGCTCTGAAAGAATCAGGGGCAAATAACTTAGAACACCTCTCTTCACAGAGCCACAGATCAAACACGTTCAGATATGTCCAAAATAAATGAATAAATGAATACATAAATAAATAAGAGAGAAGCACAAGGAGAAATAAGCATTGCTAGGAAAATGAATGTTTTTTTTAGTTTTACAGTTTTTCCATTAATGCAGGATGGGTTCTACTGACTATTGGTTCAGGCTGAAAATAAATAATAACTGACAATTTTAAGTGATAAATATTTCTCTATTCAGAAATTGCATTAGAGTACATGGCATTGTATATTGTAAAGTAGTGTTATTTAAGTTCATTTATGTTACCTCCATCGTGTAGTGTGAGTTGTATTTACAGAGAAAAATTAGACTATGTGTGGCTCTTATGCTCAAAGTCAATCACAGTTTTATTTGGTACTCATCTTGGAAATACAGGTTTGTAAACATATGCTAGCATACCCAACAGACTTCACAGCATAATTTGCATATCTGGACGTTTTTGCATAGAGACTGGCTTTTACTCTTCCTTCAAATGTAGTTTTATTATTTTCATTTGGTTTGCTCGTTAGCTAGCCATTGGATTTTTTTCTTTAAAATTTAAAGCTAACTTATTACCTTATAAATATTTTCTGGTTAAATTGAATTTTTAAATGTTCACTACTAAATACAAACAAGAACAATCTTTCATGTCTGTGTTTTAAATATAAAATTCTCATATATTTGATAGTAACATTTCATAGGAATAATTTTAACAGTCATAAGATTAAGATCTATTGGTCTGTTTTATTTGCAAGGTTGTTTCTTTTTACTGATAATTAAGATCCCAGATTTATTAAAATAGTGTTTGTAGAAGAAGTCTTAGATCTCATATAAGTAAAAATAAAGAATCTTTTGTTTCTAGATCATAGCAGGCTACAGAATATAGTGTTTTAAAGTTCAGATTCAGGACAGAAGTCCTTTGTTGTATCTTGGCTCCACCATTTACTGGTCGAGAGGAGATACTTGACCTCTGCATATCTCATCTCAGATTCCCAATCTGTAAAATAGGGATACACTTACCCTTAGGTGTATGCAATAGTACCTACCTCACAGGGTTATTATTAGCTAATTTTTTTTTTAATTCTAAAAGTATTTTCTGGCACATGATCACAGTTACACAGTGTTAAATGAATTGACATATTAGCTTCCAAAAATGGTGAATATGCTAATACACTATAAACTCAACACAGGAACCTCTCTTAAACAACACTGTGGCTCCAAAGTCTAATATTGTACCTGGCATAGTTGTTTTTTGATTGTTGGTTAACTCATATGAAGAAAGAAATTACTATTTCAATGGAATTAGCCCTCTTACTATACAAAAAGGCGTGAGGTCATGGTAGGAAAGTTGTCCAGCAAAGAAATGATACTTACACTGAAACACAAAGCCTAAGTAGAAGTCAGCCAGGCAATGAGCTGCAGAAGGAACAGCTGGTGCAACACTTGACACATGTATATATGTGCATATTCATCACATATATATGTGCATATTCATCACATATATCCGTGCATATTCATCACATATATCTGTGCATATTCATTTGCATTAGCATGTATAGATGATCACAGCCGCAAAATGGTGTGGCAGGATTATTGTAGGATGGATTCCAGCATCTGTGGAAGAAAATCAACCACAGTACCATCACGAACTGAAAGCTGCTGAAGAAGGATTCTCGCTTGAAAGAGAAGGGAGCCAGTGTTTTATAGAGATTTAGCAAGAGGGTTCAGATGAAACTCAGCTAACTCTGGGGATAATTGATTAGAAATAGTTCTGAGAAATTATTCTTAAATATTAGTTGGGCATTTTAGTAAAAGGAGTTGAGACGCAGAGTTAGGACCTAAGGTTATGTGGAAGAAGAATAGAGAGGCATGACTGGATGACAAACCCATGGACACGAGAAAGTCACAGTGGAATGTTTTCCATCCTTCAGCATTTCTTATATAGCTAACAGGAAGATGGTCTACATGACATCAGTCTATCTGCATATTATTTCAACCTTTTCATTCAATTAGGTTTTAGGTTTAAATTTTAAAAACAGATGTACTAAATTCTTCTTTTTAACTTTTTTTAAGAAAGCAAACATTAATGACTTTTAGAAAAGGATGTCATTTATGCCACTCCCCACTCTCTCTCGAGAGAGAATAACATTTCAAGAGAAAAGAGTAATACTTTCAGGCCCTTCCTACTCTTACTTGTTCCTGTCCTTTGCCAAAAATAAGTGATTTCTTTAATTGATGCTAGAGGGAGAAAATACTGAATGAACACAGCCAAGCTTTTTATTGCCATTCACGCTCATAAACTCAATGAGCTTGCCACACCATGTTCTGTTCTAGTAAGGGAAGAGGCCTACAATTTTTGCAGCTGCTGAAAATTAAAGTGTAGAAGGCATAATTTTGGCCTTGGATCTAAGATGTGTTATCCAATCAAGATTTACCAATTACGAGTCAGATATTTGCTCTCTATTTCACACACGTCTCCTGCCCAATTGTTTCAGATCCCACAGGGAAGAGATATGTTTTGTTGACTGCCCATTCATTTAGCGTTTGAATTTTAAAAAATAAATTCATTTTTTAATAAATTACTATGGAGACTAGTATTCCATGGAAAACACATTAAGGAAAAATGGCTTAGGAGTCTGTGAAGTAATACTGCACATATCAATGCCTTTCAAAATATGCTCCATAGAACATCCATTGCCAATTGAGGGCCAGAAACCTATTAGACTACATGGTAGGAATCAGAATTAAAAGTCTATGATTTGTGGGAGGCAGTTCAAAATAATAATGTAAGCTTGAATTTTAGAGAATATTAACAAGGTCCAGATTCTGGCTCCTACACTTAATAGCTGAGAAATTTTACCTTCCAAGTAAATCATGGACAAAATACAATACATATTTCGTGGTGTTGCTACAAGATTGCATATAAAAGTAATTCAATAATAATTTTTATTGAACATGAATTAAAAAGTATCAGCAAACGTAATGCCTGACAGAGTGGGAGCAGAGTAAATAGTAGCCCTAATCATGTTATTATTTTAATTAAAATCATTAATAATACTGATCAACAAGGCTGGTGGGTTGCCATGGGTTCTTCTTTTGAATACGTTATGCAATAGTTTACTGGTGATTTACAGGTAAACATCCCTGGCAAAACCTTGCCAGTCAACAGGAAGTTGGCAGAAGTAAAGAGGAGATGATTAATTTGTTAATAATAGATTTAAAATGCAATCAGAAGCTGGAATAATGAACAAAAAACAAAGTAAAATAAAACAAAAAGCTGGAATAATGAACAAAAAATAACTAGATAAAACATGCAAAAATTTGTAAAAGACACTTGGGCCCTATAATATGGCAGCAATAACTGTAAAATTATTGAATTGTCCAGTTAAATATAAGTGCAATAGGAGTAAACAATACTGTAAAACTACTCTAGAATGTATTATACTAGTTTCATTAATAGAAATAGTCTTCAAGAATATCTAAGCAAATATTCTAAAGTTCTCTATGCTATGCAGACTGTACCTGTGTATAAAATTTAAAAGAAATACCAAAACCAGGTGGCACATTCAAAAAAGACAGGCCAGGAAGATAGTAGAATCTAAACCAGCAAATTATGACTGATTTAATGATATGGGCCTGCTTATCAGGCAGGAAGAAAGTTTAGTGACAATGATAGGTATCTTCTAAATTCTTGAGCAATTGTCGAATGCAAGAAGGTTAGATTCACTTCACGTGACACCAGAAGTTAAAATAAGTACTACTGAGTGCATTAGATGGGTAAATCAGATTCAAGTCAGCCTCTCCAAAAGCATGAAGCATTATAAAAATTGAAGAGGCTTCCTCAAGTGACTGTAAGGGGCAAATCTAAAAGCTGAATGCTCGGAATCACTGAATGAAATGTTATCAGTAGGCGACTTCCCTGTCCCCTTTATATCACCAAGACTATTTCTATGACTTTTATTATCCTAACATTAGAGGATGCCAATAAAATCTTTTAATCATCAACACTTCTCCACTGTTAATAATTGCAAAGTCCAAGTGAATATTTTTCACAGAAATAATCTAATTTTTTACTCAAGGTTTACATGTGATATTTCCATATGTCTAAATTAAATGGTAAATTTAATTTAACATGTCTGACATCAAGTTTCTATATAAAAAGTGTTTTCTACAAATGCAAGGTCTGAAAATGTTTATTTGAAATTTTTAGTCCCTTTAACTGTTATTTCCAGGTTTAATACATCAGACAAATGCTGGTCTGATAACTGATATCAAACATTACTGTAACCTACTATTTCTTGGACATTATCTCCATCACTTAATTTCTTGTCTTGTGTCACAAGTAAGAAATTATATAAGGTGAGATGGAAGGAAATATAAAAACAACACCACCAACATTAAACTCCCTTCCTAGAACCAACAAAAAATTCTTGACATACATCCAAATCCTGATTATAATTTAAAAACTGTAATAGTTTGTTATAATAACAGGAATTATTTTTATTTTTGCATTCCTGGTTATGACAGAAAAGTTAGTATATAGGACCTGCTTTCCCACCAATAATAACTCCAAAAGCTGAGAAAAACATGTGAAACTACAGTGCTGTGTAGGAAGCACTGGCATGAAACTAACATGGCTGTGATCCTTGAAAAAGAGAACACAAGAGGTGAGTCCCATTTCACGTAGGATTTATTCCGAAAGGCATTTTTTTAAAACTGTTGTCCAGGTATTTAGAAAACAACAGACAGCATCAATGTCACATGGTTGAAGAAACAAGGGCTACCAAGAGAGATGAGATTTGGTGCCAGGTTCCATAAGGAGGGAGCTACAGAATGAAAACTCAAATATCTGAGCCAAGATTTCAGAGTCCACTCAGTGCTGAAAGAGGAAGTACTAATCATGCCAGTGTGAAGACACTATAGTGGACAACACAGTTCACTTGACTTCCCAGAAAGGCCAAGTCTTAGGGACAGGAATCATGTCATAGAAGTAAAGGTCATTGTATTAGTCCATTTTCATGCTGCTGATAAAGACAAACCTGAGACTGGGCAATTTACAAAAGGAAGAGGTTTAATTGGACTTGCAGTTCCAGGTGGCTGGGGAAGCCTCATGATCATGGCAGAAGGTAAGGAGGCACAAGTCCCATCTTACATGGATGGCAGCAGGCAAAGAGAGAATGAGGAAGATGCAAAAGCAGGAACCTCTCATAAAATCATCAGATCTCATGAGACTTATTCACTACCATGAGAATAGTATAAGGGAAACCACTCCCATTATTCATTATCTCCCACCAGGTCCCTCCCACAACATGTGAGAATTACGGGAGCACAATTCAGATGAGATTTGATGGGGAACACAGCCAAACCACATCTTTCTCCCCTGGCCTCTCCCAAATCACATGTCCTAACATTTCAAAGCACAGCCATGCCCTTCCAACAGTCTCCCAAAGCCTTGGCTCATTCCAGCATTAACTCAAAAGTCTACAGTCCGAACTCTCATCTAAGACAAAGCATGTCCCTTATGCCTATGAGCCTATAAAATCAGAAACAAGTTACTCCCTAGATACACCTGGGGTACAGACATTGTGGAAATACATCCTTTCCAAATGGGAGAAATTAGCCAAAACAAAGGGGCTACAAGCCCCATGCAAGTCTGAAATTCAATAGGGCAGTCATTAAACCTTAATGTTCTAAAACGGTCTCTTTGACTCCATGTCTCACATTCAGGGCACACTGATGCAAGAGGTGGATATCCACACCTTGGGCAGTAACATCCATGTGGCTTTACAGAGTACAGTCACCCTTCCAGTTGCTTTCATGGGCTATCATTGAATTTCTGTGACTTTTCCAGGCACACAGTTCAAGCTGTCAGTGGATCTACCATTCTGGGGTCTGTAGGACAGTGACCCTCTTCTCACAGCTCCACTAGACAGTGCTCCAATGAGGACTCCATGTGGGGGTTCTGATCCCAGATTTCCCTTCTGTACTGCCCTAGCAGAGATTCTACGAAGGCCCTGCCCCTGCGGTAAACTTCTGCCTGGACATGCAGGCATTTCCATACATACTCTGAAATCCAGGTGAAGGTTCCCAAACCTCAGTTCTTGACTTCTGTGTACCTTCAGGCTCAACACCATGTTTAAGCTGCCAAGCCTTGGGGTTTGCACCTTTTAAAGCAATGTCCTGAGCTGTACCTTGGCTCTTTAAGCCAAGGCTACACACAGCAGAAGAGACCTGGGCCTAGCCCATGAAACCGTTATTTCCTCCTAGGCCTCTGGACCTTGGCAGGAGGGGCTGCTGTGAAGGTCTCTGACATGCCCTGGAGACATTTCCCCCATTATCTTGGTGATTAACATTTGGCTCCTTGTTACTTATGCAGATTTCTGCAGCAGACTTGAATTTCTCCCCAGAAAATGTGTTGTTTTTTTTTTTTTTTCTTTTCTATTGCATCTTCAGCCTGCAAATTTTCTGAACCTTTGTGCTCAGCTTCCTCTTGAACACTTTTCTGCTTAGAAATTTCTTCTGCCAGATACCCTAAATCATCTCTCTCAAGTTCAACTCCCATAAATCTCTAAGACAGGAGCAAAATCTTGCCTGTCTCTTTGCTAAAGCATAAATAAGAGTCACCTTTGCTCCAGTTTCCAACAAGTTACTCATCTCCATCTGAGACCAACCAAGCCTAGACTTTATTGTCCATATCACCATCAACATTTTGGTCAAAGCTATTCAACAAGTCCTTAGAAAGATCTAAACTTTCCTACATTTTTCTATCTTCTTCTGAGCTCTCCAAACAGTTCCAACCTCTGCCTGTTACTCAGTTCCAAAGTCACTTCCACTTTTTCAGATATCCTCAAAGCAGCACCTCACTCTACCAGTACCAATTTATTGTAATTGTCCATTCTCGTGCTGCTAATAAAGATATACCAAGACTGGGTAATTTATAAAGGAAAGAAGTTTAATTGACTCACAATTCCGCATGGCTGGAGAGGCTCAGTAAACTTACAATCATGGCACAAGAGGAAGCAAACATGTCCTCCTTCACATGGCAGCAGCAAAAAGAAGTGCAGAGCAAAAGGGGAAAAGCCCCTTGTGAAACCACCAGATCTCTTGAAAACTCACCCACTTTCACAAGAACATGATGGGGAAAGTGCCCCATGATTCAATTATCTCTACCTGGTCTCTCCCTCGACACATGGGGATTATAGTAACTACAGTTCAAGATGAGATTTGGGTGGAAACACAGCCTAACCATATCAAGTACATATTGTATAATTTCATTTGCATAAAGATAAAAACAGTTACAGCTCATTCGAATAACAGAAGTTTCAGTAATCACTACATTTGGGCATGCTGGAAACATTCCACATCTTGATCTACTGGGGGTGACATTTGGAAAACAAATGTACAGTTTATGAAAGAGGCCAATTAAGGTATAATTTACAATTAAAGACAAACAAAGGTCAATGATTGTGCCAAAAAATATGTTAACACAACATGCAGGTCTAACTGCTATTTTTCAAAAACCTGTGTACAAAATTGACCTTTAGCTAAAATCTTGGAACTTATATTTAGGAGTGTTCTAGTAAGTCCCAGAAATGAAGAGTGGCTTCCTGGAACTAAACTGTTTATACAACATGGTTTATAGAGAATATCTGCTTTCCTTCTGGAAGTCTAGAATTTCAGTACTTACCAGACAGAGGCTGCCCCTATGACCAGTTCCCAATAAAAATCCTAGGTGATGAAACTTTTATTAGCTTCCTTGGTAGATGATATTTCCCTGTAATAAATTATAATCATGAACTACGTATATGCTACACATATATTGAGTCCTATGAGTCTTCCTAGTGAATTACCCAACCTGAGAGTAGTTGGTGACTCCTAGTAATGGGATGATGCCAG
The DNA here is from genome assembly GCF_001698545.2 of Rhinopithecus bieti. NCBI lineage: Eukaryota > Metazoa > Chordata > Mammalia > Primates > Cercopithecidae > Rhinopithecus > Rhinopithecus bieti. The sequence continues at coordinate 1,561,449 of NW_016810187.1, read as the reverse complement.
TAATTAGTTTTTGTTGTATTTTTTTATGTGGTTGGATTTTAATATTTTAAACATGTAATAACCCTTTCTTCTTTCTATTTGGATTTCACTTACCTTCCCTTGGAAAATAATAACCTGAGTTAGAGGGCACTCCAGGAGTGGGCCTAGGAGCCTTAGCTGGATGAGGAGGTCCCATGGAAGAGGATTGCCTAACACATGATTTTGAACTTCATATAAATATGAAGGTATACAAATGCGGAGTTGGCAGCCGTGGCCCAGCTTGAGTAGGGATTCTACGTGACGGAGTCCTGGGGACAGGAAGTCGTGTGATGATAGGGAATTTGTTAAATACAAGAGATCCCATTACGTAATTAGGTTTATGAAGCATATAGTGATATAGATTTCTCACTATCAGAAAAATAGTTACAAAATAAAAAAATGTTAAAAACAAAAACGAACCTTCTGTTACTGGATTTGAACTGGAGACAATAGTGTGAATTCATAATTTCAATATAGATATAGAAATATATAGCTGCACACACACAACCTTCTTAGGCGTGTCTACTGAATAGACAGGAAACGGTGACAGACAAATGGCATCAAGTATGTTGAGCACCCAAATACTGGTTTCAATGAACAATTCTTCATTAAAAAGAACCAGACCATCTTGGAGAAATTGCTGATTCCAGGGTTGGGACAGAAAAAGTACAACATGACTTTGGAACATTATTTTTTGCTGGAAAGTAAGGTATTCATCCAACAATATAGGGACATGTTAAGGGGAAATATAAACCAATTTGAAGGGGCTTCCACTGGTCAAACCAGAAATAATTGAGGATCAAAATAAGTAGTTGTATTAATGAATTATAGCCCACTGAATAAAAACAGAAAATTGTAAGCCCCTACTGACTAAAATAATTATGTATATACACTGAAAATGTGCTAAGGAATAAGTCTTTTCTTAAGGTACCTTTTTCACAAAATTATTATTAATTTTAAAGGGAGTGCAGAAATAATTCTAAAATGAAAAAGCCTATCACAAACCACTCTAATCAAATGATCAAGATTAACATCACCAGTAGTGAGACACAATGAAATCAGGTACCAACTGATAGGATTAAATGAGAAAACGAAATTACATCCATGTTATGCCTGCCAAAGGTGCAGAATCTGAGTCTAGTAATAAGGAAACATTAAACATATCAAAATTGAATAACATTTATGAAAATACGTAAAAATCAAAAGAAAAGAAAAAGCTCCCTACAGAAAATAAGCAAATAGATTACCTCCTTTTCTTAAAACATTTACTTTAGAAAGCTTGTAAGTCTTTTCCCTATCGCTGAGATATACATACGACTTTTAAAAAACTAAAAAAAGCCCCTTTCAAGCCTTACAGACCCAGGAATGTGTTTCTCAAGGACCTGGGAACCAACTCCGAAATGTCATCATCAATGGAGATGGCACCTACCTAGCTCTCAGTTTCTGTGGGAGGGTAACAGTCTCACTTTAGTGAGTGGGCATCTCAATCTAAGTTGTAAAACTACCTCCTGTCATAATTATAGGAGAAGTTCATTTTTCCTTTAGATAAAGCCAATTAACAAACACAGATGGTTATCCTAACTACCAAGTGTATTTGGGACGAACAATGTGTGACAAATGGTGCTGTCAAGGTTTCTTACTTGAGGACTAGTTATTGTTTGCAGGAGAATATACGTGTTGCTGCTTGCTGTATAAAAGGGTGAGATTTCCTTCTGCCTCTGCAATGTCTTAGCAGATTGCCTGTGATGAGAATCACACTCTCGTTTAATACTTACTTAGTAATAAAACTAAAATTATTTTTTCCCCTTGTAGCTTTATCGAGAAGTTTTCTGGGTTGGGAGGAGATTTTGTTTGTAATTATATTAAAAACAAACACTCTCCAAAATCCTTCTACAAAAGAGCTAACCTGTAATCATCAAAAGTGTCAAAATCACGAAAGTAAAAGAAAGGATGAATAAATGATATAGATTCAAGAAGATTAAAATGATAACAGCTAAATGCAATGTGAGATTCTAGATGAGATCTTTCCAAATTTAAAAAAAGGTGAAAATTGTGAAAACTTTAATGGAGGCCAAGTATTAGACAGTAGTCAGGTACTGATATTAATTTTCTTCTTTTGATGTTTATACTGAAGAATATGTTTGGAAGAAATTCTAAGACATTTATTGTTGATGCAGCATTATTTTCAAAAGGATTAAGAAAGAAAAGGTTATTTAAACTGTATTTTCTGTAAGTTTGGAATTGTTCAAAAGGTGAGGAGGAGAGATACAAAGATAATAGAGACACTCATATACTCTTCAAGAAAGTTAAATTTTGTTAAAATTTCTGCTAGTTGGTTCTTTTAAATAAATTCCAGATACATTTAAAGCTCCATTCTGAATTCCCTAGTTTTCCTTCTCTGAGATAACAATTATGTATGATTTCCACACAAACTTATATAATCCATGCTGTTGTTCTGTGTTTTAAATTACATAAGTGGTATCATACATGCATATACTTTTGTAACTTCTTTTGGATAATGTTATTTTGAGATTCATACACATTCTTACACCTTGCTGAATTTCATTTTAACTGCAGTGTTTCATAAGGCACAGTTTACCCACTCCTCTACTGAGAAACAGGTTGTTTCGATTCTTCCCCTATTATAAGCATTGTTGCAGCATTACATAAAGTTAAAAAAAAAAAAAAAACCTTTTCCCAGAGTGTGGTTTGAATGTGTTTTCCTTATTCGTTGGCATCTGACATACAGGAGATTTTAGTTTTATTTATTTATTTCTTAATTGAAACATATTTAGCATATTTATGGGATACATGTGAGTATTTGTTACACGCATAGAATATGTAATGATTGAGTCACAGTATTTGAGGTGTCTATCACCTGATTATTTATTATTTATGTGTGTTGGAAACCTTTCAAATCTTCTCTTCTACCTATTTTGAAATATAAAATACATTGTTGCTAACTGTAGTCACCCTACTCTGCTAGCAAACCTTATAATTTATATTTTATATTTGACTGTATGTTTGTACCAACTAACCTCTATTCATTCCCCACTTCTCACCCACACACTCTTCCCAGCCTCTGATACCTATCATTCTATTTCCTACCTGCACAGGATCAACACTTTTTAGCTTCCAAATATGAGTGAGAGCATGCAATATTTGTCTTTTTGAGCTTGCCTTCTTTCACTTAACATACTGACCTTCATTTCTATCCATTTGCTATGAATGACATTTTTTCATTTGTTATTATAGACAAACAGTATTTTATTTTGTATGCACACCACATTTTCTTTACCCATTCATCCACTGATGAACACTTGCATTGATTCCGTGTCTTGGCTATTGTCAACAGTGCTGCAATAAACATGTAAATGCAGGTATCACTTTGGTATACTGATTTGTTTTGCATGGGTAAATACCCAGTAGTGGAACTGCTGAATTGTATAGTAGTTCTAAAAATGTACAAATGACATAAATAGACATTTATCAAAAAAAGAAATGCAAACAACCAACAGGTATATTTTAAAATGATCAACATCACTAATAACCAGGGAAATGTAAAACAAAACCACAATGGAGTTTTATCTTATCCCAGTTAGAATGGCTATTACAAAAAGACAAGAAATAACAAAATGATCATACTGATTTTGCCCTTGATTCTGTTGATGCGATGTATCACATTTATTGATTTCTGTATGTTGAAACATCCTTACATTCCTGGGATAAATCCTACTTGATCATGATACATTACAATTTTGATGTGTTGTTGGATTCAATTTTTCAGTATTTTCTTGAAGACTTTTGCATCTACGTTTATCAAGAATATAAGCTTTCAGTTTTCTTTTCTTTCTTTTTTTTTTTTTTTGTTCTTGCATCTTAGTCTGGTTTTGGTGTCAGAGTAATGACGGCCTGGTAGAAAAAGTTAGAGAGAATTCCCTCCTCTTCAGTTTTGTGAAATAATTGAGGAGAAGTAATTTTCTTGGCTAATCTAGAAAGTAGGTTATCCATTTTGTTTATCTTTAAAAAAACATTTTTGTTTTACTATCTCTTGTATGTTTTGGGGGGTGAGGGTTCTAATTTTCTATGTGTTCTGTCTAATGCTGACAGTATGGTGTTGAAGTCCCAAAATATTACTGTGTTTGAGCCTATCTCTCCCTTTAAATCTAGTAATATTTGCTTTATATATTTGAGTGTTCTGTGTTGGGTAAATACGTTCAGAATTGTTACATCCTCTTGCTGAATTGATCCTTTTATCATTATATACTTTTTTGTGTCTTTTACTGTTTTGACTTAAAGTCTATTTTATCTGACTTAAGTATGACTACTCATGCTCGATTTTGATTTCCTTTTTAAAAGAATTTATTTTTTCATTCTGTTACTGTAGGTCATGTATGTCTACAAATACAACGAGGTTTCTTGTGGGCAGCATAGAGTTGGGTCCTTTTTTAATCCATTCAGAGAGTCTATATCATTTAAGTCAAAAGTTTAATGTGTTTACATTCAAGGTTATCATTGATATGCAGGAGCTTATTGCTATCATTGTATTAATTGATTTCTGGTTATTTTGTATAGCCTTTTTCTTTTTCTCTTATCATTTATTATTGTGATTTGGTGGTCTTTGGTAGTGGCAACTTTTGAGTCTTCCTATATTTGTATATCTGTATTTCTTGCTAGTCATGTAAAGTTGTCAGTATTATTTCTCACACTAAGTTTTCTATCACTCTCATTTTCTCTTTGCCTTCTGGGGCACCAAAAGTTCAAATACTCTTCTTCTCCAAGAAAACACCAAATGGCGGATGACGCCGGTTCAGCGGGGGGCCCAGAGGCCCTGGTAGCCCTGGGATGGGGAACTGCGGTGGCTTCCACGGAGGTTTCGGCAGTGGCATCCGGGGCCGGGGTCGTGGCCGTGGATGGGGCCAGGCCGAGGACACGGAGCTGGCGGAGGCAAGGCCGAGGATAAGGAGTGGATGCCCATCACCAAGCTGGGCCGCTTGGTCAAGGACATGAAGATCAAGTCCCTGGAGGAGATCTACCTCTTCTCTCTGCCCATTAAGAAATCTGAGATCATTGACTTTTCTTGGGGCCTCTCTCAAAGACGAGGTTTTGAAGATTATGCCGGTGCAGAAGCCAGATCCATGCTGGCCAGCGCCACCAGGTTCCAGGCGTTTGTTGGCTATTGGGGACTCCAGATGGCCCGTCGGCCCTGTGGTGTTAATGCTCCAAGGGAGGTGGCCCACCGCCATCCGTGGGGGCCATCATCCTGGCCAAACTCCTCCATTGTCCTGGATGCATAGGAGCTACTAGGGGGAACAAGATCCAGCAAGGGGGCCCCGACATGTCCCCCTTGCAAGGTGACAGGCCCGCTGCGCGCTCTGTAGCTGGCTGCCCGCGCTCATCCCTGCACCCAGCGCGGCACTGGCATCTTCTCAGCCACCTGTGCCCAAGAAGCTGCCTCATGTTCATGGTGGCTACTGATGACGCCTTACACCTCAGCCTGGGCTGCACTGACACCCTGCCGGGCAACTTTGCCCAAGGCCACCTTTGATGGCCATCTCTAAGACCTACAGCCTACCTGGACCCCGACCCTCTGGAAGGAGACTGCTGTTTACAAGTTCCTCTCAGGAATTCACTGACCACCTTGTCAAGACCCACACCAGGAGGGTCTCCGTGCCAGCCGGACCCAGCGCTCCAGCTGTGGCCTACAACATAGAGTTTTTATACAAGGAAAAATAAAGTAATTAAGCCTGTTTACTAAAAAAAAAAAAAAAAAAAAATATTCAAAGACTGTGTTGCTTTATGGTGTTCCATATGTTATGTAGGCTGTGTTCATTTAATAAAACTCCTTATTTCAAATTTTTGTTTGTCTTGGTTGTCTCAAAGGACTGACCTTCAAATTCTGAGATTCTTCTGCTGGATTTAGTCAATTTTTGAGGCTTTTGAATATATTTTGTATTTCATTCCATGAATTCTTCAGTTCCAGATTTCCATTTGGTTCATAATATCTCTTTGTCAAATTTCTTACTCTGTCCTGGATTGCTTTTCTGATTTAATTATATGGTTTATTATTCTGTATTTTCTGAGTTTCTTCAATATTATGTTTTAAAAATTTTTTCTATGATTTCATAAGCCGTATTTCCTTACTTTTTTATGTTGCTTGTGTTCTTATGTTGATATCTGCACTTGTGTAACAGTCACTCTTTCCTATTTTTAAAGAAACTTTCCTAGGGGAAGACATTTTCCTAAAGTTATATCTATGATGTTTGTTGGGTAGGACACTTTGGATTTGATTCTGAGTGCCTGCATTAATGTTGTCAGTGTATGATTTCTTCACCTATAAACAGCATCAATTGCATCTGTGATTTCCTCAGTGGTTTATAGCGCAATTATTAGTGGAGGCTGTGGTGAAGTTTTGCAAGGCACAAGGACACCAAGTGGCCTAGTCTTCAAATTCCATTGGTGGCAGCAGTAAGGTGAACATGTCTGTCCTTGGACCCAAGGGTAGTGTACTATGGCACCAGTGTCAGCAGGCCCAAGTGGGCCAATTTTGGGGCCTCCAGGTGATTTTCTCAGATGCAGGTAGTGGCAGTGGTGAGCTGAATGTATGGGCATGTTCTGCTGTGCTTAGGCAGCAGAAGTGGCATGGGCAATAGCAGTAGTAGTGGCAAGACAACCCTACAGGTCCTGAGAGGTATGTGCTAGTGTTGGCTGTAGCTACCATTGGCTGGGCAGGCCAGTCTTCAGGCTTAGACGTGGTGAGTGCAGGTAGGTGTCAGCTGTGGTGGTAGTGGTAGGATGGGCAAACCCAACTTCAGAACCCCAGGATAAGTGCTCAGATGCCAATAGTTGTGCACTGGACTGGGCAGCCCCCAGGACCCTGAACTGCATGTTCTAGGCAGGGCAGGTGGTGATGCTTGGCCAGGGGACCCCCAGTAGTGCATTCAGGCACTGGCTATGGTAGACAGGGGTGGGATGGGGTCATCCTCAGGCTCCCAGTAGACTGCTTCAGTGGAGGGTGGTAGCAGCTGTGTTGTGACTCTGCTACTAGGGAGAGTAGAGTTGCTTTCAGTAGTAGCAGCTATATGTAGGTGGGTGAGGAACACATGTTTCACTCCTGCTTCATCCCCAGTGCCAGCAGCCAGCAGTGATGGCAGTTTGGGGAGGGGGAGAGGAGGCTCTGTCTTGGTGTGGGAAAAATTTGGGGAGACTCTTCTGCTGGAGGCAGCGGGTCACTGCTGGTGGCGTGTGCTTCGGCTCTGGTGGCAGCAGCTAGCTACAGTTGTGGCTGCAGTTGTGGGATATCAGTGGGGCTCCAGGGATGTGAAGATACAGGTCCTATTGAGCCTTAGGACAAGGTGCACTCTGTTGGGAGCTCGCTCAAAGTGTCAACTTTGTGTAGCCGTATAGGACTCCGGAGGTGTCATGGACTCAGCATACATTTTCTCTTTGGGGCAATGCCATCACGTTTTCTCTAGGCTTCTCCCTATTTTAGTCTCAGCATCCATGAGGGTCAAGGGATTCTCCTGTGGCTAGGATTGCAGGGATCCAGGCTGGAAATGTGGACTACTGGGGGTCTCTCACTTACCTTTTCTCTGCACTGGGGAGTCTCCCCAGGTCCCAGATGATCCCAACCAAGCAGGCTGTCTTGCCTTCCTTACCTTAGGTGTTTCCAGTCAGTTGTCTGTTGAGTTCCAGTGTTCTTTCTCGGATGATCTATTTGATGTATGATTATCTACTCACTATTTGGTTTCCTTGTGGAGGAGATAAATCCACATCAGAAAAGCTGGGCCAATTCTAAAGGTTCTGATTTATCATAGCCAGTTAAAACAAAGTAAAGTCAATGTACTCATTAAAAAATGCAAAGACAACATGCCTTAGTTATATGTAATATCTGTGATAACATTCCTATCAATTATAAAAAAGTAAAACCCTGACGTCAATGAAATGTCTCTAGTTGGTAATTTTGAAATTCTTTCCGAGGACTTTAAATTTAATATTGGTACATTTGTTGATCCATTTTTAATAGTTTCTCCTTTTACTATCTTCAGGCATTGTAGGTATTTTCTCTATGTACTTCAGGGAAAAGGTGCAATCTATTTTATGATAAAAGCTTACTATGAAAAAATAGATAACTTATATACATATATTCATCCTTCTAGGTTGGGTGAACCAGAAGTCTTTTAAAATAAATACACATTAAACACTGTATCACAAAATTTTTAAAAATGTTTATTTTCTGTGTTTGTGTTTGGGAAAACAGGATGAAAACATACTTAAAGTTGTCAGGTTCACATTATTTGTTTTTCAGTTAACTGTGGGAAAATGTTTGAGGATATTAGTATTTGAAGCTACTTCAAAATTTATTTTTTATCCATGCACTCATGCAAGCATTCATTCATTTACTCAACAAATATTTGATTTATCAAAATATCATCTTGTGCCTAATATTTTCAGTAAAGTATTAGAAGCAAAACAAAGTCTTTGATCTCAGAGA